>NC_135493.1:90082096-90415637 GCF_052094955.1 Ictidomys tridecemlineatus
TAGGTTATAGATCTTAATTACGTCCCAAATATCAACCTGGGCCACATCAGGCCCCAAAGTAAAATCAGCCATGAAAAAGATGCTAAAAATCAAAATGAAGAATGAATGCAATGAATATCACATAAAGCCATCTAAAACACAAAAAAATAGGATCTAACATCTCTACTTCATTTGCTGCTACCCCCCACTATTGAGGGACTACAAAATTCAGAAGTATTCCAATTTATTATGTAATAAAATATAATAAAACCTGTAAGTATTCTTCTAGCTCAGCATGGTGGTAAGCACCTGTAGCCCCAGCAACTTGGGAGGCTAAGGCAGAAGGATCACCAAGTTTGAGGCCAGCCTTAGCAACATACTGAGACCCTGTCTCAAAATAAAATAAAAAGGACTGGGGATATACAGTAGTAAAGCATTCCAAATTCAATTCTCATCCCACTTCCCCAAATCCTTGTCTAACTACAGACAACAGCCATTAGCCATTTAAACGCATCTAAAATGTAACATTTTAGTATACTATCAGAGTTCTTCTTCTTATTATTATTATTATTATTATTATTATTAAAGTCTATGTCTATGGTTTTTAAAAAAACAACACAGAAATTTATGAAGTAAAAAGTTTAAAATCTCTTCCCTGCAGCACTCCAGAGGTGTTTTGTACTGCAAAATGACCATTATTTAACTACTTCTTGAATATCCTCCCAAATTGTCAGAGAATTTCTTAAATTGATCCATTAACACTCATTTATCCCAAGTTAAGAACTCCTAGCAAAGGTATGTATTGCTACAAAATGAGATCAGGAGGTATAGAACACACAGATAATCCTTGGAACATCTGCTTAAAAGCAAAATCTGATTTTTAAATGTTTTCCTAAACAAAAGTAAAAGATGTCTTGCTGGGGCTGGTGATGTAGCTCAGTGGTAAAGCACTTGCCTAGCATGTGTGAGGCCCTGAGTTCAATCCCCAGAACCACTAAAATAATAAAAAATAAACATGTATTGCTACTATACAAATCGTTAAATACCATCTCCAAGAAACACAATCAAGAACCAATTCCCATCCTATTAAGGGTTATTCTAAACTTCTAACTTCTTATATTGACCTTTATAATAAACTTGCAGAGTACTCTACTCTTTTGCTGCTGATGGGTTAGTCATACTTGTCTCACTCCTATTAGGTAACTGCAAGTTCAACACAGCGGAATGATATCTAAGTTATCCTTGTATTCTTTATACAGACAACTTGCACTTAGCATATATTCAAATATTTGTTGCTCTGATTTACTGTCATAACTTACAAACTAATATGAAAAATTGATACAATTATATGCAAAGTTTCACTATGAGTACATGAGACTGTCATCCATCCACTAAATAATCCCATTAATTAATTAACTAGTCTACAAATAAATACATGCAGGCCCTAAACAGCCTAAACACCATTTCAATTCTTAGATAATCTGGTGGTATTTTCTTAATGTAAACTAGTTCTCTGCATACCACATTTCAAAAATACAATAATGCACAGTGTTAGGCTGGAGAGTATAGCTCTGTGGTACAGAACTTCTCTAGCACATGCCAGATCGTGGATTGGACTCCCAGCACAGCAAAAATTTAAAAATAACAATAATGCATAGTGTTATCAGTCATTAATATCAATAAGCCCAAAGCATCATAATGAATTTCAAAGTAAAATCAAGCTTAACAAAATCTTTTTCAAAATATGCAAAATATTGGCACTATATAAGTGAAACTAAACATTACATAATCTAAGTAAGAAAAAGATTTACTCTGCAGCTAGCCAAGCAATGAACCTTCACTTTGGTTTTAAGTGTGTGGCCCATGACTCCACTCTATCACGTGTAAGTCATAAAAATTCATCACTGAAGCAGTTTTTAACAACCTCAAATATCTAGAGGCGGCAGTCAGATAGATGATCCCTAATTTGATTTTACAGAAAGACTATTCAGTAAAAAGAAAAACAGAATTTAAAAAGTACCTGTTTATATATTACTGAAGTTCTAATTCATGTGCAGATATGCAAATATATCCTATAATCTTTTACTATATCTTTATTACTAGAGATAATCAAAATTTTAAGAAATGTGTAGTGGGGCTGGGGATGTGGCTCAAGAGGTAGCGCGCTCGCCTGGCATGCGTGCGGCCCAGGTTCAATCCTCAGCACTACATACAAAGATGTTGTATCCGCCGAAAACTAAAAATAAGTAAATATTAAAATTTTAAAACAAACAAACAAAAAAAAATTAATGTGCAGTGGTCCAAATAAAGTTATAATTATTTAGAAGACAACTTTCTAACCTAGAAAATACTTTTTAAAATCCATCAAATCAAAGACGTAATTTTCAAACACAAGGCACATTACTTCTGTGGTTATTTCTGTGCCACCAGAACATCAGAAAGGTATATATCCCTTTAAGTGCCAGCAAACAATAAACACAATAACGTTTGTTTTTTAACTTCACCAATATCCAAATATTACAGTATAAAACACCACCTCTAGAACTGACCTAATAATTTCCCCCTACATACAAGCAAATCATATTCAGGAAAATATATTCTTCAATGGATCAATTATTTCCATTACCCCCAAAATTAAAAATATCAACTATTTTAATATTGTTATCTCCTTTTAAAAAATAGCACATACACTTTTAAAGATTTTTAAAATATATTTATTTTTATTTATTTTTATGTGGTGCTGAGGATCAAACCCAGGGCCTCACATGTGCGAGGCAAGCACTCTACCACTGAGCTACAACCCCAGCCCAAAACACATGCATTTTTAAACAGTAAACAATCCATAACTTCTTCTTTTCTACATAACCTATTAATGGGATTATTAAAAAAACTAACAATAGAGTACTTAAGTCAAACTTCAAAATGATATAAGTTTAAAAGAATATATGCATTTATTTTAGTAATAGTTCCCTGATACAGAGAAGATACCATATTGATCTGACACTGAAAGTCTTCCCCAGTCCTCTAGCATTATATTAATACTCTAATGATATCCTCCAGTATTACTAAATACAATAATATATATACTATTATATAAATATATAAACATATACTTATATATAAATATATATTCTTACAATGTTTATGCTATATATACTATACATATTATACTTTAACTTAAATCCTTATCCTAGTAAAAAATAAGTAAACCCAAAATGTTTTTTAAAATATACTAAGAAGTTGGGCACAGCGGCACACACCTGTAATCCCAGCAACTCCGGAAGCTAAGGCAGAAGGACTGCAAGTTCAAGACCGGCCTCAGCAACACAATAAGAGACTATGTCTCAAAATCCAAATAAAAAGGGCTGGGGATATGGCTCAGTGGTTGAGCACCCCAGGTTTAATAACAAAAAAAAAAAAAAAAAAAACAACAACAACAAAGAAAGAAAGAAAAAGAAATTGTACTAAAAATGTCACCATAGTTAATTTTGGTTAAAATGTTTCATTTCTTAATTACTTTTGAGTAACTCCACTGTAATTAAAAAAAATAAGAAGAATCTTGAATTATTAAATTACCTTAAGATCATGGGTCAGCATTAACAGGCAAACTGTTCAAGATCATACTGAATTACAAGAACTCTAAGTAAGCTTTCGAGCTTTATTTACAATCTTATTTTTAAAATATTACTACAAAAAAAAATAATATACTATATTACTAATTTAGTTGCTTGGAGTTTTGTTTTACAGTACAGGGGACTGAACTCAGAGGCACTCTACCAGTGAGTTACGGACCCAGCCCTTCTTTATTTCATTTTGAGACAGGGTCTCACCAAGTTGCCCAAGCTAGCCTTGAATTTATGATCCTCAGGCCTCAATCTCCTGAGTGACTGGGATTACAGGCATGTGACACCATACCCAGCACTAATTTAGTTTTTTTAATCCAAAACCCCAAACACTGTATATTAAATGTCAATCCTACAAAAAAAAGATTATTTCAATTACTCTAAAATAATGGAATCTTACAAAACTTAAGAGAAATCAGCAGTTTGGATAAAGCAGCATCACACCTGAAAAAGGAATACCTAAAGTTTGGGGGCAAGTAAGAGACACTTCATGCTATCAGCCTTCCAAAATTTTTAAGTAAAGAATTATTTGGGGGGCTGGGGATGTGGTTCAAGGTGTAGCGCACTCGCCTGGCATGCATGCGGCCGGGTTCGATCCTCAGCAGCACCACATACAAAGATGTTGTTACAAAGATGTTGTGTCGGCCGATAACTAAAAAATAAGTATTAAAATTCTTTCTTTCTTTAAAAAAAAAAAAGAATTATTTTTAAAACGTACAAATGTGAATTTAAAAACTTGAAAAAAGACCCAATAGTGTGTGTGTGTGTGTGTGTGTGTGTATGAATGAGAATACAAATTTTTGAAAACAAGCAGTAAAAACTAAATTTGTTTTAAAAGGAAAAAAAGTTAAAGTACAGACTAAATGGGGGGGGTGCAGAGAGGGGAGTGGCACAACAAAAAAAATAGCTAAAGAGAATTCTGGAAATTATTCAATTTGGTTAAGTCTTCAATCCAGTAGCCTGAACGCACCTCAGTAGAGAAAGCCAATTCTCATGTTTAATACTTACAATAAAAAAGACCACTGAAACCAACATAGTTCAACATTTCACCAAAAAAATTTTAAAATATTAAAAAAAAAAAAACAGCTTCCCAGGACTGTTAAAAACCGGGATGAAACTAAATAATTCAATACTTCCTACAGCAGGACTCTAGCTCATTCATTCTATTCAGAATCCAATTCTAACAGAAGGTGTGAGGTTATATAATGTCAAGCTTTACATTACACATTCCACTGGTATGTTCAGGCTCTCAAGGATGCAACCAAGGGTTTGAGCACATACTATAGAATGTTTTATTTTAAGTCAAGGCTAACGGGTCTTGATTTAAGCAGGTAAAGTCTGAAGCAATGAAGATTTTTTTTTTTTTAGCTCAACAAACTAGTTTACCAAATTACCCCATACTTGATAAACCTGCAATTTTTTGCCAAAAAAAAAATGAAGCTTCCTAAGTTTCTCATTTTCAAGATGTTACTGTACTCAAATGTCAAAAGTAATGCACGACTTCACAAAAAAAAAAAATGCATGAAAATGCTGTTTTTCAAAATTTAAACTCAGTTCATACCAACTGCAGGGTTCAATATTACAATATCCAATGTTAAGCACCATCTACTGTCAATGTATCTGAATGAGCATTCTAAGACATGAAATCATCAACTAGCATTTTACACCTTATTACATAAAACATCAAATTACATTTGTTTCTTCATCACCATAACCAAAAGCAATAGATTTGACCAAACTTGCCTAAATGAATTATCTTTGCAAGCAACTTTACCAACCCAGTATTAAACTGGCAATATTCATTCCAAAAGAAAATGCTCCTTAAATTTAAAACATTTAATTTTTTTTGGATGGTAATTTTGACAGTGGTCTAGTATTTTTAAATAAATACTTCATATATTCACATTGGGGGAGGGGGGACTTTAAGACGGGAAGAACAATTATTGATTCTTAAATCATTCCTGAGCTAGTCACTGTTCATTTTCCCAGACATAATTTTAATGAAGTCAATACCTACACAAAGTTTAATGCAAGTTTTCTGTACAGGTCAAAGGGACTGGACTTATTTTAAAGAATCATTTCCATTTAGTTTTCTGGTCACTATTTGCAATCAAAATTCCCTATATTTAGTTACTTTTAAATAAAAACAGAAGTGTAATTATAGATGAAAAGGGATTAATGACTCTGCTAAACAAACTACAGCAAAAATTAAAGATAACAAAAACAAATTTAACAAAAAAAATGCTAAGCTTTAGTCATTTCAAACTTCCTTCTCAACTGCAACAATAAAGCTAAGTGTCAAACGCAAAGCTACAGATTTCAGCCAGAAAAGAAAATGCCTAATGGATTCAACACTTATTCCACACACTCCAAGTTTCACTGTCCCAATTAAGAAGAAAGTCTTCTAATACCATTTCAATCAGATTTTGGTCAGGAGATACAAACTCATGCGAACAGAATCAGACTCCAGTCTTTGTTCAATAGCTTACAGATGGGTAACTAAGTGTGCTACAGGTTGATAAGCATTTACCAGGCTAATGCATGCTGTCTCCAAGCAAGAGAAAGATACGAGAATTCTATATGCAAATAATCTGGAATAATTTTTTGTAAAATGCCCTGAAGCTACACACTCCAAAGGAAAGGCCTATTCATCGCTAGTATTTATTTCCATGTTTACCTCTCCTTCCTCCCCCAAACCCCCCCTTCACTTTCTCCTCCCACCCTGTCCCGCCATCTTGGGCCGATAGGAGCAGCCATTACTTAACTAAATGACAGTGCCAACAACTTTCCACACAAATAAACAGAGACTACACCCCGAATCCTCCCGGCCTCCCGTCAGACACACAGGAAACAAGGCTCCAGGAAAACACACACACATACACACACGCGCGCGCACACACATTCACAAGTAACTGCGGTGTTTCTTTTGCAGAAAGACCCCCAAAAAGTAAACAAGTCACCTAACTTCAGGTAAAACATACCAATCGAGATACATGTCAACAGCCCAATGCAAACTCTTCACCGACCTAAAACTACGTGCAACTTCCCCCTTCCGGGAGCAGGGAGAGAAGAAAGACCAAAACGTTTGGTTAACAGTAGACATCACGAACAGCCTACCTGAAGAAAAAGAATAAAAACCACAGGAGGCAAGTGAGTCGGAGATTTCAGGAAATCCGCACACATTTATGATCCCTTGACCCTTAAGAGGCACCACGGAGATTATCGGCCTACCCCCCAAAAGCTGTGAAATAGCAGGCAATTTTGTCGACCCAGTTGAGCTCGGCCCCAAAGCGCAGCCGTCTCCGTTCCTCCAGCTTCAAGAGAAGAGTGATTTCGCAAGGGAGCAAGCGAGGTACCAGAGGGTGGGGGGAGCACAGAGGAAAGAAATAGTTTTCCGGAAGCCCCTTGGCGATCGTTCGTGGCCACAATGAGTGCCGACCCGGCCGCGGGGCCCGGGGGGGACGCGGCGCCGGCCCGGGAGACCGTGTCCGCGCTCCAGCCCGCGGGTGCCTTACCTTGCCCAGTAGGGCCTTCGTCCTGGCGCCATCTTCATGAAACCTCACAAACCCGAAAAGGCGGCTGTAGGAAAAAGATACACACGGTTCGTTAAAGCTCCCGGAACACCACTGACCCATCTCTGACCGAGCCCGAGGCCCCGGCGGCGGCCGCGCGGAGAGCGCCAAGCCGAGGTGCCCGCCCCACCGCCGCCAGAGGCAAGCCGCGCTCGGGCCTCCCCAGAGAGCGGCGCCTGCCTGTCCGGAGCCGACCCGGAGAGTGACGGCGGCCGGTACCTGTCCAGTCCGCCGAGCGCCTCCCTCTCCTCGGCTGTCAGGCTGGGGGACGCCTCCTCGCTCTCGCCGCTCGCTTTTCCCGCCGCCATTTTCTTTTCCTCATCACCGAAAGCGGCGGCGGCAACGGCGGCGGTAGCGAGCGACACTCCGCAGGATTTCATGGAAACGCAGCGAATTCACAACTCCAACGCCGACACCCCCCCCCAGGGCCGGGGCCAGCAACGACGCCCCCCAATCTCCACACGGGACCGGCACACCAACTTTATCGCCGCCTCCTCCTCCGCCGCGGGCAGCGGCGACGAAAAATCCTAACGCGGTAGCGGCGAAGGCGGCGGCGGCAGGGGCTGCGGAGCCGCTGGGTCGGCAGCGGCGACGGTTCCGCTGTAGGGTCACATCGCGGGGGCGGACAGGGGGCAGCCACAGGCGGGGACGGCGGGAATGGCCGGAGCGCGCGGGGCTCGGGAGCACGGGGGGGATTCGTTGGAGACACAAACTTCCCCGGCACCAGCACAAAGTTGTTGTAATTGTGTCACACAGCGAACCCCACGCCGCCGCCGTGACCCCCCCTCTCCACCCGGTCGGCTTAGCCAATCGGCGCTGCGCACTTTCTTCACGTGACCTTTGTTGACTCACGTCAGCCGTGGCTCCACTTAACTTGCTAGCTGCTAGAGCCCCGCCCACCGAGGCCGCCACCGACAGAGGAGCGGGACGTACGCCAATTCTAGCCGGTGGTTGGCTGCTGGACGTGTCTGTCGGGGAAAGGGTTGTCACCGAGAGGCAGCAACTGGTTAGGTTGTGCTAGTTAAATACACGGGCAGAGAATGGAGGGTCCGGGCCGTGTCACCTCGGGAGCCGCGGCGGGCTCTGGAGGGGGAGGGGAGCGGTGGGGAAGGGCGAGGTCCGGCACCGCCCGCGGCGGGCGCGAGCGGCGGTTGAGGATTCCGTGGACGGCCTTTGCCTGCCCGGAAACTGGGGGGTGGGCCCGGACCACGGCTCCGGTCGTCCCGTGCAAGCTTCAGGCATCCGGAGCCCCACAGGGCCTGGTGCGGGTCACGTCGCCGAGTAGCGGTGCACGGTCCCGGACCTCTGCCCTCGGAAGAAAGCGCATACTTTTGGCACTACTGGAAATAATGGCCTCCGCGAGGAGTGCGCTCGGGGAGCAGCTGCCGGGCCCCAAGTCCCGCGGCCTGGGCGCCGCCCAAGGCCTGGCCGCGCTCGCAGCCTGGATCCCCTCACCCGCGCCAAAAGTGAAGGAGGAAAAAGGCCTCTGACCCTGGCCAATACACCCCAGGCCGGAGGGAATGAAGAGTCGCCTACGGGGTCTGGCTCGCTGACCATGGCTCCCCACCGCCGAAGGTCTGTCTGTTGGCGGCACTTTTGGGCCAAAATTTGATGCTACCTGCGTTTACCCTGCATCTTATCAATAATTAATTATAGTATTATAAGAAAAAGCAATTAAAAATGTTAAGCGGGATCTCCAGGGTGTTGGGTTTTGTTGCTGTGATCTGGTCTCAGTGGGGCCTTCGTGGAGTGCTAGGGGGCTGCTTGTGGACAGACCTGGGAGAAAACGCACTTAGAATCCTCCCTTGCAACCCAGAAAAGCGTTTTCTGCCTCCACTACTTGCGAAAACCCTTAGCAATAAAACTTTCTTATTCTGACCGTCTCTCGTGTGCAAATAAAAGTCATGGGTCTGGTGGTCAATCCATAGTATAATTGGGAGAAAGAAAAAAAGCCTTCTGTCAACTATTCAAATAGCAGATTTAATAAGATAGATCTCATATAGCAATAAGTCTGTTACAGGGCATACTTCCAATTTTAAGGGATTGGGAAATATTAAATATTAACATGTGAAGTAGATTCCCTTTATAAACAGATTTTGATTTATTTTCTACAGTACATTTCCACCTGTAACCAGTTGGATTTATTTAAACTTGGATTTCAAAATATAAGGAAGACAACTCAGTGCTGAGTCAGTAAATCGTAGCAATACTCAGAAGCTATGGAAATCCCAACTGACTTTGCACACAGACACAAATTTTAAATTCCTCCCTTGAGACTAGTAACTAACGGAACAAACTCTAGTTTTATATAAATTATGTTTCATATTTAATTACTCTCTAAAATACCTCTTCCATTCTTTATTGTATGCCATTTTGCTTAAATGAGTAGAGGGGGCTGAATATTTTCTACGGCTAAATTAACACATGCATTGTTAACTTTGTCACAAATAGTGGCCTTCAAAGCCTGGAAGATTTTTTACCCCACCAGCATGGGGGTGCTCCACGCACAGCAGATATAAATCTGCCAGTATTTGGCCATCTTACTAGAGTTGGCTCCTGATTCAGGCCCTTTCCAAGAGTGATAAAGGCTACCCACTCCCCATCTCTCAATGTATTTCTTCCCACCATAACTATATAACAGCAGAATTGCCTTTAGTGTATGCAATGATGTGGGGTTGGGGAAGGTTGGAGTCCGGCAGACCCGATTACCTATCCTTGTTCTGAATAGACTGCATGACCTTGGGAAAATTACCTATCCTCTAAACCAAAGCTCCGTTTCTGTTCTAACTACAAGGATCTGTCCTCCATCAAGCATGGGACAATTTTCATGCAGTGACATAAGTCCTTGCATCACTATGTAATTTGTTGGATCTTTCATAGTTTATCGTCTGTCAAATATATGTAAAATAGGTATTAAACCTTTCTCCTTCACTGAAGAGAAAAATGGGGAAATAGAACAAATGGTTCTAAATAATTATTTCTATGAAAAGTGAAATCTGAAAACCCATGTGGAAGGCAGAGTGGCGTCACCAAAGGAGCATGAACCGTGATATACAGATAGTCTCAACTCCTATTATTTGATATCTGTGAGACCTTCAATTAGTCTAATTTGAGCCTCAGTCATTCACCTGTGAAAAAGAAAATACAGCCATTTTACGACATTAATTTAAGGATTAGATGCTATAAAGTAGGTAAAGTGCCGAATACATAATATAGATTCAAAAACTTCAATAGAGCTAGAGGTACAGCTAAGTGGTAGAGCATGCACTTGGTATATACATGAGGCCCTGGGTTCAATCCCCAGCACCAAAACAAAACGAAAACTCTATAAAATAGGAAGGTTGGAAGGTCTGAAGTCTTTCCTTGCTTTTACAATCGGGTTCTCAATTTATCAATTTATTGATCGTCATCTACTAATCACTTCCTCTTTTACCCTCCCCAACCTCCCTATAATTCCAACACATAAGCAGTCAAAATCCACTTTATACTTGAGACATATCAACCCAACATTGCTACACTTCATTTATTCTAAAATTAAGCCTTGCAGGGATACACATCTTTTTCCCATCTGCTCAGGAGGCTGAGGCAGGAAGTTCGAAAGTTCAAAGCCAGCCTCAGCAATTTAGCAGGCCCTAAGCAACTTTTCAAGACCCTATCCCAAAAAATAAAAAGGGCTGTGAATGTAACTCAGTGGTAAAGCACTCCTGGGTTAAATCCCCAGTATCAAAATTAATAAAAAGTAAAATTAAACCTTATATCACTTAGTACTAATTTTTGTTTCATAAACAACACACTAGGAACTGAGCAAAGTTTAATCTGAATTTACCAAGTTGATATGACATAGATAAAGTAGATAAAATCAATATTTTGAATTATATAAAATCTTTTGTTCTAAGATTATAGAGTAATTATTGCATAATTTGTAGCAATGTTATATTAATACATAAATACCATCAATGTCAGAAGGAATTCATTCAATTATAATAAAAACAATCTATTTTAAACAACTAAATACTTAACCTGAAGCATGTAGGTATATACAGTTTATTTCTAGTGTTAGTGCCTAGAACCTGTACAGATAATAAAAAGTAACATAACAAAGATCTAGTTTTATAAATAGAACCATACTTATCCTTTATGTCAGAATCAAAAATAAGTTCAAAAATTTACCAGTTCTTCCTATACTATACTGACCAGTATCATAAAGATTATCTGAGCCAGGCATGGAGATGCATACCTATAATCTCAGCAACCCAATAGGCTAAGGCAGGAGGATCACAAGTTCAAGCCCAGCTTAGACAACTTAGTGAGACCTTGTCTCAAAAAGGGCTTTGGGGGGCTGGGTTGTGTCTCCATGGTAGAGTGCTTGCCTAGCATGTGTGAGGCACTGGGTTCGATTCTCAGCATTGCATTTAAAAAATGAAGTCCATTGACAACTAAAAAAATATTTTTTAAAACAAAAAGGGCTGGTGGATGTAGCTCAGTGATAGAGTATCCCTTGGTTTAAGCCAAGTACCACAATGAATAAATAATAAAAGACTTTTTTATTACAAAAATTTAAGTTGTCAGAATAGTTTTAGGACTTCTGCTTCTAGAAGAAACCTAGATTTCCACATCTTCACCAGGCTGAACCTCACCCCACCCTCCACAACTGCACTGGGGAACCTGAAATTCTGTCTCTACCCGTTATGAGTGGTCATGCCCCCTCCCTGCTGAGTTAATGTTTGAGGAGACCTAGTGGGGAGTCAAGACTCACCACTGATCAGTGGTAATGCCATCATCCAAATGCATTGCAGGGAGTAAGAATGAGGTATTTCTGTACCACTCATCCAGGGTAGTGTCATTGGAGGCCTATTAAAGAGCCAGAATTCCCATCCCTACTAGACAGTAAGAAGACACTCCTTTTCCACCCAATGTCAATGAAGACTAAATGAGGAACCTGGACTTCCGCCAACATGTAGCAGTAAGAAGTCAATGCTCCTATCCCCCATCAAAGCAATGTCAGAGGAAGCCTGCACTGATTTAAATAAGATCCAAAGTCTCAACCTAATACTCAAAATGTCCAGGTTTCAATAAAAAATCACTAATAATACCAAAAATCAGGATAATCTTAAATGAGAAAATATGATCAAGAATGCAAATACTAAGATGAATCATATATTTGAATTATATGATAAGGATTGTTTTTTTCAATATAGGAAATTGAACTCAGGGACACTCTACCACTGAGCTATATCCCCAGCCCACAGCAGAGTATGGATTATTATCCAAATTGATGGCAAAGCATTTATTATGCAATTTGTTATTGCCTTGCTAAAACAATACAATATATGTCAATATTATCAGAATAAGCACACATCACAATATTCCCAACCAACAGGAAAGCAACAGTGAGAACCACTAGAAAATTTAAAAGAATATTTCATCACAGCAGAACTCTTCACAAAAATAAAAACTAACAATGAGATTGAAAACAAAGTAATTTTCTGAGCAGCTCATTTCTTAACCAAACAAGGAAAACTGTTTGATTAAATTGTGTTTGATTGCAACAGCCAAAGAAATGTGTCCAGAGAAAATAAACTTAAGGCCATTAGCCTTTCAGCTAGAACATTTGCTTGAAGAATTGAAGACATTGTGATCAATATTCATACCCAATTAAAAAACAGGCAATTAATTTTGAGTGGTTTCCTTTGGTACTTCATGAGTTAACTATTACAGATACCACTTAGTTGTTTATTTGAGGAGTCAATGTCATGTTTGAAAGGCCTGAAGAATTAGCTCCTTTGAATAGTTTGCATGGAACAATGCCAAGTAAAATTATTTTTAAAGAAACTAAGACAGGGGGCCAGGAAAGATGGTGGAAGAAGATGGACATCATTACCCTAGGTACATGTATGACTGCACATATGGTGTGACACTACATCATGTACAACCAGAGAAATGAAAAGTTGTGCTGCAATTGTGTACAATGAATCAAAATGCATTCTACTGTCATATATACCTAATTAAAATAAGTTGATTTTAAAAAGAAAAAAAAAACTAAGAAAGCACTGATTCATTACAACATGAAGTGGAATCTTCTAAGATGTGTGACAACTGATGGTAGTAACAATATATGAGAAGCAAAAATATGTTTGGTGGACAAATTGACAAAATTTGTATGAATGTATTTAAACCCTATGACTATTTTTAGGTAGTTACTTTGGGGTACTATTTGAATCTACCATGAGTTATTGAACTAATAGTATCAGTGGTAACTTCATTCACTCTCTGACACTTAACCATCATTAGTTCAGTGAATCTGTGTCAGAATTAGAAACTGAATATCCTGACTTGCTCTACCACACAACAGTTTGAATGAAGTCTTAGCAGTGAGAATATTCTATTTGGCCACTGTCAAGCAATGAATGACTATGGAAATTAGCTTTTGCTACAGATTGGATAATGTGTCTTAATTTTACCAATTTCAAGGCAAAATAGCACTTGTATGTAAAACCTTTACTAAAGTCATTTTGGTAACAACATTGCCTGGATTACAAGTAATTTTAAGTCACTTTATAAACTTTCATTCTGTCAGAAGTTAAAACAAGAAGTGAATTGTCCATTTTTATATAAATTTGCAGTATATTTCTCTTCCAAGTTCAAACTCTGCTTCATGCACCATTTTTCAGTCTTTAATGTAAATGTAAAGGAAATTTCCATATTTCAAAATTCATTTAACTGAGCAATTGAGGAGTTTTCATCTAAACATAATTGGAAGCGATTAATCTGCAATGTAACGACACACTAAAAGGAAAATATCAAGAGAAGAATCTACTGGAATCCTATAAATGCCTTCCATACTATGAATGTACCCAATTAAAATATATACATGGATTAATCCAATGTTTGGCAGTGTCTTTCTCTGTGAAAAGACATTTTGAAAAATGGAACACATAAAATCTCATTACATATCATCATTAACAACTGAACATTTACAATCTAATCTGATGATAGGGAACACTAATTTTGAACCCCAATTGAGCAAAATGTGTTCAAAAACAACTCCATTCTAGCCCCCAAATTATACTCAACTAATGCTATTAGACTTTGAGTTATATCAGTATAATACCTATGGAAATTTGTTTCCTCTGTTGTTATATAAGTAACTATATCATATCCTTGATTTTGCCTCTTGGCCTGCAAAACCTAAAATATTTACTATCTGGCCTTACACAAGTAAGTTTGCCAACCCCTGGCCTAGCTAATTGGTTCCCTGGGGGATTCCAGTTCAAATGACATATTACTCTTTACCTCCAAATGCATCCTTGTCTAAAGGCTCACAAAAATCCCCTCAAATACAGGGGAAAAACAACAACAACAACAACAACAAATAAGATTTCACAACATCCAAGATTAAAACTGACAAGCAACCTGAGGCAGGGATCTAGATGAAATTGATGTTAATTATGAGGTGGGTGACTTTACAGGGCTGTATTGAAGAAATCCCAGCCATGCTTTACCTTGGCTTCATTTCTTCTAACAGACATTGACTGAAAAAGGTAGGAGTCTACTTATTTAAGGCCCACAGCCCTATCCCCTGATCACTCACCATTTGTCTCCCAACTCAAAGACTTGATGCCTAAACCAACAAAAGGTAACAGTTTTTCCACCCTTGAAAGTGGTTCACCAGAATACTAATCCCCATCCCTGCCTCCCCTGCACCCTTATACCAATCTATTTCCTATTGTTTATCTAGGCAGATAGGAAAAAAACAAGTGAGCAGTAAATAAGGAAGAGATTGAGGGGAAAAGGGAGATTTATATTTAGGCCCATGTAGTCCCCATAACAAAGGCTGGTTTCATGGGCATGAAACTTACCTAGTCATCCAGGACTCTATGATAAGACCCCATGCTTGATTTAATTCTCTGTTGTCACTGTCTTGATATTCTTAATTTTTGAACAAAAGATCCCTCATTCTCATTTTACATGTAATTTTCTCCAAATTATGTAGAAGATTCTTCCCAAAACTTTAGGGAAAGAGAACGACTTGAAGGTGTCTGAGAGAAGTCTGTGTTGGGGGCTGTACTGTGTTATATATATCACATAAGCAGATAAGAGGCACAAAGGGTAAATCAAACTATATGTACAATAATGTGCCCTCCAGGTACAGATTTGACATGGTGATTCTATTACTACTTCCATACACAGATGGTAGATCCTAGGATAGCCAGCTTAGTCCCTGTAGACAGATGTTGAGCCTAGAGAAGCGATCCTATTTGAGGGTAAGGAGAAAAAACAATACAGAACTAGAGAAGAGAGCACAGCATCCAGAAAACTCAGAGAGGATGGGAACTCTCCTTCACTAGGATGCCACAGTCTGGCTGGGCACAATTCAGGAGTCACTTGTCAAAAGAAACGAACTTTATTTTTAGAACCACACACTCCAAACAAAACAGCTCCTCAGGAAAAAACCCTCAGAGCCCAACTGCCACCACCGGCTTCCCACAAGCCTCTCACCCCAACACCAGCCTCTCTACCTCCCACAATCCTCCTGCTCTTGAGGCCAATTGGCTGGGTTGCGTGGGCGGAGCCAAAGAAGTCCCCCAATGAGCAGCTCTGTGGTCTGAAAGGGCAGGGAAACAGCCCAATGAGCATCACCGTAGAGGAGCCAATCAGCTAGATGTTGCTGGGGCCGCTGTGAGCCAATCATCAGCCGGCAGCTGGAAGTTTGCTGGGGCCCCTTTGGCTGTGGCTCTCAACACTAGGAGAAAATTTTAGAAACCTCTTGGCAACCTAAAGGATTCTGTAAAAAAGAAACAGAAGGAGGGAAAAGGTAGGACTGAAATGAAAATCCAACAGGATGAGATGAAAGGAGAAATGGACAGGGTAAGAAAACTCAGCAAGTATTCTAAAAAAGCAGGAACAAAATTAAAGTACATGTGGGAGACAGTAAAGATCAAAATTTATATGGCAAAAATTTGAATTGATGTTAAGAAAAAAGGTGATGCTAAGAAATTAAATGGACTATGAAAGATATAAAAACAATAAGAGAAAGGATGATTGCTATGGAAAAAGAAGAGTGCAGAACCAACAGACGGTTAATTTGTGTTACTAAAAGAGGAATAAAGGCAAATGGAAGAGAAGTAATAAAAACAGGAAAAAAATATCCCCTCTATTGAAGTGCTGGGGATGGCACCCAGGGCTTGACACATGCTGGACAAGCACTCTAACACTGAGCTACACCCCCAGCTCCAAGAACAGTGCTTATTGATTGAAAGGAGTCCACCACGTTGTAAGCAAAGTTAAAAGTTTTAAGCTATAATATTAAAGTTTTTATGATTATTCAGGCAAAAATCCAAAATCATGTTACCCAGGTAAAAACAAAAATCAATCTCTCTGACTTCTCATATATAGAGTTTTAGAAAAATTTATGACCCCAAAATGTAATATACATCTGAGTTGTCTTTTGAGTGTAAAGATGCCAGAAAAATGCAGTGCTATTTAAGGGATAATAAAAGATATAACCTTCTTGAAAAATTGCTTTACAATCTATTCCAACCAACAAAGAGATAAAATGAAAAATGTTCAAGAATGAATAAGTCATGGAGGGGAGCATTATGAAGCCAAAATAGAAGTGCATCTAGCTGGGTGCAGTGACACTTGCCTATAATCCCAGCAACTTGGGGGATTCAGGAAAGAGGGTTGTAAGTTTGAGGCCAGCCTGGATAAATTAGCAAGACCCTCAGCAATTTAACCAGACCCTTTCTCAAGTTTTTTAAAATAAAATAAAAAGGACTAGGGATGAAGCTTCTTAATGGTAAAGTGCCCTTGGACTCAATCCCCAGTACAAATAGGAGGAGGGTGGGGGATTGTGTCTAAATAATTGCATCATATCTAATTATAAAACAAAATCTGGGCTGGGGATGTGGCTCAAGTGTGCTGTAGTGTGCTCGCCTGGCATGCGTGCGGCCCGGGTTCGATCCTCAGCACCACATACCAACAAAGATGTTGTGTCCGCCGAGAACTAAAAAGTAAATATTTAAAAAAATTCTCTCTCTCTCTCACTCTCTCTTTAAAAAAAATAAAATAAAACAAAATCTGGGACTGGGACTGTAGCTTAGTAGCAGTGTATGTTTAGCATATGCAAGGCCCTGGGATCAATCCCCAGCACCAAAATCAAAACAAACAAACAAAAAAACTGAATCCACATTTTTTTTTCTCAAATTCAGTTTAAAATTTTTGAAATAGTAATAAAAGTATATGAATCTAAAACCCCAGTAAACATTTACAGGGAACTGGAAATGAGGTAAAGTGTGGCAAATTCTTATCTCCAAAGCATAATTCAGAATATACCATTTCAAAGTTTAAAGTCAGCCTCAGCAACTTGACAAGGTCCTAAGCAATTTAGTGAGACCCTGTCTCTAAATAAAAATAAATAAATAAAAGGGCTGAGGATGTGGCTCAGTGGTTAAGCACTCCTGAGTTCAATCCCCAGTTCCTCCCCCTCTCTCTCACACATACACACACACACACACACACACACACACACACACACACACACGTCATTTCACCCTAGACTAATCAATTTGACAAAGATTAATTTAAAGAAAACTTTGTGCGTGTGTGTGTGTGCGCGAGCGCGCGCATTCTTGGGGATTGAACCCAGAGGCCCTCACCACTGAGCCATAACCCTATCCCTTTTTTAACTTTTATTTTGAGACAGGGTCTTTCCAGGTTGCTGAACCTGGCCTGGAACTTGAGATCCTCCTCCTTCAGCCTTCCGGATTGCTGGAATTACAGACAAATACCAATGTGCCCTGCTGAATTTTTAATTATTTGTTTGTTTGTTTGTTTATGTATTTATTTATTTATTTTTAAAGAGAGAGAGAGAGAATTTTTAATATTTATTTTTTAGTTTTCAGCAGACACAACATCTTTGTATGTGGTGCTGAGGATTGAACCCAGGCCGTACGCATGCCAGGCGAGCGCGCTACCACTTGAGCCACATCCCCAGCCCTGTTTATGTATTTATATATGTATTTATTTATTTAGTGGTACTGGGGATTGAACCCAGGAGGCACTTAACCACTGAACCACATCACCAGCCCTTTTAAAATTTTTATTTAGAGATGGCTTTGCTAAGTTGCTGAGGCTGGCTTTGAATTCGCAATCCTCCTGCCTCAGCCTCCAGAGCCTCTAGTATTGCAGGTGTGTGCCACTGCTCCTGGCCTAAATTTTTTTTTCTTTTCTTTTTTTTTTTTTTTTTTTTACTTTTTAAATGGGATCTCACTATACTGCCCAAGCTGGTCTCAAATTCACATACTCAAGTGATACTTCTACCTCAGCCTCCTGAGTAGCTGGGACTATAGGCATGCACTATCGTGCCTTACTTAAAGAAAACTTTTTAAAAATCTAGAAGTATTTACCAGGTAGTATATTTACTGTATCAATTCAGAAATAGGTGTATGAAGTAAAAAGTGCAAGTTTTCCCTTCTTCCAGGTAACCCTTTTCAACTAATAGAATGCAATATTTTCTTAAACAATGAGCAGTTAAACACAAGAAACTGGAAATAAAGAAAATGGCAGGGAGATGTAAATATATAAGCTATAGGACAAAATGATATAAAACCAAATATTTCAAAACTAACAAAAATATAAATCCTCTATTTAAATACTTGGTTGAATAAAGCAAATTTAAATATAATTAATTACAAAAGGCATGCCAATTTTAAAAAGTTACAAACTAAAATGTAGACAAAGACAATACAAAGAAGAGCACAAAAACGGGGGGAGGGGTTGGCAATATTAGATGATCAAGACAAAAAGCACTAATCAGACAAAGACAGTTTTGTTAGTAAGAGGCCACAAATGAAATACTCATTGTATTGAAGTTCAATGCCAAACTATTATGCCATCTGAATGTATAAAGAAAAAGCATTAGAAATTATATTATCAGCATTCTCCAGATGTATTATTCAGCTTCACACTACCACAACAAAATACTGAGAAAGGCTACTATGAAGAAAAAGTTTATTTAACTTTCATTTTAGGGGGTTCAGATCCAAGATGTGGTGGCTGGATTTGTTTGGGCCTCTAGTAAGGGTGGCATATCACAGTGGGGATTCTTGGTGGAGTAAACCACTCATATAATGAGCCAGGAAGCAGAGAGAGAGAATAAGACCAGGGTCCCACAATCCCCTTTGAGAGCATGGCCCAAATGACTTAAGAACTTCTCATAAGGCCCCACCTCCTACAGGTCCATAACACTCCCCAGCAGTGCTACCCTTAGGCATCAAGCCTTTAACACGTGTACCTTTACGGGACACTATCCATATTCAAACCATAGCACCATAAAAAAAAAAAACCCAACCAACAGCATACATGCATGCATATGAACACACATGTACACGAACACACACATACGTAGAGATTTTAAGGAATTGGCTTATGCCATTATGGGGGCTGATCAGTCTGAAATCCATAGTGGGGGCCAACATGCTGGAAACTCTGATAAAAGTTGATGTTGTAGTCTTTCAGTCCAAAATCTTCAGGGAAGGCCTGTAGGCTGGAAACTCAGGAAGGGTTTCTTTGTTGCAGTCTTTTTTAAAATATTTGTTTCAGTTGTAGGTGGACACCGTAATCCTTATTTTATTTTTATGTGGTGCTGAGGATCAAACCCAGTGCCTCACGCTTGCTGGGTGAGCACTCTACCACTGAGCCACAAGCCCAGCCCCTTTGTTGCAAAGGAGCTGATACAGAATAGCTTCTCTCAATCTTTGCCCTTCAGGTCTTCAACTGATTGGATGAGGCCCATCCACATTATGGAGGGTAATCTGCTTTACTTAAAGTTAACTGATTATAAATTTTAATCACATCTACAAATACCTTCACAGCAATATCTAGACTAGATAGGATCAAACAAATGGACAGTATAGCCTAGCCAAGTGTACAGGGACTGGGGAGGTAGCTCAGTGGTAGAGTACTTGCCTACCATGTGTGAGGCCCTGAGTTTAGTTCCCAGAACTGGAAAAAAAAAAATCATTATCATTCACAGAAATGTAGGAAGAAATTGACAGAGAGTCAAGACAAAGCAATATAAGACTACCATACCTGGTAGTCTTGGACACAGTAAGCATATCAAAAAGGAAATATACATGCAGAAAATGTGAATACTATTAGAAATATATATATATATATAATGAATTATATATAAACTATATGAAAATAACATATATAACATATTACTTTTAAAAATTTTTTTTAGTTGTAGATGGACACAGTACCTTTATTTTTATTTATTTATTTATTTATTGATTGATTGATTTTTATGTGGTGCTAAGGATCAAACCCTGTGCCTCCACATGCTAGGCAGGAGCTCCACCGCTGAGCCACAACCCCAGCCATTAACTTACATTTTAAATCATACAAGTAGATGAGAATGGTGGTAGAAATATGAGGGGGGGGGACAAACATTAATGTTGGACTCATGCCTCATACTCTGTACCAGGGTATATTCCAGATGGATCAGAAAATTTAATGTTAAAACTGAAAGCATAAAAGTACTTGAAGAACCAAGGAATACTTTTTTAATATCATCCTAGAATGTGAAAAGCTTCTCTGAGAATGATATAAAACCCCAAAGCCATTTTTTAAAAAAAGCTTCATAAATTTGACCCAAGAAAAATAAATAAGATCTGCCTGGCAAAATCACTCTAAGCAAAAACAAGAAAACAATGAAAACTTGGAAATATTTGAAATTCATTTTTTTTCATGTCAGAGGGGTAATATTCCAACATGGTAACAAGGTTTAAGGGAGACACAGCTTACACAGTGGTATGAAAACCCAATCAGCGCATTTATGAACCACAAAAGATGAAATTCCTATCACAGACAAATTCCACATTTCTCTAATAGAGTTCTTAAAAATCAATTTTAAAAAACTAGCAATCTAATAAAATATTAATATGAATGGCCAGTTTATAGAAAGAAAAGTACAAATGATTCTTAAAAGAATAAAAAGATTCTAGCACCCACTCATAATAAAACACATGCAAATTTAAAGTAAACTGAGATCACTTTTTCACTAGTCAGAATGATTAAGATACAAAAGTGTAATATTTTACTGTGCTGTTCTGTCTGTGGAGAAACAGGCATTTTCATACACTACTGGCAGGCTTTTTGTTTCGTTTTTATACAGTGCTGAGGATGGAACTTATGGCTTTATGTATGCTAGGCAAGTGCTCTACCACCGAGTCCCTTTAAATTTATTTTGAGACAAGTTCTTGTTAAATTGCCCAGACAGGTCTGGAACTCTCCATCCTCCTGCCTCAGCCTTATGAGTAGCTGGAATTACATGCATGTGCCACCATGCCAGGCAAATTTCTTTTCTTTTTCTTTCTTTTATATTTGTGTGTGTGTGTGTGTGTGTGTGTGTGTGTGTGTGTGTGTGTGATGCTGGGGATCAAACCTAGGACCTTGTTCCAGTCAGGCAAGCACTCTATCACTGAGCCATACTCCCCACCCTGAAGTAGGTCTTTATCACATCCATAGGAAATAATCTGGCAATGTTTATTAAGATTTTGAATTATGAAATTAGGCCATTGTTTCCATTTATATCCTATGGACAGATTTTCACACATATAAAATAATGTACATACATAAACAAGTTTCTGTATTACAGTATTATTTGTAGTAGCAAAATTTTAGCAACAACATAAATGTACATCAATAAGGGATGGGTATTTAACAATTCATTTAGAAGTTGTATTTCTATACAGTGAAATACTATGCAGTTATTAGAAAAATGAGGTTGTTCTCTTTTACTGACAAGCATGGTCTGTAACATATATTACTAAACAAAAAGAAACAAGGTAGAGAACAATTGTGAAGTATGCTGCCACTTGTTGAAAAGTGAAATATAGATACACACATATGTAATTCTTTGTATATGCATAAAATAACACCTTGGAAGGATACAGGACAAAATGATAATATTGGCTGCCTTTGGGGAGGAACTGGGTACAGAACAAAGGTGAGAATTTCCACTCTAGGTATCTCTATATGCCCTTTGAAAGTTGGATCATGAGTGTATTACCTGCTCAAACAATAAAAGGGTTTAAATAATAAAATACGACAAAACTCATATCTAAACTTACAATCCTATCCATAGAGAATTCATCTGCTTTACTGTTCAAGAGACAATTGACTACGAAATCTCAATTTTGTAAAGCAAAACTTATGCATGTCACATTCATTGACCATAGTGCAATAAAGTGAGAAATAAATGCAAATCCTCACTGTCCTCAGCAAAGGGCCCTGTACTACCTAAACTTGGAGCCTTCAGAGTTCAACCAAATTAATACAGAGGGCTTCCTGGTCAAGTCCAATGCTCCTTTTATCTCTCACCATCTAGAGGAAAGAGGCTAAATCCAAATTCAGATTTAATGTGTTTAAGAGTCCTATTACAGAAAGTCTTAATAAATATATTTTGTGAATACAACTATGTGGCCAAGGTCTTGATCCATCTATCCAAATGGAGAGGATCTGGAAGGGAGTCTGACATAAGCACCAAAAGGTTGCCATAAAATTCATATTTTCACTGCCTTTTCCCTCCTTATTAGGAAATTTCCAAAAGGCAATCCAAGAGGTCACCTCCCCATCTTCCTGAATTTCATTAATAGGAAAATGATGAAAGTATATGAGGAGATACTGAAGTGCCGGGAAGTGGGCTCGCAAATATCCATAGGTAAATGTGGCCTTCCTACTGGATATTTTTAACTCTAGCTCAGAGACAGGGTGAATGAGAATGGATAATCACAGATATCTCTTTTTAATAACAATAGATATGATGCTAAATGTTTTAGCAGGTTACACTATTTTAAAAAAATTGTAAAGTGTGTGCATGTTTTAATACACTAAATTACAATTTTCTAACATTATGAGCCTTTGGAATTAAGAGATACAAACTCCAAAAGTATGGTCAATGCTAAATTGATCAAATTTTAGAATTTCTTGGTAGCTGATTTTTTTTTTAATTTAAATGTTAAGCAATTTTTTGCTTTCTTTTTTGTGGTACTGGGATTGAAACCAAGGGTGTTCTACCAGTAAACTACATCCCCAGCCTTTTTTATTTTTTATTTTGAGACAGTATTTCCCTAAATTGCATAGGCTGGCCTCAAGCTTGTGATCCTCCTGCCTAAGACTTCTGAGTCACTGAGATTACAGGCAAGCCACTATGTCTGGCAAAGCTGTACTAATTTTAAGGAATGTGGTACTGTAAATGAACCAAACAGAAGGAACAAAAGCAGATATACACACACACACACACACACACACACACACACACACACACACACACACACTTATATACATACATATATATGGCATTTTTGTGACATCTTGAAATTGTTTTTAAAAATTAAATAATTCCAACTTAAATAATATGCCAAAATTAGTTTAGGATGTATTTAAGAGTTAGATACGGCCCAGTATATTAATTAATTAATATATTAATTAATGGATGTTAATTAATTAATTAATATGTTAATTAATTAATGGATGTTAATACCATTGGATGAAAGTAACAGGATATTCATGTTGCTAAAGTATCATCCCAAAGATTACTTAGTAAATTTAAAGGTAGATATTTGGTGGTTACCACCTTAACTAAGTGATCAAACTTAGCATCACTGCTAATGGGACAAATAGATACCTGTACTTCCTGATACAATGCAACATAAAACTACTCGTGATGTATTCTAGCAAAAAGTCACAATCCAAATCTAATCAAACCTCTAGACCTAACTTCCAGTTTAAAGAATAAAAGTGATACAGGACCAAATTAAACAACAGCATGAGGGCAAGTCCAGATTACTGAACCCTATAGTACGAATTTGTTTTAGACTCATCAAAAAGACAATGTCAGGGAGAATAAAAAGTAGGGGCACTGTTTTGTATTAAAAGAAATACAAAAATGAAGTGCAGTATGTGAACTTGGTTGGATCTTCTTTGAGAAAGAAAAACAGCTATATTGGGCTAGGGATGTGGCTCAAGCGGTAGCGCACTCGCCTGGCATGTGAATCAAATCAGGGAATTGTTGTTAATTAACTGGCTTACATTTGATAATATTGTACTTATTATAATATTCTTATATTTAGGTGATGAATTTTAAAATATTTGAGGATGAAATATCATGATATCTGCAACTTACTCAAATAGATCACAAATAAAATTACAATGAGTAAAAGAGAAAACAAAAGTGATAAAAGATAGTTATTGACTCACATAAGTGGAGCAAATACAAGTGTTCGTTGTAGTATTTCAATTTTCAGGGTGTTTGATAATTTTTAAGTGAAAAAAATTAGGGAAAAGTTTTAAAAGTGAAAAAAGCATAAATTAGTAGAAAATAATAATAAAGTTTTTATAATTATGCAATGGAGAAAACATTTAATATATTATTCATTCAGTTAAAGCCTTATAGATTCAGCTACATACAAATTAAAACTTTGGGGCCAGGTGTGGTGACAAATGCCTGTAATCCCAGTGACTTGGGAGGCTGAGGTAGGAGGAACACAAGTTTGAGGCCAGCTTCAGCAACTTATTGGAGTCCTAAGCAACTTAGTGAGACCCTGTCTCAAAATAAAAAATAAAAAGGGCTCAGTGGTTAAGTACCCCTGGGTTCAATCCTTAGTAATAAAAAAAAAAAAAAATTAAAACCTTTGAATCCCAAGTAAGTACCATTAAAAATTGACATGAATGGCATCATAAAGTGGGAGAAATACATGCAACATTCTTTAAATTATTTATTTATTTATTTATTTTTGCTGCAATGCTAGGAATTGAACTTGGAGCCTCGTGCATGCTAGGCAAGTGTTCTCACCACTGAGTTACATCCCCAGCCCTTCATACAACATTTTCGACAAGAAATTATCTTGTATTTCAATTATTACAACTGAAAAGAAAAAAAAGATTTACACTCTGATAGAAAAATGCCTAAGAGCATGAATGGATGATTCACAAAAGAAGGAGAAAGATAACGTGAAATACCTCTTGTTAACTGCTTGGTTGTTTCTCAGCCTTCATCAGAGTTGCTTGCTAAACATTCAGCTTCTTCAGTCTGTAGTGATGAGGCCCAGGAATCCATATAATAAAAACTCCCCTAGTGGGCTGGGGATGTGGCTCAAGCGGTAGCGCGCTCGCCTGGCATGCGTGCGGCCCAAAATAAATATTAAAAAAAAAATTCTCTCTCTGTCTCTCCCTCCTCTCTCTCTTAAAAAAAAAAAAAAAAAACAAAAAAAAACCTCCCTTAGTGATTTGTAATCACTAGCAGGTAACTAAAAAAAAAAAAAAAAAAAAAAAAAAAAAAAAAATCCTTTTTTTGTCTTAGAAGAAATGTGGGAAAACAGAACCCAGTCTGAATGTCAGGTCTTCACTCCTGACCTGTGTGCTGCCTTAGGCAAATTCCTTAACCACATCAATACAATGTGAGTAATAACTACCTTGAAGGGCTATTATAAGGATTAGACATTGCAAAGTATCTAGTACTGTGGCTGACATATAATTGCTTCCTAAGAAATGGTGGTTATTATTTTCACTGTAATTCATATTCTAACAGCTATGATCTTTTTTTTTCCAGATGACATGATCTTCTTCTTTGTGCATGTTATAGTACTTTATATATAATTGCCCAAAGCTGGAAATATCCCTGTTCTAGGTTGTATTTTATCCTTCCCACTCCACTGAAATATGCTCAAGTTCCAACCCCAGAACCTAAGAATATGACCTCATTTGATAATAGGTTATTTTAGACGTAAAGTTTTGAAAAGGTCATACTAGAATGGGCCTCCAATCTGATTGGTATCCATACAAGAAGAGGGAAATTTGGAGACAGATATGCACAGATGGAAGATGGATGTGAAGACACACTAGAAAAGATATGACCACTGAGGCAGAGACTGGAGTGATATATCTACAAATCAACAAATGTCAAGGATTGCCTGCCAGTACCAGAAGCTAGGAAAAACCAAGAGTACTCTCCTTACAGTTTCCAAAGGATGCATGGCCCTGTCAACTCCTTGATTTAGTACTTCTTGCCTCCAGAGCTATGAGAAAATAAATTGCTGTTGTTTTAAGCTACTGAAGTTTTAGTATTTTGTTATGGCATCTCCTATGAAACTAATACAAACCCTAATATCCTTCAACAGATGGATGTAAAACAACTGTAGAATGATCATGCAATGAAACGCAGCATGGGTAAATCTCAAAACATTCTGAGCAAAAGAAGTCACTCTTCAGAAATTATGTCTTGTATAATTCCATTTATGTGATATTCTGTTAAAGGCAAATCTATAGTGAAGAAAGATAGATCAGTGTTTACCATAGGTTGGGGTTTGTTTGAGTAAAAAGGGGAAGCATGAAGGAAATTTGGGGAGTTATGAAACTACTCTGTATCCTGATTGTGGTAGTAGTTAACCTGAATCTACATGTGTTAAAACTCATTAGACTGTGTGATGAGTTCATTTTATGATATGTTAATTTAGATATTCAAAAAATGGAAATACCCACCCACCCATGCACATGTATATACTCAAATGTTTTTCTTTAAAAAAAAATACTTTTAAAGAAATTTCTCATCTTGATTTCTGTCAGAAAGATTACTTTGTGGGTACTTTGCCACATCAACCCTTTTGTTCTGTGGGCCTGTTTTTCCACCTATAAAAAGAAGAGGATCTATCTAGAGCAGCAATTTTCATTCTCTGCCCCTCCCCACTTCACTTCCTTTGTGGGGTGTAGGTGTGGGGATGGGTATGGGGAGAAAGGGTTTTTGAACTTCATGGGGGCGGTTGGGGGTCTGCTTCATCTCCAGCGATTGTGCTTTTGTTATTTGTCAAAAAAAAAAAGAAACCTCTGGATTAGAATAACTGGACCCAAGTCAGAGCTCCAGGCATTTGGGGAATTTGAACAATCCTGTATTCCAGGGCCTACTTGTGAGGCTCACTCATTCAGCTCTTTGGCAAGTGCTCTCCAAAGGATCCTGGTGGTTAGCAAGTCTAGGGTGCTGACTCTGTCAATGATTCTAAATAAGGCCTGGGGTGGGAGGGTGGGGGTCTAAACACAAAAGAACCTCTGAAAAGGCTCTAAATCTAGGCTTCCTCTGAAGTGGTGTCTAAAAGGACCTTAAATCATTTGTTTTTATACATTGGATGATTACTTGGAAGAACATTTTGGAAAAAACAAAAGTCTGTGCACAAAGAGGGAGAAATGCCATTATAAGGATGAATGTGCTAACCCCCGGCCAAAGGAGCTAAAGAGTTATGATTGTCCTTTATTCTGAGTGTGTCAAGCACCCTCACAACAACTACTTCAGAGAAGGGCTGTGGTTGCTTTGACAGGAAACTGAGGCTCTGAGAGGCCCCAGCTCACAATGGCAAGAGATTATAGAGGTGACAGGGCTGGGTCATGTCCAGCAGATCCAGCCTTCCAGTCCAAGGTCCATGAGAGGAACCCCTGAGGTCTATTGTCAACACATGCTCTAGGAAACAAACTAATGTTCCTTTTCACAAAAGCTTGTGAAGAGCTCACTGAGGACATCTCGAGACTTTGCCAGCTCTCAAAAAAAAAAAAAAAATGTTCTCAACTTCATAAAGTGGAATGGTTTCTTCAAAAACTAATATCTAAGCTGAGCATGGTGGTACATGCCTATAAGCCCAGCTACTCTGAAGGCTAAGGTAGAAATATAGCAAGTATCAAGTCAGCCTCAGCAATTTACTGACACCCCATTGCAAAATAAAACAAAAACAAAAACAAAAAAACTTACAGGGGGCTGGGGCGGGGTGGGGGTGGGGGTGGGGGGTTGGTAGCTCAGTGGTAGAGTACTTGCCTAGCATGTGCAAGACTCTGGGTTCAGTCCTCAGTATTGCAACACAACAAACAAACAAATAAATATGCTATAGATAAGCAGGGTTGGGCCACTGTGGTTGAAGGTGGTAGGGGAGACCTGAGGATGCCCGAGGGCTTCTGGAGCCTAGCTTGAAGGCTTCAAGGCCATTTATGCAGTAGGTTGGCACTTACTAGGAGAACTACAATGGTTGCTATCATGTCTAAGGCTCTGACTTTGGCTTGGGGTAAGTGGGGGACTCACTCCTGGATTCCTTAGCTTGTGTCAGGGCTCAGGATTCCTGTTCTGTCACATGCAAAAGGTGCTACTGGCAGGTCCATCTAAGCTGGGCATTACCTGCATTACCCCCTATTCCTACTAGGCCCCAGCAGCCTGACTTGCTCCTTACAACATAAGAAACATGTCACTATCTTATATCAAATGATTTTTATTCTTTGAAGATAAGAATTACTACATTAAAAACTCCAACTCCCCCTTTTCTTGCCCATCTACAAAGCCTCCTCTGATTTTCTTTACCAACCATATGCCAAAGTTCATGTTCAGTCCTGATGTAGGGTCCAGTACGATGTCAGGGGCTAGCTGGAATGGCTCACAGCGTCATCATCAATCCAACTTCCTTCTCATAGATGTCAGGGATCATTCCCATTGGGGAGTCAATCATGTGTACAGTATTCTTACTAAACAACTTGAATTCATAATGGATCAGTTGTTCCCAAAAACCGTTGTTGGGCCGAATAATGGGCCGGCATGACTTGGTCCACGTGTGGGCGTCCAGCAGGGACATGGCATGGTATTTCATGAGATAAGCGAGGCAGAGGGCAGCTGAACGGCTCACCCCTGCAGCGCAGTGGAGCAGCGTGCGGCCCTGTTTCATTTCCACGCTGTGGATGTGATCAGCAATAGGGTCAAAAAAGTCATAGAGGTGTGAAGTGGGAACATCCGCCACGGGTACCTGTACATATTGAATGTCCTCGAAGAATGTGTTTACTACCTCTACTGAGACATTGATGACCGTCGTGATGTGATTGCTGGACAGCATGTGTTTGTTGTTGGCAGCCACACCGTTACTGATGTAAAGGCTGCTGGTTATTTGGGACAGGTCATGGATGGAGGGCTGCAGGACCGCCTGAGATGGAAGGGGACACGAAGATGTGGCCATCAAAACAGCAGGTCAGCCGTCTCTCTGTATCAGGTTCAGGGCACCAACTTCACGAGGGACTTTAGGAAAGTAGCTTCTCTATGAAGTCTTGGGTAAGAGTCTGGGAGGAAAGAGGACCAGTTAATGATCACCACTGTCTACTTTTCCATCTTGTAGTCACAATCCCCAAGGACCCAGCGCTCTAGTTTCCATGGCAATAGTAGCAAGCTGAGCGCGGAGGACACACCCCCAGCCGAATCTTTAGAACTCGCTGCCCACCCCCGCCCCCATCTCTCTCATCGTTCTTCATAGTCATTTATGATTCAATTATCATTTTGTACTGAACACAGTATCTATGAGTGCTTCTGTTTCATTAGTGTTGAAGAACAGGACTTACATTTTCTTACAAAAGTATCATATTTTAAGTTGGAGAATAATATTTGGCTCACGTGATATGCTAATCTCTATAAAACTGCAGCAAGTTATGGGTTTGGCTGAGCTTGGTGGACTGATGGGATATTTCTTTGTTGATTGTAACCATAGAATTGTATTCGTGCTTACAAACAGCTCAGGGCTGGCTGTAGGGAGCGTTACTAACTGATTTATAGCCCTTTATCTATGGTGAAGTTGGCCTATAGTGGGCAGTTGTGACTAATTTAGCAGTGTCACAGTCTATTTATACATACAGCTCAAATGATTTATCACTTGATTCTACTTTATTACCTGAAACGACAGCTCAAATTATCTTGTCTACTTTCTTCAAAAAGTATGCCCACATGCTTTGTAAACTACAAGTCACTTTGACCATCATCAAAGACATCTTCTCAGTAATATTGAACATTCTGGAATAAGATAATGCTGCATTGTAATTGGGCTCAAAATGATTTTTTAAATGCTACCTAATATTTGCATTTTCTTGCAGCTGAAATTTTTGACTGAAAATTGAAAAGAACCAAAGCCTAAAACCAACAAATTGTTTCACAGAACAGCCAGAGATTCATATCCTTTACTCCCATTCCATCATTGTTTTGGTTTATGTCATTATGAACAAAGATAAAATAGATGCCAGTCTGTTAAGATGGTCAGGGAAATGATAACCTCAAAACACAACACATTTTTCTTTTTCTCAGTTGTCATAATCAAATTTATTTTACATTACTTAAGCTGTCAGTTCCCACAAACCTATCTAGAAGAAAACAGAAAACAAATACCAGATAAATATGAAAACTACTTATCAGGGACAGCTTAATTTAGCTAAAATTATTTAAATGGCTTTAGTAAAGCTCAGTGGGAGAGTATGTGCTTAGCATGCACAAGGCCCTAGGTTTGATCCCCTCCATCAAAAAGGAAAAACAAACCAGGTGCTGTGGTGTTCACCTATAATTCCAGCTACTTGGGAAAATGAGGCAAGAGGATCAAAATTTCAGGGCCAGCCTAAGCAATTTAGGGAGACTCAGGCTCCAAATAAAAAGGATTGGGAGTACAGCTCAGCGGTAGAGTGCTTGTCTCACATGTGCAAGAGCTTCAGTTCAATTCCCAATACCACAAAAATAAAGTAATTAATCTGAAATAAATAAATAAATAAAAGGGGTTAGTCTAACAGTTGAGAAATGGCACCAGAAGGTGCTTTGTAATAATCTAAGGCCTGAGACGAGTTTTAGAGCCTAGTTATTTAATAAATAAATGCTTCTTAAACTTTAAAAATGTAGTAATATTGACTGAAATAATTTCAGACACTGTTCTCAAAGACAAGCATGAAAGCCTTGTGCAGTGGCACACACCTGTAATCCCAGCGACTCAGGAGGCTGAGACAGGAGGATTGTGAGTTCAGAGCCAGCCTCAGCAAAAGCGAAGTGCTAAGCAACTCAGTGAGACCCTGTCTCTAAATAAAATACAAAATAGGGCTGGGGATGTTTCAAGTAGTCGAGTGCCCCTGAGTTCAATCCCCAGTAACCCCCCCACAAAAAAAAAAAAACAAGCATGACTTGTATTAAATAAATTTATTTATTTATTCTTTCAGTCAATATTCTGTGACACACTTTAGCCTGAAGGATTTGGATATTTTAAAATTCCAGTATGGGGTGTTCGTCCCTCAGTTTGGAAACAGGTCACTTTTAGACTCCACTTATCTCTAGCTTTCCTAGTTATTCAGTGAGAAAAATGTATAAGGGACTTGCCCAAGAACACCCCCTTCTTTCCACCATTCAGAATAGATGTGGATGTTAAGAACTAGCTAATATTTAGATTTCTCAATTCAGTAGTCAAGGTATTTTTCAATCTCATATAAACTTGCCTTTCAAATCTCATTCATTCATCAGATTTTTATTAAGAATCTTTTGTGTGTTAGACATTTTAACCTATGCAAATTCTCAGTTCTGACCAAACAAATGAAATATTCCCAGTTAGTACAAGATGTATATTCTTGGCTCCTCACATTTTCTCACACCATTCCACTCTCCAGAGAAAATTTACTCCTCTCTGCTTCCTGAGTCCTATCCAGGCTTCAAGACTCAGCTGGATTAATTTAAGAAGATGGGCTCAGAATTCAATCTGTGTCATATGCAGTTCTTTTTTTTTTTTAGAAATTTTAATATTTATTTCTTAGTTCTCGGCGGACACAACATCTTTGTGGGTTTGTGGTGCTGGGGATCGAACGCGCTACCGCCTGAGCCACATTCCCAGCCCTATATACAGTGACTTATTGTATTTCTTCTTCTGTTAAGTATATATCCAGTTTCTTGGCCCACTTATTGATTGGGTTGTTTGTTTTTTGGTGTTAAGTTTTTTTGATGTTGAGTACTTTATATATCCTGAAGATTAGTGCTTTAGCTGAGGTGCAGGTGGTAAAGATTTCTCCCATTCTGTAGGCTCTCTCTTCACATTCTTGATTGTTTCCTTTGCTATGAAGAAGCTTTGCAGTTTGATACCATCCCATTTATTGATTATTGATTTTATTTCTTTCATTTTAGGGGTCTTCTTGAGGAATTTGGTTCCTAAGCCAACATGATGGAGATTTGGGTCTGCTTTTTCTTCTAGTATGCATAGAGTCTGTCATCTAATGCCTAGGTCCTTCATCCACTTTGAATTGAGTTTTGGGCAAGGTGAGAGTTAGGAGTTTAATTTAATTTTGCTGTGTATGAATTTCCAGTTTTCTCAGCACCATTTGTTGAAGGAGATATCTTTTTTCTAATGTATGTTTTTGGTGCCTTTGTCTAGGATGAGATAACTGTATTTATCTCTGTGTTTTCTATTATATTTCATTGGTCTTCATATCTGTTTTGATGCCAATACCATGCCATTTTTATTACTATATCTCTGTAATATAATTTAAGGTCTGATATTGTGATGCCTCCTGTTTGATTTTTCTCACTGAGGATTTCTTTGGGTATACTGGGTCTCTTATTTTTCCAAATGAATATATATCATAACTGCTTTTTCTATCTTTCTATCATTGGAATTTTATTATGAATTGTATGGCACTTTTGGTAGTATGGCCATTTTGACAATATTAATTCTGTTTATCCAAGAACATGGGAAATCTTTCCATCTTCTAAGGTCGTCTTTAATTTCTTTCTTTAGTGTTTTGTAGTTTTTATTGTAGAGGTCTTTTGCCTCTTTTGTTAGATTGATTCCCAAGTTTGATGTTTGTTTGTTTGTTGAGGCTATTGTGAATAGGATAGTTTTCCTGATTTCTCATTCAGCTGATTCATCATTGGCGTACAGGAACGCAACTGATTGTTAATTTTATATCCTGACACTTTGCTGAATTCATTTATGAGTTCCAGAAACTTTCTGGTGGAGTTTTTTTGTGTCTTCTAAATATAGAATCATGTTGTGGGCAAATAGGGGTAGATTGAGCCCTTCTTTTCCAATTCACATCCCTTTCATTTCTTTCTTTTGTCTAAGTGCTCTGGCTAGTGTTTCCAGGACTGTGTTGAATAGAAGTGGTGACAGAGGGCATACTTGCCCCAGGTTTTAGAGGAAATGCTTCCAATTTCCATTTAGAATGATGTTCGCCTTGGGTTTAGCATATGTAAATTTTACAATGTTGAGATATCCTACTATCTCTAGTTTTTCTAGTGTTTTGAACATGAAATAGTGCTGTATTTTGTCAAGTGCTTTTTCTGCATCTTTTGAGATCATCATATGATTCTTTTCTTTAAGTCTGTCGATGTGATGAATTGCTTTTATTGATTTTCCTATGTTGAACCAACCTTGCATCCCTGGGATGAACCCCAATTGATTGTGATGCACTCTCTTTTAAATATGTTTTTATTTGCAATTTGCCAGAATTTTATTGAGAATTTTTGCATCTATGTTCATCAGGGATATTAGTCTGAAGTTTTCTTTCTTTGATGTGTCTTTGTGTGATTTTGATAGCAGGGTGATACTAGCTTCACAGAATGAGTTTGGAAGGATTCCCTCCTTTTCTATTTCATGGAATAATTTGAGAAGGATTAGTGTTAGTTCTTCTTTGAATATCTGGTAGAACTTGATAGAGCATCTGTCTGGTCCTGGGGATTTCTTTGTTGGTAGGCTTTTGATGGAGTCTTCAATTTCATTGCTTGAAATTGATCTGTTAAAATTTTCTATGACCTCCTGATTCAATTTGGGTAGGTCATATATCTCTAGAAATTTGTCGATGTCTTCAAGATTTTCTAATTTATTAGAGTGTAAATTTTCAAAATAGTTTCGAATTACTGTTTGTATTTCAGTAGTGTCTGTCATGTTATGTCCTTTTTTATCACGAATTTTAGTAATTTGAGTTTTCTCTCTCTTTCTCTTTATTAGTATGACGAAGGGTATATTAATTTTGTTTATTTTTTCAAAGAACCAATTTTTTGTTTTGTCAAGTTTTTGGGTTTTGTTTGTTTGTTTGTTTCAATTTCATTGATTTCAGTTCTGGTTTTAATTATTTTCTGTCTCCTACTGTTTTGGTGCTGATTTGTTCTTTTTTCTCTAGGGCTTTCACAAGCAATGTTAGGTTATTTATTAGTTGACTTTCTATTCTCTTAATGAATGAGCTCAATGCAATAAACTTTCCTCTTCGAATTGCCTTCATAGGGTCCCAGAGATTTTGATGTATTGTATTGTTATTCTCATTTACCTCTAAGTATTTTTTGTTTCTACCCTGGTTTCTTCTGCTATTCATTCAATAGCATATTATATAGTTTCCAGGTGTTAGAGTAGCTCCTATTTTTTAAATTTTATCATTGATTTCTAATTTTATCCATTATGATCTGATAGAATGCAAGGTATTATCTCTATTTTTTTGTATTGCTAAGTGTTGCTTTATGGCATAAGATATGGTATATTTTAGAGAAGGATTTGTGTGCTGCTGAGAAAAAGTGTATTTGATCATTCATGGATTCATTCATGGATGAAGTACTCTATACATGTCTCTTAAGTCTAAATTATTGATTGTAGTATTTAGTTCTATAGCTTCTTTATTTAGTTTTTGTTTGGAGGATCTATTGAGTGGTGAGAGAGGTGTGTTAAAGTCACCCAGTATTATTGTGTTGTGGTCTATTTGATTCTTGAAATTGAGAAGGGTTTGTTTGATGTATATAGATGCTCCATTGTTTGGAGCATAAATATTCATGATTGTTGTGTCTTGTTCATGTATAATTAATTCCATTAAGGAGTATAAAGTGTCCTTCTTTTTCCCTTCTGATTAGCTTTGGCTTGAAGTCCATTTTATCTGATATGAGGATAGAAACCTCTGCTTGTTTATGAGATCCCCGTGAATGATATTTTTTTCCCATCCCTTAACCTTCACTCTGTGGATGCCTTTGCCTATGAGGTGAGTCTCCTGGAGACAGCATATTGTTGGGTCTTGTTTTCTTTTTGGGGGGGATTGAATTCAGGGGACTTGACCACTAAGCCACATCCCCAGTCCTGTATTGTATTTTTTAAAAAAATGTTTTTAGGATGTTGATGAACCTTTATTTTATTCATTTATTTATATGTAGTACTAAGAATCGAACCCAGGGCCTCACACATGCTAGACAAGCACTCTACCACTGAGCTACAACCCCAGCCATATTTTGTATTTTATTTAGAGACAGGGTTTCACTGAGTTGCTTAGCACCTTGCTTTTGCTGAGGTTGGCTTTGAACTCTCAATCCTCCTGCGCCAGCTTCCTGAGCCACCGGGATTACAGGCCTTCACCACTGTGCCCAGCATAGGTCTTGTTCTTTAAATCCAATCTGCCTGTCTATGTCTTTTGACTGATGGGTTTAGGCCGTTTACATTTGATGTTATTATTGAGAAATGATTTTCATTTTTTGTTATTTTTATTTATTTCTGGATTTTTATTTGAATTTGTTTCTCCTTTGATTGACTATTCTTCTAGTGTAGTTCTTTCCTTTGCTGGTTTTCAGTTTTAATTTTTATTTCTTCTTCCTGAAATATTTTATTGAGAATGTTTTGTAGTGCAGGCTTTCTAGATTCACATCTTTTAACTTTTGTTTATCATAGAAGGTTTTTATTTCATCATTAATTCTGAAGCTTACTTTTTCTGTGTTATTCTTGGCTGGCCTCCATTTCCTTTTAGAGCTTGGTATATATTATTCCAAGACCTCCTAGCTTTGAAGGTCTGAGTTGAAAAATTAACTGAGATCCAGATTGGTTTCCCTCAAAGTGTTTCCTATCATTTTTCTCTGGCAGCCTTTAAATTCTATCTTATTCTGTATGTTAGGCATTTTCATAATAATGTGCCTTGGTGTGAGTCTGTTGTAATTTTGTATATTTGGGGTCCTATAAACCTCCTATATTTTATTTTCCATTATGTTCTTTAGTTTTGGGAATTTTCTGATATTATTTCATCAAAAATAATTTTTGTTTTTATTTAAAAGCCTTCATCTAGCGTGGTAAATCTTAAATTTGGTCTTTTCAGGTTGCCCCATATTTCTTGGAAGTTCTGTTCATGGTATCTTAACATCTTTTCTCCATGGTCAACTTTATTTTCAAGATTCTATATTTTGTCTTCATTGCCTGAAACTCTCTTCCAAGTGTTCTAGTCTGTTGGTGATGCTTTTTATTTAATTTAAAATCAAATTAAATTATTTGGTTTATTGACTCTTCATTTTGAGAATTTCTGCTTGATTTTATTCCTAGAATCTCTATCTCTTTATTGAAGTAATCTTTCACTTGCTGTATTTTCTTTTTTATTTCACTCCTTACATTGTCCTTTACCTAGCAGATCTGTTGAACTATGTACATTCTAACCTCTTTCTCTGACATTTCTTCCACTGTAGTGTCAATGGATTCTGTTATTGAAGTGTCTTGGTTTATTTGGGGTGAATGTTCCCTTGCTTTTTCATGTTGTTTGTGTGTCTACCCATCTAACACTATGGATCTGAAGCAGTAGAGAAGTTCTATCCTGTGAACTTATAGTGTACCTGAAGAATTCACTTTTTAAGGGGAGACAAATAATAGCAAACAATATACAGCATTCAACCAATGATGTCTACAATGTTGTCACAATAAGCAGAAATTATATTATCTGTTATTGCCCACAATAAAAACAGCAAGTTAGCAAAAGGATTTATAATCTCAAATGGTGGAGAGGGATAGAACAGAAGTGATATAGGATGTGATGATTATGAGGGAGGAGGAGAGAGAAGTAAAAAATTAAAGGAAGAGTGAAAGAGACAACAATAGAGATTGGCTGCTAGCAGAATAAAAGAGAGAAAGAGAATGAAGAGAAACAGATAAGGGGCTGGGGTTATAGTTCAATGGTAGAGCAGTTGCCCAGCATGTGTGAGGCACTGGGTTTGATTCTTAGCACCACATATAAATAAATAAAGGTCCATCAACAACTAAAAAAAAACTTTAAAAAAGAGAAACAGATAAGTGTGAACATACATATATCTTTATATATGTATAAAGATTTTTTAAAAATAAAAATAAAAGAATACAAAACAAAACTAAAATATACTTATCAAATATCTTAGTTCTCAAGAAACGGATCCATGAAAAGTTACTGGTTTCAAAAATGTTGGAAGTGTTGGGGGTGTGGAACAGAACAAACTAATGTGAATATGTATAAATGTCCATGAACCATTAAGGTCCCTATTAAACAGAGGAAAGAAAATAGGGGTGAAAAAAGATCTTGATGAACATTTAAAGAATTGTTTCAGTTGGAGTTCAAAAAATTCTCAGCTTCCCTTTTCAGCACTGTTAGGTGGGTTTATCTGGAGTATGATGCTTGCTCCTCCCTTAGGGTGGTGTTAGAATGAGAGGCAATCCCACAGGTTGAATTCCTGGAGGCATAGTTTAGGCTTTGGTAGGCTTCAGGCCCTTTGCTAAATGCCAATTGGTCTGGAGATTTTAAATTAGCACACCTCCAGGACCCAGCATGGCTGGTCCATGCTGGAAGACTGCACTTCTGGGATCTCTCCTGGGTTCCATTTGTGGGGTGGAAGAGCCAATTCTTAGTCCATTCCTTCAGTTTTCCAAACTTAATCTCTCCCATCCTGCCCTTTTGAATTCCTGGCCAGGCACATCTCTTCTAGCTGGTCCTGCAAGTAGCCAGACTGGAGTAGGAGAGCCAGTAGGTTCCCATGACCAGTTGTCCCCTGTGTAAACCTCTCTCCACATTTGACTTTATCCTGGTCAGTTAGGTACACTCTATACTATGTAGTGTGAGTTTTCCAGGCCTGTATTTGGGGGCCAAACTCGAGTTTGCCAGGAACTGGCTTCCCCTGCTGCCAGTCCAGGCACTGTAGCCTCACAATGTAGCCTCTGTCCTTTGCACACTGCCATGAAAGATGCAGTTTCTTTCCCATCCAGAAATATTGTTCAGTGCACTTATCAGTTTAGTAGGGCAGAGTCTTTGATCTCTAAACTCTCCATACCCAGACATGCCTCAGTCCTCCTAAAAATATGGGTTCCTTTAATTTCCTTATCCCTCCACTTTGCTCATGGAGTGACCACTGTGGCTGGTGCCTCTGCTTGTGGCAGTGAATGTGTCACTGGGGATTTCTTCCTTATTTTATTACATCCAACTTCTTGAGTCTCTGATCTGCTTTGAGTGTCTGGTATTGAATTCTAGTAAAGCCTCCCCCCCTGCACCACCCCCCCCCTTTTTTTTTTTTTTTTTTGAGAAACTGCCTGTCTGCATTTTTGGTTTCATGCCATGGAGCAGCAAGGAAAGCAACCTTCTCTAATCCACCATCTTGAAATCCCCCTCTAAGTTTTTGTTTAGAAAAATAGCAAATCTACAGAAGAGTTGCAAGAATAAAACATTGGGGGCTGGGGTTGTGACTCAGTGGTAGAGCGCCCACCTAGCATGGCGAGATTCTGGGTTCGATCTTCAGCACCACATAAAAATAAATACACAAAATAAATGTATTGTGTACAAATAAAAAAAGAATAAAACAATAAACACTTGTTTACCCTTCACCTATAATATTTCTGTTACTAACAGTTTTCCACATTTGCTTTATGGCTCTGGTTAGATACAAATTATATATGTATTTATTCACTTTTTAAAATAAACCATTGAGTGTTTATTGCCGGTATAGCCACACTTTAGCCCTTCAGCATGTACCTCTTATGAGCAAGGACATGACCACAATACAAGGACCAAATTAAGGAAATTTAACATTGGCCCCATTTATTACCTAATATAAAACAATATTACAATTTTACCAAGCCTTCTAATATTATTTATACCTGCTTTTTTCCCTTTTTGATCTAGAATTAAATCAAGGATTACACGTTGAATTTGTTTTGTCATGCTTCCTTAGCATCTTTTAGTTTGGAACAGATTCCAAGCCTGTTGTTTTCTTTTGTTTTTTTTTTTTTAGACATTGGCATTTTTGAAGAGTTCAGGCCAGTTTTGCAGAACATTTTTCAATTTGGATTTGTTTGATTATTCCCTTAGGATTAGATTCAGGTGAAATACTTTTTGGCAAGTATTCTACCAGAATGTGTATCTCAGTACATTGCATCAGGGAGCATATGTTATCTGTTTATCCCATTAATGATGATGACAATTTTTTTTGTTGCAGTACTAAAAATTGAACCCAGGGCCTTACACATGCTAGGAAAGTGCTTTAACTCTGAGCTACACTCCAGGCCTTTTATTTTATTTTGAGACAGGATCTTGTTGAATCACCAAGGCTGGCCTCAAGAGATCCTTCTGTCTCAAGTGGGTGCCACTGAAGATATTCTTGACCACTTGGTTAGGGTAGTGATATGCTTTGGATATGGTTTAAGGATATCCTCCAAGGCTTTGTGTGTTGAAATTTAAGCTCCATTATGAGGTAATAAGAGGTGGGGTCTTTGGGAAGATACTAGGGTCAGATAAAGGATTAGAGTAGAGCCCTTGTGAGCAAATTCAGGTGTCTTTATAAGAAGAGGGAGAGACCAGAAGAGCTACACACATCCACATGTGTCCTCCCTATTTATTGCCATCTGATGCCCTGTGCTGCTTCAGGACTCTATCATCAAGAAAGCCATCAGCAGCTGCAGCCCCTTGACCCTTTACCTCTCAAACCATGAACCTAAATTAACCTCTTTTCCTTATAAGCTACTTGGTCTGTGGTATTATGTTATCAAGAGTAGAAAACAAACTAATGCAGGTGGTAATAACTAGGTCTGTCCTTTGTCGAGGTAACTTTTCCTCTTTGTAATTAATAAGGAAAATGAGGGGTGGTACTTTGAATTTATGGGTCTATCTTTTGAACAGGACTTTGAATGATGAATAGTTTTTCAGGCAGACAAGAATGGGAAAACATTCTAGACACAAAGGGATACACATGCAAAAACACAAAGGTATGAAATAGTGTCTGGAGATACTATAGTTTGGATATGTGTCCACCAAAGACCTATGTGTTATAGGATTGAACTAGTGCTATTGGGAGGTAGTGAAAACTTTGAGAAGTAGGGCCTAGTGAGAAGTTTTAGGCCATTGGGAACATACCTTTGGAGGAGATAGTGAATCCTTACCCTTTCCCTTTTCTCCCTCTTTCATTTTGCTTCTTGGCCACCATGACAGAACAGCCTGCTCCACCATGTGCTCCCTGCCATGATGTGGTACCTTGCCATAGACCCAAAGCAATGGGATCAACTGGTTATAAACTGAAACTGTGAGTCAAAGCAAACCTGTCTTCCTTTTAAAAATTTATTTCTTTCCTTCTTTCCTTCCTTCTTTCTTTCTCTCTTTCTCTCTTATCGGAGGTTGACATGGGCAATAAACCGCTGAGCCCATCTCTAGCCCTATTTATTTATTTGAGACTGGATCTCTCTGAGTTGTTTAGGATCTTACAAAGTTGCTGAGACTGACTTGGAACTTGTGATTTTCCTGCCTCAGCCTCCCAAGCAGATGGGATTTGTCTCAGTAATTTTAACAGTAACATAAAGCTATCTAAAACAAGAGGGCAAGGAAGGACTCAGAAGCAGTAGAAGTGGCCCGGTAGAATACCTGGAAACCTCAGAAGACATTATAGCAGGACCTTAGACTTGATATATATATTTTGTGGTGCTGGGGATTGAATCCAGGGCTTTGTGCATGTGAGGCAAGCACTCTACCAACTGAACAACATCCCCAGTCCTAGGCTTGATCTTATAGGCCATGGTGACCTGCTGTAGTATTTTATGCAGGAAAATGGTGGCATCAGAATGAATTTTTAGGATGCTTAATAATAGCTATGTGGATGGATTTGTGGAGGGGAGGGTCAAGTGGAGACAATGGCAATATTAGACAGTAGTCTAAGTGAGCAATGATACATTTATTACAGACTCTTTCCTGACATGGAAGCTGAATAAAGTCAAATTAATTTTATCTTTTCAAGTATACACATGAGCTGGATCACATGAGATGATGGAATACCAAACTTTCTATGCATCAGGCTCTGGAGAGTTGAGTGTTCTAAAGAGTCTGAGGAGGGAGACAATATGTTTAAATTGGAGGGTAGTGGTGGTGAGAAAACCTAAAGGAGTATGGGGTGAGGGCACAGGAGAGCCATATCATGTTGTCTGATAGACAAGCCAAATGGGTGCTCCCAAGCATAAGGCCCTAGGCAGAGGTGGCAATTGGCCTCCTGAGTAATGAGAACACAGAGAGTTGTTTGTGTGTTTTATTTCAAACATGGGGCTGAGTCAGTTGCACCATCATGTAGAGCCAACAGGTAGTCAGCTCTTCCAAGGCTTGCTGGGCTCAGCCTAGTCCTTGTTTTATAGAAAATAAAGGGGAGACATATAGATCTAAATATGAAAGTCTTTAAATAACAACTTCTAGTCCTGAATACAGGACTTAGCCTTAACCTGTAACATGAAAAAATAATTGTGGGTTATTTGTTAGAGGGGAAAAACAGTTTATAAGAAAGCAGGTACATTTTTGTAAAGGTGAAATATATACATATGATTAGTCACCACATGTGTATATATATATATTATACACATTAAATATTTACTTATGAATCCTGTTTATGGAATAAAGCAGTTCTAAGAATATAGTAAGAATTCAATAATGTTAAATTTGTTTTTCACTATAGGTTTTGACTTAATCTCTATGAATCATTCAAGATAAGACAAATTTTTATTTATTAAATTAATAAATTATATGTGAGTGGTGGGATTAAAGGGGAGCCTTTTTCTTTTTTTACTTGTTTATATTTTTCAAATTTTCTAATTTTTTTTTTGTGATTAGAAAGAAAGAAAGAACTAGAATGTATTTAAATATCATCAACAGTGGGGCATTGTGTCCCAGTGACTTGAGAGGCTGAGACAAGAGGATTGAAAGTTTGAGGCCAACCTCAGCAACTTAGTGAGACCTGGTCTCAAAATAAAAAATAAAAAAGGCTTGGGATGTGGCTCAGTGGTTAAGTGCCCCTGTTTTCAATCCCCAGTGCCCCCCCCAAAAAAATCATCAATGGATACCTTTTTCTTTTGGTCAATAAAATTAGTACAGTTGAAATACTAAAAATACTTGGTATCAACAAGAATTCAAAGAAATGGATCCTTTCATATGCTGCCAGGGTTGGAGGCATGGGATAGCAACACTTGTTGAGCTATATGACAATGAGGACTATAGGGCAACTAAAACTCCTATGGCCTGGTGGGTGGTAAAGTGGTACTACCAATTTGGAAAGCAATTTGATAACATCCAGTAAAGTTGAAGGTGTATGTACTCTATTCCCCAGGTAGAAACATTTGCACATCTACAAGAATGTTTCTTATACTAGTGAAAACATGGAAACAATGTAAATGTCCACCAGGAGGAATATTAGAATTTGATACCATACTTGTAACTATGACCTAGATTAATATGTGTGAACCTGGACAAGTGTCAAAAGTATAATGCAGGATAAAAAGAGCAAATTGCAGGAGCATATGTATATGTACAGTATGAAGTTTATAGAGAAACATAACAGCTGGGTTCGGTGGTGAATGCCTGTAATCCTAAAGACTCAGGAAGCTGAGGCAGGAGGATCTCAAGTTTGAGATAGCTTCAGCAACTTAGGAAGGCCCCCGGCAACTTAGCGAGACCCTATCTCAAAATAAAAAATAAAAAAAGATCTGGGGGTGTTAGTGGTAAAGTGTCCCTGGGTTTAATCCCCAGTACCAAAGAAACAAAAAACAAAACAAACAGAACAGCTGTATAGCAAAGGAAACATCTAGGAATGAGAAGAGAGAAACCACAAAATGAAACAAACTTTTTGCTAGTTATTCTTTGGACAGAGGATTAATATCTAAAGAACTCAAAAAACTTAACACCAAAAAACTAAATAACCCAATTAATAATTAATGAATTAAGCATACACTTTTCAAATGAAGAAATACAAATGGCCAACAAACATGAAAAAATGTTCAACATCACCAGCAATTAAGGAAATGCAACTCAAAACTACACTGAGATTTTATCTCACACTTGTTAGAATGACAGTCATCAAGAATACAAACAATGATATCAGGTGGGAGGGCACACACCTGTAATCCCAGCAGCTTTGGAGGCTGAGGCAGGAGGATTGCAAGTTCAAAACCAGCCTCAGCAATGGCGAGGTGCTAAGCAACTCAGTGAGATCCTGTCTCTAAATAAAATACAAAATAGAGCTGAGGGTGTGGCTCAGTGGTTGGATGCCCCTGAGTTCAATCCCCAGAAACCCCCCTCAAAAGAAAAATAGGGCTGGGGACGTGGCTCAGTGGTCAGGTGCCTCTGAGTTCAATCCCCAGCACCCCACCAATAAATAAATAAATACAAATTTAAAAACTGGAGAAAACTTACATTAGTCTTAGAGCTTGTTTAACTATATTATGACACCCCTATAGAATAAAATATAATGCAACTCTTAAAATGCTAACCTGGAAGAAAATTTATTGACATGAAGAAAAATGTCTACTATTTTGTTAATAGAAATACTATAAAACATTTTGATCTCAATTTATAAAACAAATAATATCCATCTATATATGTATATTCATGAATAGAGAAAAGCAAAGAAGGATAGATGCAAAAATGTCCACAACATTTATCTCTGAGCAAAGTTATTATAGAAGTTTTGTGTGTTTTTTTTTTTACTTTCTACATATCCCCAAATTTATATAATAGACATGTGATAGTTGTCTAGTATATAATGGACATGTATATAATAAACACATGAAAGTTGTGAAGAAAAAGTATATGTTTGAAAAAGAGATGGTGAGATATAATATAGAATGAGACAGAAAAGTAGTAGTTGTATAATAATGAAGAGACAAAATCAAAAGAAACTTAGAAGATATAATTGACAACATTTATTTATTTTTTTCTTCTGGTACTGAGGATTGAACCCAAGACACTCTACACTGAGCTATATCCCAACCCTTTTTATTTTTTATTTGAGACAGGGTCTCACTAAATTGCTTAGGGCCTTACTAAGTTACTAAGGCTGGCCTCCAACTTGCAATCCCCATGTCTCAACCTCTCAAATTACTGGGATACCAGGCATAGGCCACTGCCACCGTGCCCACAACAAAGTATTTGTTGTTGTTTTAACAGTTACAAAGAGAGGAGAAAGGAGGAATATCATGATGACCTGCTGGTTTCTGACTTGGGCCACTGGGCAACAAATGATACCATCCCCAAAATACCCACTGGGTGTGAGGGAGATCTGATTCTATATGAAAGCAAACAGTACAATTTAGAACAGGGCAATTGAGAGTGCTCAGGACATTGTAGCAGACCACATGGAGTTTCTATCCTGTATCCACTTCTTCCTGACATTTTTCTGTTTTTTAAATTTGTTTTATTTGTTCTTTTTAGTTTTACATGACAGTAGAATGTATTTTGGCAAATTATACTTACATAGAGTATAACTTATTCTAAGTAGGATCCTATTCTTGTGGTTCTACATGATGCGGAGTTACCTTAGTTGTATATTCATATAAGAACACAGGAAAGTTATGTCTGTTCTTTCTACTGTCTTTCCTATTTCTCTCCCTCTCCCTTCCCTTTGTTCCCATTTATCTAATTGAATGGACTCCTATTCTTCTCCTCCCCACCCTCCCTTGTTTTGGGTTAGCATCCACATATCAGAGAGAATGTCAGCTCTTGTTTTTTAGGGATTAGCTTATTTTATTTAGCATGCTATTCTCCAGTTCTTATCATTTACCAGCAAATGCCATAATTTCATTCTTCTTTATGGCTGAGTAATATTCCATTGCATATATATATATATATATATATATATATATATATACCATATTTTCATTATCCATTCATTTGTTGATGGGCACCTAGGTTGGTTTCATAGTTTGGCTATTGTAAGTTGAGCTGCTATAAACATTGATGTGGCCATGTCACTGTAGTATGCTGATTTTAAGTCTTTGGGTATATACCGAGGACTGGGATAACTGGATTAAAAGGTGGTTCCATTCCAAGTTTTCTGAGGAATTTCCATACTGCTTTCCATAGTGGTTGTACCAATTTGCAGTCCCACCAGCAATGTATGAGTGAACCTTTTCCCCCACATCCTTGCCAATATTTATCATTATTTGTATTCTTGATGATTGCCATTCTGACTACAGTGAGATGGAATCTCAGTTTAGTTTTAATTTGTATTTCTCTAATTGCTAGAAATGTTGAATTTTTTTGTTTATATATATATTTAGTTTTATTGATTTTATTTTTTTATTTTTGACCATTTGTATTTCTTCTTCTGTGAAATGCTTGTTCAGTTCCTTAGCCCATTTATTGATTGAGTTATTTGGCTTTTTGTTGTTAAGTTTTTTGAGTTCTTTATATAACCTGGAAATTAATGCTCTATGTGAGGTGCAGGTGGCAAAGATTTTTCTCCCATTCTGTAAGATCTGTGTTCACATTCTTGATTGTTTCCTTTTCTGTGAAGAAGCTTTTCACTTTGATACAATCCCATTTATTGATTATTAAATTTTTTTCTTGTGCTTTACTATGATAATAATAATTTTTCTTACACACACACACACACAAACACTTTTACCAAAATTGGATAGGATATGGAAGATGGTGTAGGGTACAATGAGGTCACAAACCATCATTTTAAAGTACGTGTGTGTGTGTGTGTGTGTGTGTGTGTGTGTGTTTATAAATAACCAAAAGATACATTGCTTACAGTTATAAAAAATAGGCTTTTTACTCACTTATTTATTATTTTGGTAAAATAACCACAATAAAATTTACCATTAACTATTTTCAAGTGTACCATTCAGTGGTATTAAATATAGCCATCACCAATACCCATTTCTAGAACTTTTTCTTCATCCCAAATTAAAACTCTGACCTCATTAAACAATAACTCCCCTTTTCCCCATTGCAGTCCCTAATGACTACTAGTTCGCTTTCTGTCTTTATGAATTTGTCTATTCTTTGTATTTCATGTAAATGGAATCATGCACTATTTGTTTTGGGAGGTCTGGCTTATTTCACTTAACAATGTTTATAAGGTTTATACATGTTGTAGCATACATTAGAATTCCATTTTTAAGGCTGAATAATATCCCATTGTATGTATATACTACATTTTGCTTGTTGAGGGATATTTGGGTAGCTTCCATCCTTGATTGTTATGAATAATGCTACTATGGTCATTGGTATGCAAGAATCTGCTTGAGCTCCTGCTTTTAATTCTTTAGGTTTATACCCAGAAGTGGAAATGTTGGATCAAATGGTAATTCTTGGTTTAACTTTCTGAGAAACTACCAGACTAGTTTTTCCTTCCAGTATTGGTGATTGAACCCAGGGGTTCTCTACCACTGAGCTACATCCCCAATCCTTTTAATTTTTTATTTTGAGAAAAGGTCTTGCTAGGTTACCCAGGCTGGCTGTAAACTTGCCATCCTCGTACCTCAGCCTCCTGGGTAGCTGAGTAGCTGGGATTACAGGCACAGGCATGGGCCACCATGCCTGGTCTGGTTTTATATATTTTAAATATTTACATACTTAGAATACAATGATTGAGATTACGTTAATTTTACAAATAAATCTGCTGAAAATTTATGTCTTTTTGTAGTCATTTCTTTCAAGAATATGATGTTTGGATCCTCTTTTCTGTCCTTCCATAAACGTCACAGTGTTCTTTATAGAGGACTTACATAGTTCATAGTGAATTTTCTGTATCATAAAATACTCATAAAAGTTTTATAGCTACCATGAATGGCATCTTTAAAAAAATATATTCCCACCTTCCTTCCTGCCTTCCTTCTTTTCCTCCTTCTGTTAATACAAGTTGTTCTTAATAAATACAGACTACTTTTGCATCACTTGTTTTATGACAGAAATGTTTCAAACCAGAAAGGTGACAAATCCTCTGAAAGAAAAACTAGGAAAACTACCACATTTACAATAGCCTCTAAAACAAACAAATAAAAAATACTTGGGAATCAACTTAATGAAAGAGGTGAAAGATCTATACAATGAAAACTACAGAACCCTAAAGAGAGAAATTAAAGAAGACTTTAGAAGATGGAAAGATCTCCCTTGTTCTTGGATAGGCAGAATTAATATTATCAAAATGACCATACTACCAAAAGCACTATATAGATTTAATGCAATTCCAATCAAAATCCCAATGACATTCCTCATAGAAATAGAAAAAGCAATCATGAAATTTATCTGGAAAAATAAGAGACCCAGGATAGCTAAAGCAATCCTTAGCAGGAAGAGTGAAGCAGGTGGCATCACTAGACCAGACCTTAAACTACAGGGCAATAGTAACAAAAACAGCATGGTATCGGCACCAAAATAGATTTGTAGACCAATGGTACAGAATAGAGGACATAGAAACAAACCTAGATAAATACAGGGATCTTAAATTAGACAAAGGTGCCAAAAACATATATTGGAGAAAAGATAGCCTCTTCAACAAATGGTGCTGGGTAAACTGGAAATCCATATGCAGCAAAATGAAATTAAGCCCTTATCTCTCACCATGCACAAAACTCAACTCAAAGAGGATCAAGGACCTAGGAATTAAACCAGAAACCCTATGCCTAATAGAAGAAAAGGTAGGCCCAAATCCTCATTATTTTGGAATAGGCCCTGACTTCCTTAACAAGATTCCTATAGCACAAGAAATAAAATCAAGAATCAATAAATGGGACGGACTCAAACTAAAAAGTTTCTTCTCAGCAAAAGAAACAATCAGTGAGGTGAAAAGAGAGCCTACATTTTGGGAGCAAATTTTTACCACATGCACATCAGATAGAGCATTAATCTCTTGGATATATAAAGAACTCAAAAATTGTAACACCCCAAAAAAATAATCCAATCAATAAATGGACCAACAAACTGAACAGATACTTCTCAGAGATGATATACAAACAATCAATGAATATATGAAAAAATGTTCAACATCTCTAGCAATTAGAGAAATGCAAAACAAAAATACTCTAAGATTTTATCTCATTCCAGTCAAAATGGAAGCTATTAAGAATACAAACAACAATATGTGTTGGTAAGGATGTGGGGAAAAGGCACACTCATACATTGCTGGTGGGAATACAAATTGGTACAACCAATATGGAAAACAGTACAGAGATTCCTTGGAAAACTTAGAATGGAACCACCATTTGACCCAGCTATCCCACTCCTCAGTTTATACCCAAAGGACTTAAAAACAGTATAATACAGAGATGCAGCCACATCAATGTTTATAGCAGCACAATCCACAATAGCTAAATTGTGAAACCAGCCTAGATGCCCTTCAGTAGATGAATTAATAAAGAAAATGTGGTATATATAATAATAGAATATTACTCAGCATTAAAAGAGAATAAAATAATGGCATTTTCAGGTAAATGGATGGACTTGGAGAATATTATGCTAAGTGAAGTTAGCCAATCCCCCCAAAACCAAAGGTGGAATGTTTTCTCTGTGGATGCTGATCCATAATGGGGATGGGGAGTGGGGTAGAGCATGGGAGGAATGGAGGAACTTTAGATAGGGCAAAGGGGTGGGAGGGGAAGAGAGGGGACATGGGGTGGGAAAGAACTTGGAATGAGATGGACATCATTACCCCAAGCACATATATGAAGACACAAATGTTGTGACTCTACTTTGTGTACAACCAGAGACATGAAAAATTGAAAAATTGTGCTCTATATGTGTACTATGAATTGAAATGCATTCTTCTGTCATGTATAACAAATTAGAATAAATAAATAAATTAAAAAGATTTTTTAGTTGTAGATGGACACAATATCTTTATTTTATTTATTTATTTTTATGTGGTACTGAGGATTGAAGCCAGTGCCTCATGTGTTCTAGGCAAACCTCTACCACTGAGTTTCAACCCCAGACTATGACTTAGGTTTTAAAAAAAGGGAAAGGAAAAAATTTAGAAGTACAAAAAAATAGAAGCTTATACTTTCTTGAATCTAAGAACTGGATATCCACAACACTAAAGGAGAACATTTTATTTCTTTGTCCAAAGTATGTAAGCACTAAGTTTATAATAATTCAGAATTATGTCATGTACACACTATTTTATGTATGTGGGAATATTTTTCTAGTTCAATTAGACCATGAGAAAGACATAGTTCTGTCACTAGGTAGTGGTGTGACCTTGAGCAAATTCTTAAAATACCTTAGCTTTAGTTTTTTTATCTATAAAATGGAAACATCCTTAGGGCCTCATTCAGTTGTAATTAAAGCCAGTGTAATTTTTTATGGCAAAATCGATATCAAATATTGACAGATGCAGCCTCCAGGGTTGAAAAGTTGTTTATAGTTTACATATCAATAAATATGCATATGCTATGTTAGCACTAGATGAAAGGTTGTCACCAAAGTAACTTTCTAAGCAAAGTAGCAAGATCTGTGTCCTGAGGGCTTTAGGGCTTTTTTTTTTTTTCACCTCACCATATTTTCCTGTCAAAGTAATTTATATATATAGTTTAGGCTGTCAACTAGTTCTATAAGTTACATTACGAAAAACCACTTTTATCTTTTATGTGGTTAGTTTGGTACTTACTTCCCTGTTTCTGGGTCAGTATTGTCTAAAACAGTATATGCCAAATATATAATTTAAAAATGTCTAATAGTCATTTAAAACGTACAAAGAAATGTGAACTTAACTTTAGCAATATATTTCATATAACTCAAGACCATATATCAAAAGATTATCACTTTAGCATGTAATCAATATAAGAAAACATTGGAACATTTTGCTTATTATGTCTTTGAAATCTGCTGTCTATTTAATATAATACATAAAATACAATTAGGCTAAGTTAAATTAAATTTGAATAAAAAATTCAGTTTCTCATTCTGTTATTTCAAGCAATCAATAGCACTTGTAGTGGCTATTGTGTTGGACAAAGCATCTCTAGATAACACTTTTTCATTTTTAAGCATAAACAATTATCTGTCTACTATGAAAAATGGAGAATTGGGAGGAGAAAATCAAATGTATTGGATTAGGGCTTCTTCTTGGTGCTATAATCAAATTATGACTCTAAAATAACTTGATAATTTTTTTCTATAACAAAATAGAACTGAAAAATATTTTACTGCTCAACTTAATTTGATAACCAAATTTTGCTAAATGCTAAGTGTGCAGAACCAATGAACTTGTAACAAGGCATAGCAGATTGTATTTTACAAAGAAGGCAGCATGACATCTTTCCCACTGATCCTTAGAACATGATCATGACACTCTTCCTGTCAAGATGAGGAATCTGCATCTCATCCCTTATAAACTCAGTGGGTTTTTTTTTTTGTCTGTTTTGCACTAGGGATTGAACTCAGGGTATTTCACCACTGAGCCACATCCGCAGCCCTAGTTTGTGTTTTATTTAGAGACAGGGTCTCACTGAATTGCTTAGCACCTTGCTTTTGTTGAGGTTGGCTTTAAACTAGGAATCCTTAGCTTCCTGAGATGTTGGGATTATAGGCGTGCACCACCATGCTCTCAGTGGACTTTTATGACTCTTTTGACCAATTAGAGTACATGAGAGGTGATGTAGCTGCCCCCTTTTTTGCTGGAATATTCTCTCTTGAAGTTGTTAGCAGGTATAGAAACAGTCTGACTACACTGAGGCAGCCATGCTGTGAGGAAGCCAAAGCATCTTACATGGAGAAACTATAGGGAAGAATGATGAGGCTATATGAAGAGAGCAACCCTGATCAGTCTAGCTGCTCCAGAACCCCTGCTCCCTGCCCTTCCAGCAGCAGCTACAATTTGAAAGCAACCCAAAGAGACACCTTGAACAGAAACCTCTTACATGAGCCCTTCTCAAATTCCTGACCGCAAACCATGCAAGATAATAAAATTATTATTGTTGTTCTAATTCTCTAAGTTTGGGGTGATATGTTATGCAACAATAATAACCACAAAACAAGGTATTGTTTCTGTGACATTTTGATACCCAATTTTTGGAGTTCATTTTCATAATTTGATTGATGTTTAGGATCCCATGCAGCACATGGATTCTTTGATTATATCCACCTTATGCCTCAGTTTAATCATTTGAGAAATAAGGTTCTGCTCATAGTCAATTGGGTCTCACTGAATTCAAAGCATTTTTATCAGTATGATTTAAAAATCCTATTTCATTGTTATACTTTACATTTGCAAAGCATTTACTTTTCAAAACTCCTTTATATGCATTATTTCATCTAGCCATCCCAACATACCTATGAGGTAAGTAGAGTGGGTATTAAGGAATGAGAAATTGAAAAACAAGAGGATGTTGAGCACAATGGTGCATTCCTATAATCCCAGCTACCTGAGAGACTGAGGCAGGAGGATTGCAAGTCTGAGGCCAGCCTGGGCCATGTAGTGAGACTCTGTTTCAAAAATGAAAAGGTAAAAAGGGCCTGGATGTGTAGCTGAATGGTAGGGTGCCCTTGGATTCAGTTCCCAGATTGAAGAAAGAAAGAAAAGAAAAATAAGAGATGCATAGACCAGAAGCTTGAATAACAGAATGGAGGATATGTAAGTAACCTCAACAGTAACTTCTTTTGAAAGGTAAGGAGACTGAGGCATGGAGATTTTAAATGACTAGTCTGCATTCAAGTGGTAATGAAATACTAGAATTAGAACTAAGCCCTTCTGATCATTAAAATCTTGCTCAGTTTTGCCTTAGATTAATGCTCTGATTATATCCAAATTTATCTCACCCTGAGACATTCTAAGTTGTATAGATCTTGACAGAAACCTGCTGTTCTTATGTTAATCAAAATTTTTTCTCTTTCTTCTTCCTTATTTGCTGTCTTTAAAACTTTGTTGGTGTCTAAAACATTTCACCAAAGTGTTTCATTTCAGTGTTAACTCCGACACAAGTGATGATAATTATGTTCCAAAGTTTAGAAAATTATGCACAAATTATCAATTAAGCAAATGCTTCAACAGTTATATGCCTCATCAAGAGAAATTATGCAAACTCTGGGAGAATGACAATTTTACACAAGATGTTTTTATTTATTACATTTCCTAAATTGTTGTGGATAAATTCCAATAACTTTATCAAAATATTGCATCATTTACATTCCAGATGAAATTTTTTGATCAGAGATTTTTCTCAAATACATTGTAAATATGACACCCTGTGTCAATCTGAAGGAGAGATGTGAAGTATGAAAAGTTCATGAACTCAACATTTCTTAAACTGTACTCATTACATTTCCTACAAATATGCTTTCTTTTTAATGTTCATTATGTTGGCTAGTACTATCAGGTTCCCACTCATTTGAATTTTTAAAATAGATTTTTAGTTGTAGATGGACACTATATCTTTATTTAATTTATTTATTTTTTATGTAATGCTGAGGATTGAACCCAGTGTCTCACACATGCTAGGTAAATGCTCTGCCACTGAGCTATAAAACCAACCCCCCTCATCTGAAATTTTGAAATTAATTCTAGTGTCTTCCTTGCATACCCATTCCCCATCATATCTAATATGTCACCAAGTCCCACTGATTCTGTGAAATAGTTCCTGAATCCATCCTTTCCATTTCCATTCTAATTTAAGTTCATATTAAGATAAAAGTAAAGCATTGGAATTGATTTTAAAGGCTAGATACAAGCATTTGAAATACAATTCTCTTGGATTTCTTCGAGGATTTTGCTCCATTTCACTCACTTTAATAAAACAAAATTTTATTGAGCACCTGCTATGTGATAGACAATTAGCAAAGTCTGAAGGATACAAAGACAACTATGAAACATGGTTTAGGCCTTTAAGGGGATAAATATCAAGACAAATAATTACAATATAGCAAAAACCAGAAAAGAAAACTGTCTATGATGAAGATGCGATATATCTAGAGTGTATTTATCTAATTGTGGCTTCAGAGCAGTTTTGATGATTTGGAGGCAGACCTTTATTAGAAGTTTGCTGCAGACAAAGGAACAACATGTAAAAAGCTATGGATTGGCTTCCTGGTACAACCTCTACGGTCCAAATTCTTAACATCTATAAATATAATATAAAAGCTAAAAATGAATAAACATGGAGCTAAATTTAAAAGAAGGAGAAATAACTGCTTGAGCAGAAAGTGAACAGAGATGGAAAATGATGGGGATGTAAATTAAAGCCTCAGGTTTCTAGGTCTGGAAGCTGACAGTGGTTCTGCAGGGTAAAGAGAGCTAAAAAGAATCTATGCAAGAAAGATAACATTCAACAGTGGCTGGGAGGGCACCTCCTTATCTAGGAAAGAGGCTAGCTAAAGTAGAAGAAAGTTTTTCAATAATTTGTAGAGGTTATGGTGTCTCATTAGCTATGGGTCTAGGACAGTGGGTATGCAGATGAAGCCCTTAGATCTGGAACTAGATTAAATTACCAACTGAATACCATCTGACAAGATCCCAGGGATGCTGCCCTAAAACCCGATTTGGTGAAAATGACATAATAAATGCTACAGAAGAAGGAAGATGGAAACCTACTCACTTGCCATTCAAAGAGCCTCCAAGCCAAATGCCAAAAGTACATTCAGAAATCTAAAGTCAAGGAAGATAAACTATATATCAGTAATCTGATAATAAATTCACTGCAGGAGCTAATAACTTATGGAACAGTCTGTCAAAGATTTTAAAATACATATATTAGAATGTTCAAAGAGAAGAAAGTAATCTTTGTTCAAGAAAGAGTGGAATTATAAATAAAAATAAGCAGAAAAGAAATAAGCATAGATAGATATGAAAATAAATTATTGTGTAATTTTTTAAAAATTCAAAATGTAATAGATGGGGCAAACTCTAGACTATTAAAGGGATACTTTTGTGAATTAAAATGTAAAATTAAAAACTTCCTTAAAATAGAGCACAGAGGAAAAAAGATGAAAAATAAATATGAAAAGGTAATTAAGAGACATGGAGGATAAAGGAAATGGAAGAGAAGCACTAATTCAAGATGTAATAGCCTGATAATTTTTCAGAATTGAAGACATGAGTCCTAAGAGCAAAGTGCTGAATACCAAACAGGATCAAAGAATCTGCAACTGGTAGATACAGTGATGTGAAATTGCAAGGCATCAATGATAAAAAAAAAATGTAAAAGAGTATCACAGAGAGTACAAAATTACTTTGAAAGATACAATTGATCTAATAGCACATTCCTTATAATATCAATAGACAATGGAGTCATATTGAAGGGAAATCACTGTAACCAGACATTTATATCCTGTTAAAATATTATTTGAAAATCGAGTCAAAATAAGGACCTTTTCATGCCTACAACCTAGGAGAATTTGTCATCCACAGACTTTCACTAAAAGAATTACTAAGTGATGTACTTCAGCAAGAACAAAAGTAAGTCCAGAGGGAAAGGCATGGTATATAATAGCAGTGAGAACAGAATCTGACAAAATACATCAACATTTTAAACTAACTTTTGAATAACATCTTAAAAAGAAAAAAATCGCCAGGCACGGTGGCACATGCTTGTTATCCCAGCAGCTGGGAGGCTGAGGCAGGAGGATCATGAGTTCAAAGCCAGCCTCAGCAACAGCAAGGTGCTAAGCAACTCAGTGAGACCCTGTCTCTAAATAAAATACAAAATAGGGCTGGAGATGTGGCTCAGTAGTCGAGTGTCCCTGGGTTCAATCCCCAGTACCAAAAACACCTAAAACAACAACAACAATAGCCAATCAATTTATCTTATTTAAAAAGCAAGCAAACAGGGCTGGAGTTGTGGCTCAGCGGTAGAGCACTCATCTAGCACATGCAAGACCCTGGGTTCAATTCTCAGCAACACATAAAAATAAATAAAATAAAATAAAGGTATTGTGTCCAACTACAACTAAAAAATAAAAATATTTTTTTTAAAAAAGCAAGCACAAACCCTCTAGATAACAACGGAGATATTAAGGAGATATTAAGGGGAGAGAGGCTATTTCATAGTGTGTTAAGAAGATTTAAGATTTGTGTTATGTTCAAGAGGGGATAAAAATACTGAACAACTTTGGACTTGGTTAGAAAAGCTTATAGTTTAGTGTGGATGTAAACATTAAGGGTAACCACTAAAATCATAGAAAAGCAATCTGTCATCCCCAAACAAGAAGGAAAAAAAAAAAAAAAGAAAAAGAAAAAGAAAAGAAGAAAAGGATTGTAAATATAAAATAAATACCAAGAAGATAAAATCCGTCCAAATGTATCAGCCATCATTGGCAATGTTTACAGATGAACTCAACAAATGATGGAGACCAGCAGATTGAGTAAATAAAACAAAATCCAACTAGATAGAGTTTATAAAAGTCATAGCTAAACAAAGCAACAGAGACAAGTTTTAAAATAGAGATGGCACTATTACATGAAATTTATTCAACTAACAGTACAGTTTCCAATAGATAGAAGTACAAATAGAAACTTAGAATCCATAATTATATTGTGAGAATTTAACAAAACTCTTATGATTTATATTGATGGATTAGACAAACCAAAAACTATAAGAATACATACATGTGGGGTTGGAGTTGTAGCTCAGTGGTAGAGTACACGCCTAGTAGGCTCTGGATCCGATCCTCATCACCACGTAAAAATAAATAAAGATGTTGTGTCCATATACAACTAAAAAAATACATATTTGTCTATTTTCTGTTTTTGCAACAAAATTACTGAGACTAGGAACTCTATAAAAAAAGAGTTTTAAATACTAAAACCCAAACCTAACAATGTATAAAAATAATAATAGCTTATCGCCAAGTAGTGTTTACCATAAGAATGCAGGGAACGTATCAGAAAATCTATTAAATGTAACACAATATGAAAACAGATGAACATATTAGTTTTCTAGATCCCAAAAATGAAAATTTCAAATTAATCTATAATTAAGTTCGTAATTTCAATTGCATCTGCATGTTTTTCCCAAAAGGTCTAGAACAGCAATATTGGGAGAATGTTGATAATCGTTGAAGCTGAATGACAGAAATATATTATAATATTCTATTTACTTTTGTATTTGTTCAGAAATTTTCATAATAAAGAAGTCTTAAAATGCTCAAAGTTTAAAAAAATAATCTCAAGCACATATAGCAAAATAGTAGGTGGGGTATATGGATACTGGATATATCATTCTTTATACTTTTTATGTTTGAAATATTTTGCAATTAAAAACACAAAACAAGTGTCATGGATTTCCCCAAAATAGTTTCTTTGGGCCTGTAAATAATTTTGCTTGGTCAAAAAATAAAGGTAAATACTACTGGAAAGGTAAGAAAGGATAAGCTGCTTAAGGATTTTGTTGTGTACCATGGTTAAAAAAATTCCTCATGTAGGAAATGAAAAATGACTGAAGCAAAAGGCAAGGTAAGTTTTGCATGGTATATTATAATAATAACAATAATGATAAAAATAATATTCTTATAATTCATACTTATATAGCAACTGTTATGTGGCAGACTTTAAGTGTTTTACATATGGTGAATCAATATTCACAACAACCCTTTGACCTTGATTCTATTCTAAGTCACATTTTACCCATGAGAAAATGCAGGCAAAGAGAAGTTAAATAACAAGCCGAAGTCACACAACTAGTAACCAGCTTCAAACAAGGAATCAGTCTGAGACTCTGATCTGGTCCTGTATTATCCCATAAGGTGGTCATCAGCCTATTTAAATTTGTTAAAATTAAATAATACTAAATGTTTAGCACCTAAATTGTACTAGCCATGTTTCAAATGTTCAATGCTCACATCCCACATATATGGATAACACAGATATAAAAACGTTTCTATCATTTTGGAAAAATTTATTGAACAATACTGCTTTACTCATATTATTACTATTTTATATCAGACTTTTTTCTTCTAGAGGCACTGATTTTTTTTTACATTCCTTAAACAGAGCTTCTCAATCTCAGTACCACTGATATTTTGGCTTTGATAATTATTTATTGTGGGGGGATGTTCTGTGCATTGGAAGATGTTGAGCATCATCTCTGGACTCTGCTCACCAGATGCCAGTAGCACTCTCTGTACCAACTTGTGACAACTAGTGTCTCCAGACATGGCCAAATGTCTCTTGGTGGTGCAAAATGGTTCTTGGTTGAGAACCACCTGTCAAAACAATAACTCACTGTCATAGATGAAATCTGTATTTTGATTTAGTTTCAAATTTATAGAGACACTCTTTGCTTTCTAGATGATTTGCTTTATTTCTGCTTCTTCTCTGCTTCAATATCACAAGTGTGTGCCTGGAAACCCCTCTGCATATGGTCACAGTTATATACACACAGTAGAAGTGAATAAAAACCAGAAATTTTCATTGGTAATACTTGCCACTTCTGTAATCTAGGTGAAATTTTCTTTAATGGTTTTGAAAAAAGGATAAATTCATAATGATGTTTATGGCTTTCTGGTCCTAGATCTTATCCTAACTTCTAACATGGTAGATTAATTTTGTTAGTTTTTGAACTTTATATCAGGGGTTGACCAACATTTTCCTAAAGAATCAGATAGCAAATATTTTAGGCTTGCAGGCCAGATGGTCTCTGTCACAACTACTCAACTCTGCAGTTGTAACACTAAAGCCGTCAAAGACAATACACACATGAATGAGCATGGCTGTGTTCCAATAAAACTTTAATTACAAAAACAGGTGGTCGGTCCATGGACCATAGTTTAATGACCCCTACTTTGTTGAAATTGAATCATGTAGTGTGTGTGTGTGTGTGTGTGTGTGTGTGTGTGTGTGTTTGTAGTCTGGCTTCTTTTTCTCAGTACTCTGTGAAATTCATGCTATTACATGTAGTTGTAGCTCATATTCTCATTGTTCTGTAGTATTCCATTGTACGAATTAATTAAATTGATTTATACTGCCCCCAGCCATAGCAGGCAGCCAATTAAGGGTCACTCAAGTGAATTTCCTAAGGTACCAAATAAAACACAGACACACAACTTACCTTTAATTCAAGCCCCAGGACAGCTCCTCTGCCCTCAGCCTCAAACTCCCCAAATGGGAGAGCAAGGAATGTCAAGAGAGTCTGGAGAGAGAGAGAGAGAGAGAGAGAGAGAGAGAGAGAGAGAGAGAGAGAGAGAGAGAGAGAGAGAGCGCTAGCACATTCAGGAGTGGTCTTTTATTGGGGGGACTCTCATTCTTTAGAAATTTCCATCCAATAAAGGTCAAGAGGGGAGGGGTAACAAGGACAGATAAGGTAACTCGACCCCTGGGGCTGCAGGAAGGCACACCTATGCATGAAGACACATTTGCGACATTTCTACAGCTTCCAAGATTGGGGCTATCATTTGATGTGGCCAGATCAAGGGAAGTGACTGACAGAGCCTCACCAATTAGGAAAGGAAAATGCTAGTCACATGGCATGGTGGCCTCCCACAGATTTAGTTATTTATTCCATCATTGATGGACACTTGGACATTATGGTCTAAGGCTTTTATAAAATGTGCTACTGTGAACATATGTGCAGGTATTACATCTAGGAGTAGAGTTGCTGTTGTGGGTAGGTTTATTTTTAGTAAATACTGCCAAATGGTATCCCAGTTCATAGTTTCACCCACAGTGTATCAAAGATTGAGATGTTCCATAGTCTTGCTTATATTTTGTATTATCTTTTTCATTTTATTCCTTTTGTAATGTGGGGTTAGAAATATTGCATTATAGTTTTTACTTGCACTCACTTTAGACTACTGTTAATAGCCAGATTAGAATGTCACATGCCAAAGTCTATAATCATTGAGAACATACTGGGGGTGGGGGAGGAAACTTAGTCACTGTTTCAGTATAGCTTTGTAATATTTAATCCTTACTTCTCAGCTGGGCATGGTGGGACATGCCTGCTATCCCAAATACTCAGGGAGCTGAGGCAGGAGGATAGAAAATCCAAGGCCAGCCTGGGTAACTTAGTGAGACCTTGTTTCAAAATTAAAAAAGGTTATGGATGTAGCTCTGTGGTAGAGTTCCACTGGGTTCCATCTCTCATACTGAAGCAAAAGGAAAAGAAAAAAAAGAAAAAAAATACTTAACTTCTCTAGTTCTACAATGGACTGAAGCTTAAGTTATCCTTCAGAAAGAAAGACAATTTCATAGAAAGTCTTAATCAAAACATTTTTATTGTTTGAAACCATCACCATGTTCTTGAGTTAATTTAATCCTATAATAACTATTCTTTTCACTGAACTAATTATTATCCTTGTCAAATCTGCTACATCTTCTGAATTTTTTTACTTTAGCTACTAATATCCCCATGACTTTAATCACTTAGACCAGAAATATAAGAGTCACATTTGACTTTCTTTGTTTCACTATCTTGCCCGCCTACCATTGTGACAACTCTATCATCCATCTCTGCCTCCTTATTATACCTCCAGGGGACCTCAGTTGAATCCTGCTCACCCTACACTAAACCAGTCCCCCCAAAAGGAGAATGTTACGGTTTTAATGGGGTTTGTTCCCACCAAAACTCATGTTGAGGCTTAGGTTCCCAATGTAATTGTGTTGAGAGGTTGTGGGGCCTTTAAGAGACATTATTTGGGTTTTGAGGGCATAATCTTTGCAAAAGGATTACTGTTTGTCCCATAGAAGTGGATTGGGTCTTGCCAAACTGGATTAGTCACTGTGAAGGTAGGCTGTTATGTAACCTGCCCCCTCCCCTTGTCTTGTCCCTCGTCTGTCCTTGCTACTTACCACTCTCATATCACTCCCTCTATGAGATCATCCGCCATCTTGTGAAACAGCCAGGGGGCTCTCACCAGGTGCCAGCACCCTGCCTTTGGACTTCCCAACTACCAGAATTTTGATCCAAATAAATCTTTTTATTTTATATATTATCTTATACTAGGTATTCTGCTCTGGTATCCATCACAAAATGTGCTAAATCAGAGGATGTAACTTCTTTTGATGACCCACCTCCTCCTCAGAGATTATCAGAATGAATCTCATCCCTGTATACCTCAGCCACCAGCAAAGATAAATATTCACAAATGCCTCAAGCAGATCCCCAATGTGACTTCTCTACACTAAGTCCAAACTCTTTCACTGCTCATTTTGGGACTCATGGTCAGTCACAGTCAAATCTTCTATACCATTTATCTCTTCCCTACATATAGACCTAACTTTCCTGTTCTAACTGAAGGATACTGCTACCCAGGATACTGCAATCATTAGAGAAAGGGCTATGAGCACTATCTTTCTCTCGCCTCTCTTACCACTGGATTTGAAGGTGGCTTAGATATCCTTCTTGTCTTAATGTTTACAGAATATTTCTGACTTCTCTGACCTCAAAACCCCAGTTCCTTTGCAACCTAAAGGACTAAACTCTGCTAAATTACAGTCACTCTTTTTCATGCATTGAAAACAGGAAGCCCTGTGTGTTGGTCAACTCTGTCACTGTGATGAAATACCTGAGATAATCAACCTAAAAGGAGAAAGGTTTATTTTGACTCATGGTTTCAGAGGTTTCAGTCCATGGTCACTTGGTCCATGGTGGCTTTGGGCCTGTGATGGCATAGTACATCATAGCAGGAGTGAATGGCAGAGGATTCCTCACCTCATGGCAGCCAGGAAGCAAAGAAAGGGGGAGAGAGAGGGAGAGAGAGGGAGAGAGAGAAGGAGATGGGGAGAGATGCAGGGAAGAGGGGGAGGGGCTGCAGTCCCAATATCTCCTTCAATGGCACATCCCTAATAACCTAACCTGCTTCCACTGGAATCTACCTCTTAAAGCTTCTGCCACCTCTAATAGCACGACAGGCTGGAAACCAAGCCTTTAACACATAGGCTTTTGGGGAACATTTCAAACCCAAACTTTAGCACCTTGGCTCATGGTCCTTTATGGTATTTGGGGGACAAAACCTCAACTCTGGGTAAACCTCTCTGCCTATCCTATACCTACCATCATAGTTGAGTGTGATTGGAAAAAAATACACAATGGGATAAGTAGTATTGCTTTAAATGTGTGACAACTCAGTGTAAAAGGTTGGTCCTCCAGTAGTGCCTTTTAGAACCACTATATTGATTAATTAGTTTGCTTTTCCACTCTCCAATTTATTATTTCATATCAGCCACATATCTCATCAAATCCCTAACAGCTCCTTTCTGACTTTTTCTCAGTTGATAAAAATCCATTTCCACTGCTATTGACGTAATTTAGGCCCTCATCACCTCGGGGTATGTATAAAACACACACATACAGTTTAAAGTACAATTATACAGGGAGTATCCCTGCAAATCAAATCCATGGCATACAAAACCTTCCATGAATTGATACAACCTTCTTTTGCATGCATTTTATTAGATTTACTGCTTAGTACTTCATATTTTTTGATGATGTTGTAATGATAGCCTTTAAACATTTCATTTTCTGAATGTCTATTGCTAATACATAGAAATACAATTGAGTTTTGCATATTTTTCATATCTAGTACCTCAGATAAATTTTTGTATGCATTCTTTTATATTTTCAATATATAATCATGTCATCTTCAAATAATTGCACTTTTGTTTGTTCCTTTTCAATTCTTACATTTATTTTTATCATCTTATTTCACAGTCCAGGAAGTTGAACACAATGTAATAGTCAAAATCTTTATATTATTTCTCATCTCAAAGGGGAAACTTCCATTTGTTTTGTTATTCAGTAGGATGTTTAATGTGAGTTTTCATGTAGAACACTTTTGTCATCTTAAGAGGTTGAAATTGGAAGTATGCTTTCCATTCCTAGTTTGCTAAGAATTTTCTCCGTTTAATGAGAAATGGGTCAAATTTTTTTTCAAAGGCATTTATTTTTCATTTGTTAAGAAAAAGTACACCTATACATTCGGTGGGACTGCAAATTAGTATAACCACTTTGGAAGGCAGTATGGAGATTCCTCATAAGACTAGGAATGGAACTACCATATGAAGCTGCTAGCCCATTCTTTGATATTTATCAAAAAAGTTTAAAATCAGCATATTATTGTAATGCATACCAATGTTTATAGCAGCACAATCCACAATAGGCAGGTGATGAAACCAGCCGAGGTGTCCATCAATGGACTAATAGATAAAGAAAAGATTTTATACACACACACACACACACACACACACACACACATAATGGAGTTCTATTTGGCTATAAAAAGAATAAAATTATGGCATTTGCTGGTAAATGGATGGAACTGGAGGGCATCATGCTAAGTGAAATAAGTCAGATTCAGGAAATCCAGGGTTGAATGTTTTCCCTCATATGTGGAAGATAGAGAGAAAAAGGAATGAGAAAGGGGACCTTATAAAAATAGAAGTAGATGTGGGGGGATCGAAGGTAATAGAGGAGGGGAGGCAAAGGGGCAGAACTGGGGAATGAAGTTGACCAAATTATGCTACAGGAAGAGGAAGAGGCTCTGGGAAGAAGGAAAAAAGGTGAGGAGAGAGTAGTGGGAATTTAAGTGGAGAAAACTGTTATATACATTTATGAATATGTCAAAATGAACCCCACTATTATGCATAACTACAATGCATTAAAAATAAAACAAGTGATTTTAAAAAGGCTTTGATCAAAATTAACTTTTATTTTTCTCATTATTTATAGAGTTGTATAAATTAAACCTATCTTTGCAAATAATATTAAATGTTTATATAAGAAGGATAATCAGGATTTTTTTGTATTTGGTTATATCATGAATTATATAACTGCTTTTCTTTTTCCTCTTTTATTTTTCCAATTTTCATTAATTATGAAATGTGTGTATAGAGTGTATGTGAAATACATATATTTGGTTTAAGGAACTATTACAAAGAAAACAAATCAGTTCAGATTAGGAAATTCATTGTTTTTGCCTCCTCAATCATATCTCCTTTTTTACTCCCTAGATGTAACCATATTTATCACTTTTGTGTCAGTTTCTTGCTTTGAAGAAAATAATTTTTCTCCTATATATGAATACCTTAATTCTATACATTTGCTTTGCTTTTACAAATATTTAATTTGATATTTTAATTTTTTTAAATTAAATTTTTGTTTGTTTTTGTTCTTTTTTTGGTACTGGGGTTTGAACCCAGAGGCTCTTAACCACTGAGCCCCATCCCCAGCTCTATTTTGTATTTTATTTAGAGACAGAGTCTCACTGAGTTGCTTAGGGCCTCACTTTTGCTGAGGCTGGCTTTGAACTCAAAATCCTCCTGCCTCAGCCTCCTGAGTGGCTGGGATCACAGGCGTGAGCCACCACACTCAACTACATTTATTTATTTCAAAAAATTTAAAGTTGGCTTGCTGGTGTCACCTTTCAACCAAAAATGCCATGCGTCATTCCTACTTGGCTATGGCCCTCAGCATAGACATTTATTTTATTTATTTATCTTTATGTGGTACTGAGGATCAAACCCAGTGCCTCACATGTGCTAGGTCGGTGCTCTACTACTGAGTCACAACCCCAGCCCACTAAATCCATTTATTTATTTATTTATTTTTAATTTTTAAATATTTATTTTTTTAGTTATGGGTGGACATAATATCTTTATTTTAATTTTATGTGGTGTTGAAGTAAAAACCTGTTGAGAGCCACAGCTGAAGGGGCCCCAGCAAACTTCCAGCTGCCAGCAAACTTCCAGCTGCCAGCTGATGATTGACTCACAGCGGCCCCAGCAACATCTAGCTGATTGGCTCCTCTGTGGTGATGCTTATTGGAGATGCTCATTGAGCTGTTTCCCCGCCCTTTCAGACTGCCAGCTGATGATTGGCTCACAGTGGCCCCAGCAACATCTAGCTGATTGGCTCCTCTGCGGTGATGCTCATTGGGCTGTTTTCCTACCCTTTCAGACCACGGAGCTGCTCATTGGGGGACTTCTTTGGATCCGCCCATGCGACCCAGCCAATCGGCCTCAAGAGCAGGAGGATTGTGGGAGTGGGGGAGGCTTGTGTTTTTGTGAGAGAGGCTTGTGGGAAGCCGGTGGTGGCAGTTGGGCTGTGAGGGGTTTTCCTGAGGAGCTGTTTGGTGTGTGTGGTTCTAAAAATAAAGTTCGTTTCTTGACAAGTGGCTCCTGAATTGTGTAAAAACCCAATGCCTCATGCATGCTAGGCAAGCACTCTACCTCTGAGCCACAACCCCAGCCCTAAATTTATTTATTTATTTATTTATTTATTTTTAGAGAGAGTGAGAGAGAGAGGGGGACAGAGAGAGAGAGAATTTTAACATTTATTTATTTTTTCTTAGTTCTTGGCAGACACAACATCTTCGTTTGTATGTGGTGCTGAGGATCGAACCCGGGGCGCACGCATGCCAGGCGAGCGCGCTACTGCTTGAGCCATATCCCCAGCCCCCTAAATTTATTTTTGATTCTGGAAAAATACGTGCAACATAAAAATGTGCTCTTCATCATTTCTAAGTGCACAGTTCAATAGTGTGAAGTATTATGGACATTTTTCTACAACAGATCTACATAACTTTTTTATCTCACAAAATCAAAACTCTAGGATATCCATTAAATACTCACTCCCCATTTCTCTCCCCAAGCCCTGGCAACTACCAGTCTACTTTCTGTCTTTATGAACTTGACTCATGTTGTTGTAGAGACAAATGAGGCAAGGCACCGAAGATAGCAGGAAACAGTTACTGCAGCCAGGTTCAGAGGGCACAGCTTTTGCTGTAATCAATTAATCCCCTAAACCCCGAGTTCAGGGAGTTTCAGAGTTTTATACCCAGCATGTAAGGGGAGGGGCTCAGAAGTTTACAGTCTGCAGAAGTTCACATAAAAGCACCTTTTTCTTTCACTGTTCTGGGCAAGTTAACTCTCAAGGACAACACCTGAGAAGGAGGGAGCTTCTTTTCCCCTTTCTTTTCTCCCCATGCCACCTGTTACCATGGAGCCCATTTGTAACTTATCTTAAAAATGTAGACATCTCTGTGAAGCCCAGCTCAAGGCCAGAGGCCTTGTTTGCACATTTCTACCAACTACTATACTGGATACATGTTTGTGAAAAACTAGTAAGGAGGTGTCCAGCACCTGGAGAGCTGGTATCTTCCCAGCCAGCAGCCAAGTAAAACAGGGCAACACGAAAATAGGAAGTTTATTTACATTGGACTCTTTCACAGAGACAGTCCTAAAATCAGCCATGGTGGAGAAAGGGGATGCCACTTCAATGTAAGTGGAATCATATAGCATTTTTTGTGTGTGTGTGTGTGGCTGGCTGATTTAACTTATCATAATGTCCTCAAGTTTCATCCATGTTGCAGCATGTATTAGAATTGCCTTCCTTTTTAAGACTGAATAATATTCCATTCTTTGACTAGACTACATTTTGATTATTAATTCATCTGTTAATGGATAATTGGATTACTTCCACATTTTAGCTTTGCTTGTTTTTAAACTTTATATAAACGTTTGTATTTTTTATTTTTATTTTATTTATTTGGTACTAGAGATTAAACCAGGGGCATTCTACCACTGAGCTACATCCCAATCCCTTTATTAATCTTTATTTTGAGACAGGGTCTCAGTTAAGTTTCTGAGACTGCCCTGGAAATTGTTTATCTTCTTGCCTCAGCCTCCCAAATTGCTAGGATTACAGGTATGTATCACCATGCCCAGTTAGCCCTTTTTATTTTATTTTTGAGACAGGGTCTTGATATGCCCAGGCTGGCTTTGAACTTGGGATCCTTCTGCATTAGCCTCCCAAGTCTCTGGGATTACATGAATGCACCACTGCACCTGGCTTGTTTTTATTTTTTTAAAATTTGGTTCAGAATTATAGTTCATCCATATTGACACATGTAGCTATAGTTCATTCTGTAGTAGAAGAGTATTTGGGTTAATTTCAGGGTTTAGCTATTATAAACAAGTCTGATTTTCTTGCTTATGTCTCCTGGTATGCACCTGGTGAGTACCATGTATCCAGGAATAGAACTACTGGCTTATAAAGCATGTATATCTTCAACTTTACTTGATAATGCCAAGGTAATTTTATTTTAATTTGAATTTGATTACTAATGAAGTTTAGCATCTTTTCAAATGTTTATTGTTTGTTGATTTTTCTCCTGTTGGGAAGTGCTCATTTCCTAAATTTTTTGTCTATTTCTTTTTCCCTTTGTAAACATTTTCATTACTTGAAATTAAGTTCAAGGGCTGAGGTTGTGGCTCAGTGGTAGAGTGCTTGCCTAGAATGTGTGAGGCACTGGGTTTGATACTCAACACCACATAAAAATAAATAAATAAATAAATAAGAAATTAAGTTCAGATATTATTTTATAATTTTTATTTATTTTTAATGAACATAATTAGATGCTTTTGGTCTTTTTGAAAATTTGTATTGTACATGACAATTGTATATAATAATGGAATTCATTGTTACATATTTGGACATGCACACAATATAATAGTCTAACTTGAAATTGATCAAATTTTAGAAATTTTTAACTTTTTATTTGTAATTCAAATTTTAAATTTTGTTTGTTGTACTGGAGATTGCACCCAGGGGCACTCTATCATTGAGTTACAGCCCTATTCCTTTATTATTATTTTTTTTGATACTGGTTTTCTCTAAGTTGCCTAGGCTGGCCTCAAATTTATGATCCTTCAGGAGAAGCATAAATCCTGAGTCTGTGGGATAACATTTTTTTTTTTTTGGTACTGGGGATTGAACCAGAGGTGTTTAACCATTGAACCACATCCCCAGGCCTTTTAAAAATCTTTTTATTTAGAGACAGTCTTGCTAAGTTGCTTAGGGTCTTGCTAAGATGCTGAGGCTGGCTGCTTGAACTTGTGATCCTCCTGCCTCGGCCACTCCATTCACTGGGATTCTAGATGTTGTACCACTTACAGTTTACTTTTAATTGTGCTGAAAAAAATTGTTTTTTTAAACATTTAACCACTGTTAAATGTCCTAAGTATGTAAATTTGATGAATCTTGGTCACAAAACCAAGAGAAAAATTCACCTACAACCTTTAAGAATTGTAGCAACTGAGTCTTTTTTATTTGCTTTCCTTTCTGATTAATTATTGTCTCTAAAATAGTCAAGTACATTGTGGTGAGCCGTTTCTGCCGTTTCTGCAGACTAGGGTCGCCATTACAAGATGGCACTGGCTCCGCTGTGGTATGTGACAAACAACTCCTTACTTGGGAGAGTTGGCGCATGGTTTTTCAGCACCCTATGAGAAAGTTCCACGTGGCAGCTTCGCATTGGGGCTTGAGATGCTATATTAAGGCTGGGAGGGGCATCCGAGGGATCAGTAGAAGAAATATCAAGGGTCTGAATAAACCGCTGAAAGAATATTCCCGAGTTGCATCTTCCTTGCGGGCAAGGGGTCGCGACAAGTGGTGCCGAAACCCGGGAACCAGAACTTTCAGCAGTCAGGGGTGGTGCACCGGTTAGTCCCAGGTAAGTGGGATCCGCGATCAAAGTGGGGCGCTCCTCGGTAATTAAAGAGAGAGCGGGGAAAAAATAATAAATAAGACGCTCCTCTGTAGATAAAGAGAGAGTGGGGAAAAATAATAAAATAAGACGCTCCTCTGTAAATAAGGAGAGAGCGGGGGTTTGTACTTTCACTTTCTTTACACTGCTTGGAACAGTATGGGTGCTACTTTCTCAAGCCCAATTTTGCTGGCCTTGGACGGGTTACTGCGTTCTAAGGGACTTAAAGTGAAGCGGAGCACATTACAGAGGTTTTTAGAAGAGACTGACTCTGTAGCTCCTTGGTTTGCTTTTTCAGGGAGTCTCACGATTCCCAGTTGGGACAAATTAGGGAAAGATCTGGATTTCGCTTACAAACAAGGAACTTTAAAGGGCGGTACCATTCTGCTTTGGAAATTAGTGAGGGGGTGTATAATGGATGGTAAATGCCAGAATGCTGTGAGCGAGGGTCAGGCCGTTCTTGAGCAATTGCATGAAGAAAAATCGGAGGGGTCACATAGCGAGGTAGCAGAAAGTACTAGGAGTAAGAGTGGTGAACAGACAAGGGAGTCTGAAGTTAAACAGAGGAGAAGGCTCTATCCGGACTTGACTGAGTTAAGGACTCCCAAGGACACAAGTAGCTGGGACAGTTCTGAGGAATTGGACAAGTTATTACAACAATTACATAAGACTAAGATAAAAAAGAAAAAACGGGAAACAACAGATGTAAAAGCCTGCTGTGAGAAGGGTAATAAATCCAGTTCTGGGGAGGAAGTTGAGAATCTAGAGGAGGAGCCAGTACTTGATGCTGCTCCACCCTTCCCCATGCCTCCAGTAGTTCCGCCCCCGTATGTGGGTGGAGTCCAAGGCTCCGGGAGGACTTTTCATTCTCAAGTTTGGAGAACAGTCAATACAGATCTCAGACTTTGTTGCTAGGATGGTGGATGCTGCAGGAAAAATTTTTGGTGATCCCGATAGAGCCATGCCCTTGATTAAACAATTGGTCTTTGAACAGTGTACTAAAGAATGTAAGGCAGCTATTACTCCTTATAAAAACAAAGGCATAGAGGCTTGGATGAAAGTCTGTAGAGAGATAGGTGGGCCATTAACTAATGCAGGCCTTGCTGCTGCTGCAGCAGTCACAGCTGGAGTAGCCATGGCCAGTCATGTACAAACTGCTGCCACTATTAATAATGTTATTCAACAAACTTCCACCATACTCAAATCTCAAAATAAAGTTAACCAACATCTTTTGTCAGGGATTTTAGCTGCTAAACAAAGAATAGATCTACTTCAAGCTCAGATAGAAGAATTGTCTGACTTGGTACTTTTGGGTTGTGTTGATCAACGTGAGCATTTATGTATAACCTCTGTCAGATATAATGAATCCAGGAATGCTTCCCGCATCATCGGTGACTATTTGGCTGGGAATTGGTCCATGGCGGCGGAAGACATGATCCAGTCTCAACTGACTCAGATAGCTGTCTTGAATAACACCCGTGTTGATCCCGTGACTTTGGGTCAATTCACTAATTGGATATCTTCTGCTTTTTCCTTTTTTAAAGAGTGGGTGGGAGTAGGCATTTTTGGTGCAATGTGTTGCTTCGGTATGTTCCTCTGTTTGTGGTTTCTCTGTCGTCTCAAGGCCCGCAGTGCTCACGATAAGGCTATGATCATACAAGCTCTTGCAGCTTTAGAAAATGGCAACTCACCTCAAGTCTGGCTTGCGCATCTTAAACAGTAAATCTTTGACATGGTCATTGCACCCCAAGTTATTGTAACATTGCACTGGGATTGACATGTCTTTCCTCGTTATTCTTTTAGTGTTGGAAAGCCCTTGCACTCTGCCGGTCTTGCTACCATTGCACGCAGATGGGTTTCCACACTAGTGCCTTTGACATGGTCGTTGCACCCCAAGTTATTCTAACATTGCACTGGGTTCGACATGTCCTTCTTTTGTCTTTCTTCTAGTGCTGGAAAGCCCTTGCACTCTGCAGGTCTTGTTGCCATTGCACGCAGAAGGGTTTCCACACTGGTCTTTAGCTATGGCTTTAAAGCCCGTGCCTTTCTCTCAGGGTGTCGCCAACTTAATTGTGGTTGTCCTACAGAGGTAGTCCCAGCTACCCCCTTTTGTTCACCAGCGTCACGATACAGTACATGTCCTTATCAGTAGAAGTCGAATTTCCCATTATTAATAATTTTAACATCTCCTTTGCTTCAGTACCTGTCCAGTACTTCCATGACCCCCAAAATGTCACCAATTCCTTATTTCTATAGTGCTCTCCCTAACTCAACCTAATCAATTTAATATGTCCCCTCGTGGGATCCACTTCTGCCACGCGACTAGCACCTGAGATTCATAATAGAGGTTTGAAACATAAAAATTAACTAGTGAGTTTTAAAAATTAAAAAGACATAATTCTCGTTACCTTTATTGCCCAGCTCCAGAGATGGCTCCTCCTAGCTCCTGCCTCCAGCCACCTAATGTGGTGGCAAGATTAACACAAGAGGCCAGTGAGACTACGAGGCCAACATCACCCTGATTCCTAAACCAGACAAAGACACTTCAAAGAAAGAAAACTACAGACCAGTATCTCTAATGAACCTAGATGCAAAAATCCTCAATAAAATTCTGGCGAATCAGATTCAAAAACATATCAAAAAAATTGTGCACCATGATCAAGTAGGATTCATCCCTGATATGCATGGCTGGTTCAATATATGGAAATCAATAAATGTTATTCACCACATCAATAGACTTAAAAATAAGAACCATATGATCATCTCGATAGATGCAGAAAAAGCATTCAACAAAGTACAGCATCCCTTTATGTTCAAAACTCTAGAAAAACTAGGGATAACAGGAACTTACCTCAACCTTGTAAAAGCAATCTATGCTAAGCCTCAGGCTAGCATCATTCTGAATGGAGAAAAATTGAAGGCATTCCCTCTAAAATCTGGAACAATACAGGGATGCCCTCTCTCACCACTTCTGTTCAACATAGTTCTCGAAACACTGGCCAGAGCAATTAGACAAAAGAAATTAAAGGTATAAAAATAGGAAAAGAAGAACTTAAATTATCACTATTTGCAGATGACATGATTCTATATCTAGCAGACCTAAAAGGGTCTACAAAAAACTATTAGAGCTAATAAATGAATTCAGCAAAGTGGGAATCAACCTAACAAAAGAGGTGAAAGACTTATACAGTGAAAACTACAGAACCCTAAAGACAGAAATAGAAGAAGATCTTAGAAGATGGAAAAATATATCCTGTTCATGGATAGGCAGAACTAACATCATCAAAATGGCGATATTACCAAAAGTTCTCTGTAGGTTTAATGCAATGCCAATCAAAATCCCAATGGCATTTCTTGTAGAAATAGAGAAAGCAATCATGAAATTCATATGGAAAAATAAAAGACCCAGAATAGCAAAAACAATGCTAAGCAGGAAGTGTGAATCAGGCGGTATAGCGATACCAGACTTCAAACTATACTACAGAGCAATAGTAACAAAAACAGCATTGTACTGGTACCAAAACAGGTGGGTGGACCAATGGTATAGAATAGAGGAAACAGAAACCAATCCACAAAACTACAACTATCTTATATTTGATAAAGGAGCTAAAAGCATGCAATGGAGGAAGGATAGCATCTTCAACAATGGTGCTGGGAAAACTGGAAATCCATATGCAACAAAATGAAACTGAATCCCTTTCTCTCACCATGCACAAAAGTTAACTCAAAATGGATCAAGGAGCTTGATATCAAATCAGAGACACGGCATCTGATAGAAGAAAAAGTAGGCTACGATCTACATACTGTGGGGTCGGGCTCCAAATTCCTCAATAGGACACCCATAGCACAAGAGTTAATAACTAGAATCAACAAATGGGACTTACTCAAACTAAAAAGTTTTTTCTCAGCAAAAGAAACAATAAGAGAGGTAAATAGGGAGCTTACATCCTGGGAACAAATCTTTACCCCTTACACTTCAGATAGAGCCCTAGTATCCAGAGTATACAAAGAACTCAAAAAATTAGACAATAAGATAACAAATAACCCAATCAACAAATGGGCCAAGGACCTTCTACAGACACTTCTCAGAGGACATACAATCAACCAAGTACATGAAAAAATGCTCACCATCTCTAGCAGTCAGAGAAATGCAAATCAAAACCACTCTAAGACACCATCTCACTCCAGTAAGATTGGCAGCCACTATGAAGTCAAACAACAACAAGTGCTGGCGAGGATGTGGGGAAAAGGGTACACTTGTTCATTGTTGGTGGGATTACAAATTGGTGCAGCCAATTTGGAAAGCAGTATGGAGATTTCTTGGAAAGCTGGGAATGGAACCACCATTTGACCCAGCTATTCCCCTTCTCGGTCTATTCCCTAAAGACCTAAAAAGAGCATGCTACAGGGACACTGCTACATCGATGTTCATAGCAGCACAATTTACAATAGCAAGACTGTGGAACCAACCTAGATGCCCTTCAATAGATGAATGGATAAAGAAAAATGTGGCATTTATATACAATGGAGTATTACTCTGCATTAAAAAAATGACAAAATCATAGAATTTGGAGGGAAATGGATGGCATTAGAGCAGATTATGCTAAGTGAAGCTAGCCAATCCTTAAAAAACAAATGCCAAATGTCTTCTTTGATATAAGGAGAGTAACTAAGAACAGAGTAGGGACGAAGAGCATGAGAAGAAGATTAACATTAAACAGGGATGAGAGGTGGGAGGGAAAGGGAGAGAGAAGGGAAATTGCATGGAAATGGAAGGAGACCCTCAGGGTTATACAAAATTACATACAAGAGGAAGTGAGGGGAAAGGGAAAAATAATACAAGGGGGAGAAATGAATTATAGTAGAGGGGGTAGAGAGAGAAGTGGGGAGGGGAGGAGAGGGGAGGGGGGATAGTAGAGGGTAGGAAAGGCAGCAGAATACAACAGACATGAGTATATCAATATGTAAATCAATGGAAGTGTAACTGATGTGATTCTGCAATCTGTATATGGGGTAAAAATGGGAGTTCATAACCCACTTGAATCAAAGTGTGAAATATGATATATCAAGAACTATGTAATGTTTTAAACAACCAACAATAAAAAAAAATAAAAATAGATAAAAATGAGTGATAACTCCTAAAAAAAAAAATTCAAGGGAAAATTCCAACCAATGAAGGTCGAGGGGGGGCAGCATTCCAAGGTCAGGGTCAGTGATTGGTTCTCAGGTCAGTGGTCAGGCACACCCCCACACGGACAAACCCTCGCACCTGGGACAGGGTGGGGAAGGCTCTGACACAGTGTGTCTAAGCACCTCACACCCAGCCTCAAATCACTCAAATCACGTGCAAGAATGGCTTCCCACAGTTAAATATTCCACGGTTTTGAAGCAGACATTCAGAACTTTTTCATCTTGCAAAACTGAAACTCTGTACCCATTAAGCAACAGCTGCCATTCCTCTCTCCTTCACTCTGTGGAAAACACCTTTCTATCTTCTGTTTGTATGAAATAACTACAATAAATACTTTATAAAAATGGAATAATCTGGGCTGGGGTTGTGGCTCAGTTGTAGAGCACTTGCCTAGCACTGGGTTCGGTTCTCAGCACCACATATAAATAAATAAAATAAAGGTCTAACAACAAAAATTTTTTTAAAAAAGGAATAATCTGGTGCTGGGGGTTATGGCTTAGCGGTAGAGCGCTCACCTCCCACATGTGAGACCCTGGGTTCAATCCTCAGCACCACATAAAAATAAAAAATGAAGATATTGTATCCACCTAAAACTAAAAAATAAACATTTAAAAAATAAATAAATAAGTGAAATAAAGGTATTGTGTCCAACTACAACTAAAAAATAAATATTTTTAAAAAATGGAATAATCTGGCATTTGTCTTTTTGCGACTAAGTTACTCCACTTAGAATAATATCCTGAAGGTCCATCTATTTTGTTGCATGTGTCAGAATTTTTCTTTTTTGGGGTGGGGGGCAGGTACCAGGGATTGAACTCAAGGACACTCAACCACTGAGCCACATCCCCAGCCCTATTTTGTATTTTATTTAGAGACAGGGTCTCACTGAGTTGCTTAGGGCCTTGATTGTTGCTGAGGCTGGCTCTGAACTCATGATTCTCCTGCCTCAGCCTCCTGAGCTGCTGGGATTACAGGCGTGCACCACCACACTCCTTCTTTTATAAAGACAGAACCATATTTCATTGTATATATAAACCATATTTTGTTTACCCATCCATCTGATGATGAACAGGTGGATTGCTTCCACTTTCTTGGTTATTGTGAATAAGGCTGCAAATAAGGCTGTAAATATCTCTTTGAGACCCTGCTTTCAGTTCTTTTGGATAATTACACAGAAGTGATATTGCTGTATCATATATATGATAGTCCTATTTTTAGTTCTTGAGGAATTGCTGTATCGTTTTGTTTTTCATAGTGGTTGCACTATTTTACATTTCTACCTACAGGGGTTCCAATTTCTCCACATCCTTGCCAACACTTGATATATATTTATCTATCTATCTATCTATCTATACACACATATAATGTATGAATATATGTACATATATATGTGTGTGTGTGTGTGTATATATATATATATATATATAGAGAGAGAGAGAGAGAGAGAGAGAGAGAGAGAGAGAAGCCATTCTAATGGATGTGAGGTGATATCTTATTGTGGTTTCGATTTACATTTCTCTAATAACTAGTGATGACTGCCCATCTCTTCATATGCTTGTTAGCCATTTATGAATTATCTTTGAAGAAAAGTCTATTCAAGTTTTTTGTCCATTTTTAAATTGAGCTATTTGATTTTTTGAGTTGTAAGAGTTCCTTATATATTCTGATATTAACTTTTTTGTTGTTGTTGTTTTGGTGCCATGGATTGAAACCAGTGGTGCTTAACCACTGAGCCACATCCCCGGCCCTTTAGACTTTCTATTTTGAGACAGGGTCTCCCTAATTGCTTAGGGCCTCACTAAGTAAGTAGCTGAGGCTAACCTCAAATTTAGAATCCTCCTGCCTCAGCCTCCCTGGTCCCTGGGATTACAGGAATGCACCACCATGCCCAGTAGGATATTAATTTCTCATCAAATATATGACTTGCAAATATTTTCTCCCATTTCTTAGTTGCCTTTTCATTCTGTTATGTCCTTTGATGCACAGAAAATTTTAAGTTTGATGTAGTCACATTTTGTCTATTTTTGCTTTTGTTGACAGCACTTTTGGTGCAGTATCCAAGAAATCATTTTTAAATACATTGTCACGAAGCTTTCCTCCTATTTCTAGAAGTTTTACAGTTTTGGGTCTTATGTTTAAATTTTTAATTCATTTTGAGTTAATTTTTGAATATGGTATAAAATGAGTCCAACTTTTTGCTTTTGCTGTTTATATCTAGCTTTTCTAGCACTATTTGTTGAAGAGGCTGTCCTTTCCCCATTCCCTTACACTTTCATAATTGCTCTTTATACAATCTATTACTAGCCCCCTGTCAATTATAAGTAGGGTGACTATACATCCTAGTTTGCTCAGAAGAGTTCCACTTTGTAACTGTTGCTCCTGTATAATTAGTGGTCCTTCCTTTCTCTAATATCATTCTGGTTTGAATGATAAATTTACCCTAATATACAAATACTTAACACATATTTTGGAATTGTCAGTAATTTTTTCAATTCATTCTCTCTCTCTCTCTCTCTCTCTCTCTCTCTCTCTCTCTCTCTCTCTCTCTCTCTCTCTCTCTCTCTCTCCCCCTCCCTCCCTCCCTCCCTCCCTCCCTTTTTGCACAGGGAATTGAAACCCAAGGGCACTTAAGCACTGAGTCATATCCCCAGCCCTTTTTATTTTTTATTTTAAGACATAGTCTCATTAAGTTGCTTAGGGCCTTGGTAAATTGCTGAGGCTGGCCTTAAATTTAAGATCCTCCTACCTCAGCCTCCTGAGCTGCTGGGATTACAGGTGTGAGCCGTTAATTACCTTTTAAACATCTTTTGATGAATAGAAATTCTTAATGATATTGTAGCTACTCATTTAATGTTTGAGGTACTTGGTTCAAGAACTACTTTTCTACTCCTTGGTCATGAGTGGTTTAAGGATTTGGGTCATGAGAAGATTAACCTCGGTCGAGTTTATTTGCCCATCAACTAAAATCACAAAGGTAAGCAGTGGTTACAGAAGTACTAGCAGAATTTTTTTTTTCTTTTTTCGATGTAATGCTTTTTTTTTTTAAGTATTTATTACACATGTTGATTGAATGGCTTTGTTTTTGTTTTTGGTAGTGGGAATTAAACCCAGGGGTGCTTTACCATTGAGCCACATCCCTAGCCCTTTTATTAATTTTTTGAGACAGGATCTTTCTAAGTTGCTGTGGGTCTCATTAAGTAAGTGACTGAAGTTGGCCTTGAACCTGGGATCCTCCTGCCTCAGCTTCTGAAGTTTCTGGGAATATAAGCTTGCACCACTGTACCTGGCTGTTTTTTAAAATATCTTTATATTATAAAAATGTTCAGCCACACACAAATACACTACTCATCATTCAGGTTTAACAGTGATAGATATTTTGCTCTTCTTGTTTCATCTATCTCACTTCCATTTTTATTTTTCCCTCAGGAATATTTTAAGATGTATCAGACAGCACATCATTTTACCCATAAGAGCTTCAGTAAGTATTTGTGACAGATAATGCCTATTTAAAATATACAATACCATTATCATGCCTAATAAAGTCATTTATAATTCTTTAACCCATTATGTTCCATCATTCAATAAAAATTTAAATTAAGCAACAAATACACCACTTACAATAATTTCAAAATAAATATTGTGTTTTAAAAGTCCTTTTATTTTGAGGAAAGTAATAAGTGAGCGATTTCAGCATTTGACAATATTTTTAAATTCATTGGGAAAATGGCATAAACTTCACTGCAAAAGTTACTTCTACTAAATGTTCAACTGAATAAAAGGTTACATACGGAACTGATATATAATGTAAAAATGCAATCATGAAAGTATTTACTAGAACTAGGTTGTCATTTTATTCCAAGAATATACTGTATTTCAAATTATCAAAGGTGGAGAACTGCTGTCCTATGAATAGGACATGGGGACAATGTTTGCAGCATGGTAACATGTAGTATACTGCACTGCATCCTGATAAGCTACTTGTGTTACATTACAGAAAGTGGTAGAGAAAGACCCAACGATGATACTCTCCACCTTTTTAATATATATATATATATATATATATATATATATATATATATATCTTTATTTTATTTATTTATTTTTATGTGGTACTGAAAATCAAACCCAGGTCCTTGCATGTGCTAGGTGAGCACTCTACCACTGAGCCACTACCCCAGCCCTCCACCTTTTTTTTTTTTAAACAATCTATTCAGTGCTTATGATTTTTTGGTATACCCTCAAAAGGTTGGATTCCAAGATACAGGCGCCATAAAGGAAAACAGACTATACAAGTGTCCTCTGAAATCCACAATCTTAGTGAAAAAAACAAGCAAGAGGGTCATATGATTACAGATTTAATATAAATAATGAAATTCTCATTAAATGAGTAAAATGGTTAGATGATAAAATTGTCATTGTTGGGACAAACCATGATAACAGTGGGACCATTTGGTAAAGTTCAATAATAGAAAAAATAAACAGTAAAGCCAATATACCTGAACCAAGGGTAGTGGGGACCTGTAACAATTTCAATACTAATATGGATAAATACAATTGGTTGGTTTCCAAATATTCCACTTCTATTATAGGTAAAAATTGGTATTGGCCTTTGTTCACTTGAGTAACCAATATGCATAACGTGAATACATGGATTATTCATAAATTTGTGAACACAGACAAGAAAGATCTCATAAATTTGTTGGATTTCAAGAGAGATATTGGCTTAGCATACCTAAAACAGTGCAATGAGAAACCATCCAGAGGAAGAAAGCATAATACTTGCAGACCTACTACTATTCAAGATGATAACACATGTGACATGAGAACTCATATTATTTTCAGATGGCCAGAACAACAATGATTTCAAAAACAAGCCATCTTGTGCATAACTGACAACATATGGTAAAAAAATGTAATGTAACCCCTTGTTTGAAGTGTTTTGCTCCTCTCCACCAAAAATAATTGTTAAATAGGTCATGAAAGTCACTTCTTTGTACATTGTGTAATGTATGAAAAGATATCATATTTGTCCAATATCTTATTTATAGGAGGTCTTATATAAATGTAAAAGATTTTGCATAGTCTCCATGTCCTACTTATAGGAAAATTTGTACTTTCCTTCTTAATGATAATAAAGGAAATATAAGCTTTGGATCATGTTTTCCAATCTGTTTTAATGCACCTGTGTCAATTTCATTGAAATATTCAGAGTTGAAAACTTGGGACTTATTAACAACCCATCTGTGTTCAACTTTCCCCAAATGTTTCTAAAAATTTTATAGTCAGTTTGTTTGGATCCGAATCCAAACTATCTACACATTTATTTGGTTGAAATACCTATTAAGTCTTTTTTGGGTCATTACTTTAGGATAATTCTTATATTCTACAATTGGCTTATTCCATCCTTGTAGTGTGATTTAACATGTTCTTCTAGCTCTATCCCCATATTTTTGTGTGGAAGCTTGATTACATTCAGGTTAAATTCTTTTGGCAAGGATACTACATAGGTATCATATCATATTCTTATCATATCATATTAGAAGAGTTCAGTGTGTAAAGTTAAGATTGATCAAAGGGCTTTAGGTAATGTCATTTTGATTCAGTCTTTCACCCTTATAGTTTTAGTAGTCACTGATGATCATTGTGTAGATTCATAATTTCATTTGGGTTTGCAGATGGCAATATCCTGTCTAGCATTCCTTTAATTTTTTGAGACAGGTTCTTTCTAAGTTGCTGTGGGTCTCATTAAGTAAGTGACTGAAGTTGGCTTTAGTGTTTATTGCCTAGAATTTTTTATAAAGAGGAATGTTAAGTGAAGTAGGCCAAACTCCGAAAGTTGTGGGTCATATGTTTTCTCTCATATATGGAATCTAGAGAGGAAAAAGGAAAAGATGTGGGGAGGGTCTTATGAAAATGAAAGGGTGAGTGCAGTAGAATAGAAGAAAGGAACTGGGAGGAGGGATGAGAGAAGAGAAAGAGGAAATGCTTGGGAGTGGTACTGGACAAAAATTACATTGCTATATTGTGTGCAGATTCAAACCCACCATTATTTACTATAATGCACCAAAAAATGTGGAAAAAAATAACCCAATTGTAAAATGGGCAAGGGATCTGAATAGACATTTCTTCAAAGATGATATAGAAATAGTCAATAAGCACCTGAAAAGATGATAAACTTCAATAGCCATCAGGGAAATACAAATCAAAACCACAATGAAATACCACTTTGCACCCACTAGGATGACTATAATAAAAAAGACATATGATAAAGTAAATAAACAAAGAGGAATGTTCTCCTACTAATCATTTTATTACCTTTCATTACCTCCAGTTTGTTTTGGAAAAGCAGGATACATGCTTGATTTGTTGCCTCTGTATTACTTTTCTATTGTGACATAACAAATCATTTCAAACATAGTAGCTTAAAACAACATTCATTTATTATCTCACAGTTCTGAAGGTCAATAGTCCAGTCAGGCTTCATTTAGGGTCTCATAAGGCTGAAGTCAAGGTGTTGAATGGGCTGGAATTTTATATGGAGATATTGGAAAAGAATCCTCTTCCAAGCTCATGTGGGTTTTGGCAGAATCCAGGTTCTTGCTATGATAGATCGGAGATCTCTTTTTCTTTGCTATTGGCAATTACCATTCTCTGCTTCTGGAAGCCACCTGTACATTCCTTCTCATGTGGCTCCCTGCCTCTTCAAATAGAATGGTTGTTGAGTCCTTTCTTCTCTTCAAGGTTCTCACTTCCTTATCTGCCACCAGCTGGAGAAAACTCTTTAGTGTTTAACGGACTTACCTAATTGGGTCAAGCCCACTCCAGAAAATTTTAGTATTCTGAGATTGACTAACTGAGGAGTTTGATTATTTTTATTTGTTTTTGTGGTAGTACCTAGAGTAGTGTTTAAATTAGCCCAAGGTGGGAATTTGGGGAAGCCATCTTTAGAATTCTGCCTACCATAGCTCTGTATGTCAGTTTCAAAATAATAAACTGATACCCTAGAACAGATGATTAATAAAATTTGTTTATATTAGCATCTTCATGGCAAATGGACGTGTGTGTATGTGTGTGTGATGTGTTTTAACCAATGACATTACTTTTTTTTTCAATGCTGGGGATGGAACCCAGAGCCTCATGCATTCCAGGAGCCACACCCCCAACCCCTAACACTATTCTTTTTTGTGTGTGTATGTGTGTGGTTGTAGATGGACAGCATGCCTTTATTTTATTTTATGTGTTGCTGAGGATCAAACCCAATGCCTCACACGTGCCAGGCAAACACTCTGCCACTGAGCCCTGGTCCCAGCCCCCTAATGCTATTCTTTTGATGCTCAAATCATTCCATGTTTGGCCAATGTAAATGCCTTCAAATTGTTCCTGTGTTATTTTGATAAGACCTCAGTAGTCTTTAGTAATTTCCTTTGCTATATTATAAAGTGTTTCAGGCAAATCTTGAAAATGTCCTACCCTAGTACTGAAATCAGCTCTTCCGTTAAGGAGCCCTCTCCTTTGAGTGAAAAATATTTTGAAGATCACAATCTGGGCACTGGGTTATCATAATTTCCTCTCCATTTTTAGTGACTAGAACTAGGAACTGTGTATTTTCCAGAAAGAGAAAAAAAAGAAATGTTTATATTGATATTTCCAATTTAAATTTAAAATTATAGGGTTTCCTTTTAATTTTATATTTGTTTTCTTTTTTTATGCTATAGAACTTGGTTCTTAATAAGCATAATGTAATCACTTATTCACTTTGCTCCATTTTATGCATAATAATGGATAATTTTACTAAATTAAAATAATCACTAAACGCATATTACTAATTTCCACATAATCTTATTGATATTATTATAAACAATAAGACCACTTATTGTTTATAAGTGGCAATTATTAAACAATAAGAATTCATTTTTATTATTCTTTGCAAATCATTTTGTCCTTATTACTAGAGGTTAAGCCAAAGTAAGGAGATTTTTGGCTTTTGTTATTTCCTTAACAGTTTACTGAGATATAATTCACATAACACATAATTGACCCATTTCAAATATACAATTCAGAGAATTAAAGTGTATTCACAGAATTATACAACCAACAGCACAGTCTAATATTTACCTTTTTATTTTGATTAGTCTACTTTTAGAACATTTTTATCACCCCAAAAAGAAACCCATAAACCATAGTGATCCCAACATCATGGGCATCCATAAGAATGAGGTCCTAACTAGAATAAGATATATTGCATGCTTGTACAATTACATCAAAATGAATAATACTGTCATGTATAATTTAAAAGAACCAACCAACCAACCAAACAAACAAACAAACAAAAACCCCAACCAATCCTATATGCATTAACAGTTCCTTCCCATTTCTGCCATCCTACCACCAGCCCCAGGAAACCACTAATCTACTTTATATCTCTGTAGATTTGCCAATTGTGGACATTTCATATAAATTCAATCACATATGATCCTTTGTGAATAGATGCCTTAATGTAGCATAATACTTTCAAGGTTCATCCATATTGTAGAATGTAAAAGGACTTCATTCCTGGCAATTATTAAGAATACAAGTAACAAGCCAAGTGTGGTGGCACAGGCCTCTAACCCCAACGGCTTGAGAGGCTGAGACAGGAGGATAATGAGTTCAAAGCCAGCCTCAGCAAGGGCGAGGTGCTAAGCAACTCAGTGAGACCCTGTCTCTAAATAAAATACCATATAGGGCTGGGGATGTGGCTCAGTAGTTGAGTGCCTCTGAGTTCAATCCCCAGTACCAAAAAATATATATATACATTGCTGGTGGGACTGCAAATTTGTACAACCACTATGGAAAGCAGCATAGAGATTCCTTGGAAAACTTGGAATGGAACCACTATTTCACCTGGTTACCCTACTCCTTGGTCTATACCCAAGAGACTTAAAATTGCATACCACAGTGACATGGCCACATCAATGTTTATAGCAGCTCAACTCACGATAGTGAAGCTATGGAAACAACCTAGGTGTCCTTGATAGGATGAATGTATAAAGAAAATGTAGTATCCATACACAATGGAATACTACTCAGCCATAAAAAATGAAATTATGGCACTTGCCAGTAAATGGATGGAACTGGAGACTATCATGCTAAGTGAAATAAGCCAGTCCCCCCAAACCAAAGACCAAATGTTCTCTCTGATATGTGGATGCTAACACACAATGGAGGGGTGGAGAATAGAAGTTCATAGGATTAGACAAAAGGGAATTGAGGGAAGGGAAGGGAGGGAGGATGGGAATAGGAAAGACAATAGAATGAATCAGACATCACTTTCCTATGTTCATATATGAATACTGGACTTGTTAAGGAATTTGGTTCCTAAGCTGACATGATGGAGATCATGCCTACTTTTTCTTGTAGTAGGTGCAGGGTTTAATGCTTAGGTCCTTGATCCATTTTGAGTTGAGTTTTGTGCAGGGTGAGAGAGACAGGGTAAATTTCATTTTGCTACATATGGATTTCCAGTTTTCCTAGCACATTTGTTGAAGAGGCTATATTTTCTTCAATGTATGTTTATGATGCCTTTGTCTAGGATGAGATAACTGTATTTATGTGGGTTTATCTCTTTGTCTTCTATTCTGTACAATTGGTCTTCATGTCTGTTTTGGTGCCAATACCATGCTGTTTTTGTTACTATAGCTCCATAATATAGTTTAAGGGCTTGTATTGTGATGCCTCTGGCTTCACTTTTCTTGCCAAGGATTGCTTTGGCTATTTTGGATCTCTTATTTTTTTCAAATGAATTTCATGACTGCTTTTTCTATTTCTATGAAGAATGTCATTGGGATTTTAATAAGAATTGCATTGAATCTGTAAAACAGTTCCATAATATGGCCATTTTGACAATATTAATTCTGCCTATCCAAGAACATGGAAAACCTTTCCATCTTGTAAGGTCACTTTGAATTTATTTATTTAGTATTCTATAGTTTTCATTGTAGAGGTATTTTGCCTCTTTTGTTAGATTGATTCTCAAGGGTTGTTTTTTTTTTTTTGAGGCTATTGTGAAAGGGATAGTTTTCCTGATTTCTCATTCAGCTGGTTCATCATTGGTATATAGGAACGCAACTGATTTATGGGTGTTAATTTTATATCCTGGTACTTTGCTGAATTCATTTATGAGTTCCAGAAACTTTCTGGTGGAGTTTTTTTTGGGGGGGTATTTTAAATATAGAATCATGTTGTGGGCAAATAGTGGTAGTTTGAGCCCTTCTTTTCCAATTCATATCCCTTTCACTTCTTTCTTTTGTCTAATTGCTCTGCCTAGGGTTTCCAGGACTGTGTTGAATAGAAGTGGTGAAAGAGGACATCCTTGACTTGTTTCAGTTTTTAGAGGGAATGCTTTCAATTTTTCTCCATTTAGAATGATGTTGGCCTTGGGTTTAACATATATAGCTTTTATAATGTTGAGATATGTTCCTACTATCCCTAGTTTTTCTAGTTGTTTGAGTATAAAAAGAAGTTGAATTTTGTCAAATGCTTTTTCCGCATCTATGAGATAACCACATGATTCATGTCTTTAAGTCTATTATTTGATTTTGATTTTCATATGTTGAACCAATCTTGCCTCCTCAGAATGAACCCCACTTGATCATGGTGCACTATCTTTTTAATGTTTTTTATGTGATTTTCCAGTATCATTTTACTTTTCTATGTGAATGTTATAAATTTCTTTGTAAGCACTGCTTTAACTGCATCCAATAACTTTTAATATGTTGTACTTTGGTTTTCATTTGTCTCAATGTGTTTTCTATTTAATTTTTTTTTTAGTTGCAGATGAACACAATACCTTTATTTTGTTTTAATTTTTATGTGGTGCTGGAGATCAAACCCAATGCCTCATGCATGCTAGGCAAGTGCTCTACCACTGAGCCACAACCCTGGCCCCTCAAAGTGCTTTCTTTTTTTTTTTAATTTTATTTATGAGAGAGAGAGAGAGAGAGAGAGAGAGAGAGAGAGAGAGAGAGAGAATTTTTAATATTTATTTTTTAGTTCTCGGCGGACACAACATCTTTGTTGGTATGTGGTGCTGAGGATCGAACCCTGGCCTCACGCATGCCAGGTGAGCGTGCTACCACTTGAGCCACATCTCCAGCCCTCAAAGTGCTTTCTAATCAACCTTCTGATTATTATTTCTTCCCCTCCTCATTCTCCTTCTCCACCTTCTTCTTCTTCTCCTCTTTTTCCTTCTTGTCCTTTCCTGGGGATTGAACCCAGGGGTGCTTAACCACTGAGCCACATCTCTGGCCCTTTTTATTTTTTAATTTTGAGATACAGTCTTGATAAGTAGCTTAGGGCCTCACTATATTGTTGAGGCTGGCCTTGAACTTGTGATTCTCCTGCATCAGCCTCCTGAGCTGCTGGGATCATAGATGTGGGTCACTGTGTCTGACTCTTTGACTCTCTGATTATTTAGTGTGGATTGTTTAATTTCCACATTTTAAAAAATTTCTTAATTTTATTTTTTAAAAAATGTTTTTATTAGTGCATTATAGTTATACATGACAGTTGGGTTCATTTTGATATAATCATATATGCAGGGAATTTAATTTGGTTCATTTCAGTTCTCATTGCCTCTCTTTCTCTCCCCTCCTCCCTCCCCCATTTCACTTCTTCTATTCCACTCTTCTTCCTTCTATTTATTTAGTTTTCATTTTTTAAAAAAATATGTTTATTTTGGCTCATGGTTCTGAAGGCTAGTTTTCATTTTTAATCAGTATTTTATAGATATACATAAAGGTGGAATTCACTGTGATATATTTATACATGTACATAACATAATTTTGTCAATTCATTTCACATTTTCTCCTCCTTCCCTTCCTTCCTCCTTAGCCCTCTATTTTTTTCTACTCCACTGATTTTCCCTGTATCCTCATGAGATTTCCACTTCCCCCATCCTTTTTGATTCTACCTTACTTTACTCTGGCTTCTACATATGAGAAAAAAACATTTGACCCTTGACTTTCTGAGTCTGGCTTATTTCACTTAGCATGATATTCTCCAGTTGCAGTCATTTACCAGCAAATGCCATAATTTTATTCTTTTTATGGCCAAGTGAAACTCCATTATGTATATATTGTCTGCTTTTGATTCATGATTTCATTCCATTATGATTTCACTCCTTTCTAAATATGGCTTAACATATGATATATTTTCTAGAATGTTCCATGTTCACTTCAGAAGAATGTGTATTCCACTGTTGGGTGGAGCATTCTGTAGATGTTAAGAAGAGGTATATGGCAAGTTAAATCTTCACAAGATTATTATTCTTATCAATGTTTAGGAGTTTTTCTCGAATGAATACTTTTCACATTGTTGTAAGCTTTTGGTTGAGTTCCAGGATTGTGAAAAAAATTGACTTAGACAATTGTTGCTTATGTTCAGATTGTTTTATGAAATTACAGATTTACAGAGGTCCTTACTCTGCCATTCCAGAAGTTGCACCTTCAAAGCTCTCTTTTAAAGACACTTGAGATAATTCTCTGGAATTATCAGAAACTTGAGATACAACTGGTACCTTTGTTTAATTTTTATTTTTGTTTTTTATATTTATGGAATGTCTTTTTTCATCTTAATGTAATTTTTAAAAATTATGTAAAGCATTCATTTGCTTATTATTGAAGTCAAATCTATGAATAGGTATTCAGAAAGATCTAGCTTTTACCTTTCCCTCTTATAAATAATACACCATTTTTAATTAGTTTTTGGGGTATGCTTTCTTGTTTCTTTTTGAAAACAGAGCACATTGCTACATATAAATACTCTTCCCTTTCCATCTCTTTTTGCTTTTTCCCTTAAGGATACATCCTGGAGATCACTCCATAGTGCAATATTGAGCTCATCTTCACTTAAAGGGTTTTGAAAAATTCTAAGAAAAAAAAGTGTCTGGGCTTAATTTAAATCACTCTTTGGGTAAATAATATATAAATGATGCTTTACTAAGATCTTAAAATTCATCAGGTAACCACTGGTATCATTTCTTGTTGAGATCCCTAAAACTTTGGTTGTGGGAAACTAGTTCAGAGTTGGTCTTTTGTTTATATATACACAACGGAATATTACTCAGCATTAAAAGAATAAAATTATGGCATTTGCAGGTAAATGAATGGAGTTGGAGATATCATGCTAAGTGAAGTAAGCCAACCCCCCAAAACCAAAGGCCAAATAAATGTTCTTTTTGATAAGTGGATGCTTATCCATAATACGGGGGGGAGCATGGAAAAATGGAGGAACTTTGGATTGGGCAAAAGGGATGGGGGGAGGGGAGGGGGCATGGAGGTAGGAAAGATGGCGGAATGAGATGGATATCATTACCCTAGTTACATGTACAACTGCACAAATGGTGCAACTCTGCATTGTGTACAACCAGAGAAATGCAAAGTTGTGCTCCATTTGTGTACAATGAAATCAACATGCATTCTGCTGTCATGTATAACTAATTAGAAAAAATTTTTTAAAAATTTAAATGTTAAAAAATAGAGTCTTTCTATTTTGTTCTCACTTGTCCACTTCTTTCTTCTCCACGTAGGTCACCAATAGCTTAGAGACTCCATAACATAGTGCTAAGTACAAGAGATGAGAGTTAAGATATCTAAACAAGGCTAAGAGAACATGTGGCAAGAAGCAAATCAATAGAAATATTGGTTAATTTTCCACTGACATGCTGAGGTTTATTTTGACATGTCTCTGAGGATATCTTTATTTTAAAGTAATGATCTAACCATTGCATTTTAATATGAAAATGAAAGAAGTTAGAAAAAATAGAAATAGTAGCTCTGGTATGTCCTAGCCATTAAATGTCACTGGCTTTAGCAAATAAAATACAAGATACTCTGTTAAATTTGAATTTTAGATAAACAGTGAATATTTTAAAGAAACTAAGTATTTCCTAAATATTATGCTAAAAGTCATTCACTGTTGGTCTGAAATTCAAATTTAATGGGGCATTATGTATGTTACCTGGGACTCAAATCACTTAGGTAATATGGGCTTGCCTTGGTGTTCACTGCCTAGATTGAAGTAAGCTTGGATGGTGTGGACCCCCTCAAAGTTGTTAGCCACAGAGTTTTGTGCTGGAAGAGGGCTGGGTTAAACTTCCTTATGGCTCAGTTCTTGCTTTTCCATCATAGACCTCCCACCTTCCAGTCATGCTGAAATATCTGCTATCCCACACGTTGACCACAAAGTCAGCATTTTTTTTTTTTTTGGTACCAGGGATTGAACTCAGGGGCACTCGACCACTGAGCCACATCCCCTCCCCAGCCCTATTTTGTATTTTAATTTAGAGACAGGGTCTCACTGAGTTGCTTAGGGCCTCACTGTTGCTGAGATTGGCTTTGAACTCAAGATCCTCCTGCCTCAGCCTCCTGAGCCACTGGATTACAGGCCTGCACCACTGCATCTGACTACAGTCATCATTTTGCACATGCTGTGTTCTTCCGACTACCCCACCCCACATTCTCCATTTGACTACTTCTTACTGGTCCTTACAGCAAGTATTTCAGAGTGAAGGCCAAATAGAAGTAATATGCTCACTCTCATTTTCTTGAAGCAAGTGACCATCTTGGTTTACCTTTCATTTTTTTCTATTTCATATACAGATACAGATTTAGAGGAATAATATTCTACTATAAGAAAAACAACAACATTGGGCAGCAAAAGATAGCAGTGGGGAATGGGGAATGTTGTGTTAGAGAACATTCTAAAAAGGGACAGCCACTATTCAGTTCTACCAAATGTTGCCACATGGGAATGCATGCCTAATATCAGATCATTTGCTTTTTCAAGAAAAGCCAGAAAAAAAATATTTTGTTTGTATGTGAATTCTTTCAATTCACCAATGTTAGCTCTTAAAAAAAAAAAACTTTAAGCAAAATGAAACTAACTTTTAGGCTGGCTTTAGTCATAAGACCACTAGTTTGGGGTCTTGTATTAAATGTTGAAATGTAACATCATTTTTCAGAACCCTAGAGCTGCATTAAGTAACATCTTGTGCTTAACTCGACCTGAGCACTGTAGGGTAATTTTCTGCTTTCCTTCTATTCTCCCTGAAAGTAGGAAATGTGCATCTTACATTCTTAACCTCAGTGACTAGCAGAGTACCCAAGACATAGTAAAATTCATATGAATGAATGAATGCATTTAGGTCACTTTCCTTTTTCCCAGCCACGAGATAGAATTCTCAAAATCAGAAGAATTCTAATATTCCTTCACCATCCCAAAATGGGGCAGAAAAGGTAAACTGATTCCTTCGAAGTTGTTAGAAGTGTTTTGCAGTTTAATGCTGGTGAAATGGAACTTTAATAGTTGATTGCCTCTTGGAAACCATATATGAAGCAGACAATCGGCCTTCTAGAATTTGGCACTGTTTTATAGTTCGACTCATAGTGGTTTTAAAATAATGTGACTTGTAGTCAGTACAAATGCATTATTGTTAATATTTTATCAGAGAGTTATTGTTTTCCCTTTGAATATGTCTCATTACAGGCACTGCTGCATTATTAAGTATAAGTGTACTTCATCCAAGGACCAATTTTTCCCCCTGCTGCAATATGAATTTCTGATTTTATAATAGAAGTCAATGGGTAAGTCAGATTCATTTAATCTAAATTTACTTTACAGCACATTTTGTTGGAATGCACATAGTCTTTCATTTGAGGGATACCTGCATAATCACACATTATATTTTATGCTGTGCAGCAGAATTAAACAAGCAAATGGAGCCAACTTCATTGCGAAGAACACTAGAGCAGCTCCATGGTGACTGCAGATATCACTGGATATATCACCCAGGGACTATCAGCCCTTGCTACAAATCAGGAATGAATCTCCCAAATTTTCACATAGAAACAATAGCACACCACATATACATGCTGTTATGTACACACCTCTTCTGATAGATGTTTTAAGTCCAATAGAGTGCTTGAACCCTGTTATAAAGCAGATATGCTCCAACTCTTCCTATGGAAATGTTACTCAGAGACTAAAGACATTTTTACTCATTTAGGAATTATGAATTTATGAACAATGATAATTTAAAAAACTCTGATGCATTAAGTTGAACATGCCTTGGGCAAATGAGGATGGTGCATGCAGAGACATCCCCTGCCATGTTGCTAAGCTGAAACCTCATTACAAAGGGAAGCTTTTAGAGGGGGAGAGTATGGGGTAGGAAAAGCTTACCCTAGATATTTGATTTACCATTGCCTTATATCATCTGTTTTCCTAGAACAGAGCTTAAAATATAATTTATTGTGAACATGAAGAGCTTGACAAAGAAGAACCTTGTGGTATGTGCATGGGCATCATCAGCCTTAGAGCAGGACCAGATTTCCAAAGTGTGGCCCCAGCCCCTTCTCTCTCACTATGGCCTGGAACCTAGGCAGCTACCTCTTAGAAATTAATTCTTGTATGATATTCAGAAAATAGCAAATTTTAACAATTTGAACATGAGAACCTGAACCATGAGAGAGGCTTTGCAAATAGATTTTTAAATGTGTCACAAGTTTTTTGTTCTCCCTCAAGGAAGCTGGGCCTTGGAGGTCCCAAGAATTGAAAAATAAAAGCAATTTATTTTCTTATTTTGTTATGATTTTTAACTGTCCTGTCATCAATTGATTTTTCACTGAAGAAAAGTGGTTAGATTAAATCACTTTTTCCCCAAGGTATAGTCTGAGATCTTCAGACAACTCACACAAGAATCAGGAGGAAACTTATAAAAAAGGAAACTTCCTGGGCCCAGGCCTATAGTCTGTGTCTGACCAATCTGACAGTTGTAGCTTCTTAGACACATCAGAGTTTGAGATTCATGGGGCTGGGTGAATCTGAAGGCCACTTCATCTTATAAAATTCTGTAAGGCACAGAGAGTCTTTCCAAAATTAAACTTGTTAGTGATAGAAATTCCTACTTCTCCCTTGCATTAGATTTAATAAACCTGAAAAGGGCTTCTTGAAATGAGATTTAGCTAATAGATGAGGTACAGTATGTAGAGATCTAGTCAACATTGGGCTAGGAGAACAAATAGCACTTAAATATTTATTCAGAGCATTAGATTTAAAATAGATCAGTCTATTTTAATTCTAGTAACTTCAAGGCTCAGTGATTCATATGATGGGTGGGAGGTTGACTTGACATATGTTTCCATGCATTTTCTGTGTATTTTCAATGCATCTAAATTAATTCAGGTTAGTTCCTCTCTGGGTGGAGGTTACTTGTCATCAAAGCCTATAAAAGATTGAAGAAGGGGTCACAGCAAGCCATGTGAGGCCCTAAAAATCTAATGAGGAAGCTGACATGGAAAAAAGAGTTTTCATTTTAGCAAATCCTTCCATGTGATAGTTGGATTAGAACAACCCCTGCTTCTGGTTGTTGAGGTTATGGAGCAACTGGAACTCTCGCACATTGTTAAGATAGGATCAGGAAATGGCACAACCACTTTACAAAAAGATTCTATAGTTCTTTAAAAAGTTAAATATACACCTTTCCTATGACCTACCTCTAATCATAGGTATTTTTTCAAAAGACATTAAAGCATATGTCTCTTCAAAGAACATTCTTAGTAGTTGTATTTATAATAAGCAAGAGCTGAAAACAGTCTAGATGTCCATCAATGGGGGTATACCCCCTACTGATATACTACTGATATAAGATGAATTTCAAAATATTGTGTTGTATGGAAGAAGACTTACAAAAAAAAGGGTACTTAATGTATGATTCCATTTCCATGTTCCTAGGTCTGTTTCTATGCTGTTTTTGCAGCTACAGTTCCAAGCTGTTCCACAGAAGAGAATCTGGCTGAGGGCCTAGGCTGCAAACAACCCCTAGTTATGATAATATCCACCATTACTGAGTGCTTAAGGGCCTGGCACTACCCTGAAAGTTGGGTATTACTCCTGTTTTATGGATGAGAAAACTAGGCCTCAGACACAGCATATGATTTGCCCAGAGCTACATGGAAATAAGTGCTCTAGCTGGATCTATTTCCATCTAAAGACTCTGTTCCTTCCAGAACAGGACATGATGTTTCACCCTGAGGGTATCTTTTATCTAGAAGTGGGGAGAGAAACTGGGCATGGTGGTGCACACATGTGTAGTCCCAGCCACTTGGGAGGTTAAGCAGGAGATTGAGGCCAGCCAGGTAACAGGGCAAGACTCTTGTCTCTGAAAAAAAAAAAAAAAAAAAAAAAAAGGTGGGGTGGGGAGGGTGGAGAGACTGTTGAAGAAAGTAAACTATTACGTTTCAGATCTTTTTTCAAGGGTAGATTTTCCTCTTCATCGTCTCCCTTGTAGCCAGTCTATTGAGCAACTGCTAATTTGTTTCTCACAAAAGCCCTAAAGTAGATGAGGAAATTGTCCAGGAAAGGAAAATTCCAAGACTTAAGTCTTGTAAGAGGATTTTGAAGACAGGTCTGCAGAGTTCACAGTGAACTTTCTGGTAGACAGTTACTATGTGGGACAAAAATGCAAAATGCTTTACAGATTATGTTTATGCTTATTGGCTTTGGAGGGTAAGAAACAAATGTACATGTTTTCTAGTCTGTCTTGGGGACATCTGGGAATAAGAGTGAAAGTGTGTTGAGGTGGTGGGGCAGGTGTATTTCTGCCAGTATCAATGCATTTTCATGATGGCTTCTACTAGCGATTCCAAAGCTAGTGTTTTAGATTTCTCAGCAATTATACTGTTTCCTAAGACCTTCTGAAGTCTCAACAGATGAATTTTGGACATGAACTAATTTGGTGGATGTGTGTCCATAGATCCCTTTGAGAACCTAATGAAAACCTCAGAAGCTTCCTCTATAAAAATGATCTAGGGGCTGGGCTGGTGGCTCAGTGGTAGAGTGCTCACCTACCATGCATGAAGCACTGGGTTCGATCCTCAGCACCACATAAAAACAACCTAATGTATCCACCTAAAACTAAAGATACATAAATAAATAAATATATTTTTAAAAATGGTCTAGAAAATGAAGGCAATGGTGTCTGCCCTGATCCACATTACTGTGAAGAATGTCAGTATGGGACAATTTCATTCTTTGTAAACTTTCAACCATTTATAAACATTGAGTCACACACTGGCCTAAGTTCTGGGTCTACAGTGATGAATCAATCATAAAGTGATCAATCAATCATTTTCCAGCCCTCTTGGGGCAGGAAATCAGGTGACCAGTAACAAATGAATGAATGAAGGAAACAAAATGATGTCTATAATTGTAAATTGTACGGAGATAGGAAACTACTGGGGAAAATAGGGGAAAATCCTTGTATGAGGAGCCACTTAAGTCAGTGGAAATGGAGAGGAATGAGTTGATTTGAGGTATATTTTATTTTATTAAATTCTGTCCTTTTTTTTTTTTTGGATAGGTAATACTTTGACAGGATTCAAAATTCAAAAGTTACCAAAATAGAGTGACTTTCCCATCTGATCAGCCACCTAGTTACCCTTCTCAGAAGCAAGATATCAAATCAATTTCTTATGCAGAGATACTTTTCATACATAAGTGAATATATTTCCACAAATGGTAGTATATTAAATATAGAGTTCTATACTTTAGTTTTCTCTTAACAATATGACATGAAGATTGCTCCACATTGATATCCAAAGAGTTACCTAGCTCATTTTGATAGCTGTGTAGTATTCCATGGTATGTGTGTAGCATAATTTTTTTTAAGCTGCTGCCTAGTAAGAGAGATTAAGGTTCTTCCCAAACTTCTTGCTGTTACAAACAAGGCTGCCTGTGCTTTTTCATGCATATTAAGTATGTGTGATAAGGGCTGGGGTTGTGGCTCAGTGGTAGAGTACCTGTCTAGCGCGTGGGTTTGAACCTCAGGACCACATAAAAATAAATCAATAAAATAAGGATATGGTGTCCAAATACAAATTAAAAAAAAGAATGTGTGATAAATTCCTAGAAGTGGAATTGCTGTGTGCATTTATAATTTTGACAGACATTGTCATTTGTCCCTCCCAGATGTCTTACCAATTTATGGTTCCAACAGCAATGCTTGAGATGGCTTGTTTCCTAACATTTTGCCAATTTTTGGATAATCAAATTTTTGGAGCTTGGTAATGGAAGTCAAGAGAGTTTCTCAGTGTCATTTTATTATTTATTTATTTCTCTTATGATGATGCATGGGGTTGAACATCTTTTGGGGCTTTTTAGGAGCCATTTGTGTTTCCCTCTCTGTGAACTGTCTGCTTATAGCCTCCACCCATATTTCTTTTAGGCTGATAGTATTTTATTTTTTGATATGGAAAAGACCTTTATATATGTCATATGAGTTGCAATCATTTTTTTTCCCAGTTTGTTATTTGTCTTTTGACTTTGCTTGCAGTGATATTTGCTATACAAAACTATTTAATTTATAGTCATTGATATCAATCATTTCTTTTATGACTCTAGGTTTTGGACTCAGGCCATTCTGCAATCATAAAACAGTGCCTGTATGCTTCCTTCTACTATTTTATGATTCTATTTTTGACATTTTTAAATCTTGGATCTATTTGTAATAGGCGAGGGGTATGAAACCACCATATGTTCACCAGTATTCCCAATATAATTTATTGAATAATCTGGCATTTCCACACTGCTTTGACAATGTCATTTTTATCATAAACTAAATTTCTATGTAATTTTTAAATTTATGGACCTTCCATTAAATGGATCTGTTTATTCATGCATCGTTATCACATGGTGTTACTTGTAATAGCTTTGTAATAAATTTTAATATTTTGTATATCTAATTCCCTTTTATTTTCTTTTGAAAAAAATTCCTGTCTATTCTTTAAAAAGAACAGATAAAAATAACTTTATTTAGTTATTTATTTTTTTGTGGAGCTTAGGATCAAACCCAGTGCCTCACACATGCTAGGCAAGCACTCTACCACTGAGCCACATCCCCAGCCCTCCTGTCTACCCTTGATTGCTGTTTTTTTGCCCACAAAAAGAGTTTGTCTATTTCCAGAGGAAATTCTATTAGCATTTCTTAATGGAGCTTGCATTAAAGTTATAGATTAATTTAGGGAAAATGAACCATATCTATGATGTTGATTTTTCAAAAATTTGCAATTCCTTTCCATTTTTAAAAGTCTTTGTGTCCCTTGGAATACTAACAAGTTTTCTTCACATAGATCATGGAAATATTTTAAGTGCATTCCTAGGTATTTTATCTTTTTCATGACTTGTATAAATGGAGTCTTTTATTCCAATAGCTCTTTTACTTGTTATATGAAGGCTACATATTAATTTTGTACATCTTTCTCTTACTATTATTTTTTTATTTTTTAGTCATAGGTGGATGCAATATCTTTATTTTATTTTTATGTGGTGCTGAAGATCGAACCCAGTGCCTCACGCATGGTAGGTGAGAGCTCTACCTCTGAGCCACAACCCCAGCCCCTTATTACTATTATTAACATACATTTTATTGGATTATGTTATTCAAAAATAATTTTAGTTTATTCTTTTGATTTTTTAAGTATTTTTTTAAGCATCAAATGTCAGTAATGATGATTTTTACCTTCTCATTTTCTATTTTATTTATTTTGTCTAATTATGTTAGCTAATATCTCCAGATTAAGGTTAAATAATAACAAAAATAATCTTATCTCAGTCTCAACTGAGAACACTATCACTATTTTCCCAGAAGTATAATGCTGACCTTAAGCAATATATAAATATATAAATATATATTTATGTGTGTGTGTGTATATCTATATATCTATATCTATATATATATATATATAAATTTTTAGTGATCACATATCCATGGCATCAAATTTATCATTTTAATCATTTTTAAGTGTACAGTTCGTTGGCATGAAGTGCATTCACATTATTGTGCAATCATCACCAACACCCACCTCCGGAACTTTTTCATCACTGGGCATAATGTATTTTTATCATGCTGTATTTTATTCTTTCTGTTTTACAAAGAAATTTTAAAATAAAAAATGGGCTGAAGGTGTAGCTCAGTTGTAGAGCACACACTTAATATAGGCAAGACCCTGGATTCAATCCCCGGCACTGTAAAGAAATAGAATAAAATTTTTAAAAAATGGATATCAGATGTTATGGTATGCCTATTTAGCATTTATGAGGAAAACTATATCAATTGACTTCTGTGACCTATTAATGTAATGAATTACATTAGGAATTAGTAAAGTTCCTAATATTGAATCATCTGGCATTCCTAGAATGAACCTGTTTTGGTCAAGGTGTATTATTTTTTTTTTTAACATGTGCTTTTGTTTTCCCTTTAATTAGGATTTTTAAAAATGTTTTTTGCTATTTCCAAGTCACAGGGACTCTCCAAGGGAGCTTGGTGGAGGTCGGGTGTGTGTGTGTGTGTGTGTGTGTGTAATCAAAATCACTTCATGAGAGCTTTCAAAGTACGCACTTCAAATTGTGCATGTTGAAGTGCAATTATGTTGTAAACCTCCAATTCAAGAAGATGGACTGAGCATATCTGTTTATTTCCTATTCCTACTAAGATAACTTTTGCGTTAGTCTATTTTGCATTATTATAATGAATTATTGGAGGCAGGTTACTTTCTAAAGTGGTTTATGGAAGCTGGGCATGGTGGCACATGCTTATAACCCCAGAAGCTTGGGAGGCTGAGGCAGGAGGATCTTGAGATCAAAGCCAGTTTCAGCAAGTTAGCAAGGCCATAAACAACTCAGGAAGACCCTGTCTCTAAATAAAATATAAAAAAGGGCTGGGGATGTGGCTCAGAGGTTAAGCACCGCTGAGTTCAATCCCCAGTATCAAAAAAAAAAAAAAAAAAAAAAAAGGTTTTATGGTTCTGGACGTTCAAAGTCTAGAAATTGCATCTGGTGATATCCTTCTTGCTGGCAGAGTCTCAAGGTGGTGCAGGGCATCACATGGCAAGAAACGGGAATGCATATGCGGGTCTCTTCTAGTCTTCTCTCACTCTTATAAAGCCAGTAAGATTCAACCATGGGTGCTCTTTCCTGATGGCCTTATCTAAAGGAATCATTTCCCAAAGGCCTCACCTCTAAATGTTATAGTTGGATTAAGTTTTCACCCTCTTATAAACTCACAAGGGGACACACACTGAAAGTATATCCCAAGTATAGCACCATTAAAATGATAATAAAGAAATTTAAAATATATATATGTCAGCCAATAACAAAGAAAAGACCACAGGCAGTCAGGAGTGTATAGTGGTGGTAGCAGGGCTCTCTATGTATGAAGGATTTCAATAAGTAACAGGGGGAGGAGAGTTGATAGAAGGCTGATGACAGGTGTGGTGGAGAAGAGAGCCTGGCAGCCTAGAATAGGTGTTGCCATGGACAGAGCATATCCTGGATTGCTGGGAGACACCAGGGTCAGTGGAAGTGAAAATAGGGGAATTACCAAGTTGCTTTAGAGGAAGCGACACTTCCCCATCCCTCCCACGGAATATCCAGCAGCCATCTAGTATCTATGCAAAATGAACAACAATAGGAAGACTAGTAATACAGTGAAAATTTTAATCTGGGTATGGTGGTACATACCTATAATCCCAGCAATTTGGGAGGCTGAGACAGGAGGATCCCAAATTTAAAGCCATCCTCAGCAACTAAGTGAGGCATTAACCAAACACTGTCTCTAAACAAACAAACAAATAAATAAATAAATAAATAAAAGGACTGGTGATAAAGCTCAGTGGTTAAGCACACTAGGTTCAATCCCTGATACTAAAAGAAAAGAAAAGAAAAATTTTAAATTGGCAGGTTTCTCTTTTTTTATGTGTATTTTTTTTAGTTGTAGATGGACACAATACCTTTATTTTAGTTTAGTTTTTAAATTAGGTGCTGAAGATCAAATCCAGTGCCTCATGCATGCCAGGCAAGTGTTCTACCAGTGAGCCACAGCCTCAGCCCAGCAGGTTGCTCTTTAAATAAATTTAGTGGATGCAAGAGAGTTGAGAGCAAAAGTGGCATTAGCTCGAATGCAAACATGATGACTTCTAACATTTAGTGGTTCCTAGGACAATAGCCTATTCGCCCTAAGGTGAATGAAATCTAGTCAGTTAACAAGACCTACCAAGTACATAGAGTCCTTAGTACATTTTTCTAGTGCTTCATTCTTAAATATGATAATAAAAGATCACCAGACATTTGGGAAAAGCTTAAAACATGTGAAGGAAAGAAACAAAGAAAAATCGAAGTCAAAACTAAAAATATGCCCTGACCGTATTTGGAGAGGAAGAGGTGATGGAGGGAGCTGGTATAACTGAGCTCAATTCTCAACTGTCTTGCCAGTAAGTCAGCAGATGATATCTAAAAATGATAAATGAAGACAATGTGGTATCAGCAGATTATTTAGAGGCACAGAGATAAACCTCAGAAAGAGTTAAAACTGGAACAAATAAAGGCAGAGCACAGGGGAAGAGTGAGAAAGACTACTGTACAGCATTTCATGTTTTTAACCATGTGCAAATTCCTTTTATTAAACTTTTTTTAGTTGTAGATGGACGCAATAGCTTTGTTTTATTTATTTTTATTTATTTATTTGGTGCTGAGTATTGAACCCAGCGCCTCACGCATGTGAGGCAAGTGCTCAACCACTGAACTACAACCCCAGCCCACCATATGTAAATTCTACATTAAGAAAAGACTTGGGCTAGGGCTGTGGCTCAGTGGTAGAGCGCTTGCCTAGCATGTATGAGGCACTGGGTTCGAATCTCAGCACCACATATAAATAAGTAAAATAAAGGTCCATTGACAACTAAAAAGATATTTTAAAAAAAGAAAAGACATTTTTTTTTTAAAGTAGAATAAAACACATAACCACACTCTACATAGAATGCGTATAAGTGGAAGGGAGAGTCATGGGGGTGTCTGTGAGAAAAGCTCCCCAGAGGATTCTCATGAGTTCCCTCTTTCCACAGAGCCTAAGACCATGAGGGATGCTGGTCTCTCCCCTGGAGGAATTGTGAAATGGATTCCAGAACAATTCTAAATTCCTTAACATCAAGTTCCTATCAACCATGATATCCTTTCACAAATAAATATTTTGAGGAACATGAACTGTAAATAATGGAAAGGCAGCAACTCAGGTCTGATAAGTCTTCACCAATTAAAACTCAAGATTGGTGATTGATTGAATGATGTGGTAGCCTGAAGGGAGATGTGTGCTCCAGGCTAAATTTGTAAAAATCAGGCAATCTTGGAATGGAAGTAAGGAGAAAATGGTGGAGGGGGGGAGAGAAAAAACAAAGAAAAAAATCTTTTAACTGTCCCAAAGACTAAATTACATTGGCAAAGAACTGGAATCAAACCAGAAAGGAAAGAGCTCTTTGCAGAATTTTATTTGCCGTTCCCAACACCTAAAATGTAATTTCGCAAGATCTTTGCCTGGCTAGCTCCTTGTCATTCAGATCTCAGCTTAATTGGCACTTCACTCATTCATCCAGTGAATAGTTACCAAGCAGCTTCCGTGTGTGGCACTATGCTAGTGAATGGGGACACTATAAAGCGCCTACTCTCAGGGAATGGTGAGGGAAACCCAGGTAACAAGGAAATAAGTAGATAAATTATCTCAGGTTGGGTTTGCTAGGAAACAGACTCCGAAATGTGTCAAAGACAAAGCTAAGTCCAGGCAAAATTAACAAAGGCTCTTTATTCATAAACTTGCCGTAAGAGAACCCATCTGCCGTCACCACATTTGCATGGCATTTGATGCAAGGGTGTTAAAGAGTATGTTTTATAGAGTAAAAAGAGGAAATACCGAGATGGTTTCAGATTGGTGAATTTTCTATTGTGGTCAGGATTTTTGGAAGTGGGGAGACCTTCTCATTTTGGGATGTTCTTGATTGGAGACATTCAATTTCAAAAGAGGAAGGATTGTTCAAAATATTAAGGGTTTTCTGTAGCCAGCAGTTCCCTGGAACAAGTGGAGATGGATGGCATCCTTTTTTGAAGCTGTCTCTATGGTTCTTACTGGAGGGATTGTGGAAGTAGGGGGCGCGGGGCACTGGTGTGGCTACCAGACAGGGCTGTTTTTGCAGGGGGAAATTAGCAGGTGGGGTATTCATTAGGAAGCGCCCTTAGAATTAGTACCTGTACAGGGTGGGCCAGCAAGCAGATGTGGGAGGAGGGAGAAATTAAGCTGCCAAAAGGGCCCAGGAAGGACCTCAAGCCTGGTGCTAGAATGGCCCTTCAGAGTTATCCTGAGCTGGGAAGAGATGACCAGGTCTCTATATTACTATAAATAATCAGTCATTGGATGTGGCCACAGCCAGATCAAGCTAGGCCTTAAAATTTTTTTTTTGGTCATACTTCTGGTTCCATTCTTTGCAAATGTAGAAATACCTTGCATATTACTCTGCATGAGGTGGGATGTGATTGGAAAATCTTGAGGGAAGAAGTGCCGTGACCTTACAGGGACATGATTTTTTTTTTTTCACATTATTTAAAAAAAAATTTTAGTTGTAGATGGACACAATATTTTTATTTTATTTATTTATTTATATTTATGTGGTGCTGGGGATGAAACTCAGTGCCTCACATGTGCCAGGCCAGTGCTCTGCCATTGACCTACAGTCCCAGCCCCACATTAACTGATTATTTTGGGATACCAGGGATTGAACTCAGGGGCACTCAACCACTGAGCCACATCCCCAGCCCTATTTTGTATTTTATTGAGAAACAGTTGCTTAGTGCCAAGCTTTTGCTTTGAACTCAAGATTCCTCTTGCCTCAGCCTGAGCCCCGGGGATTATAGGCGTGTGCCACCATGCTGGGCCCACATTATTTATTTATTAAATCTGCTTTTCTTTCTTTTTTTCAAAATTTTTATTGGCACATTATATTTGTACATATGGATGAGATTTGTTGTTACATGTTTGTACAGTATGCATAAAATATAACAATATAATTTGTTATATCACAATACCACTCCCAACACTTCCCCCCCTCCCTCCCTCCCTGCTTGCCGGTCGGGACATGATCTTAACACACTTTAAAGGGTGACTCTGTTGCAGTGTAGACGATTATCCATTAGGGAAGCAAGAATGGAAATTGAAAGCTGTTGAAAAACTAGTTGAAGAGAACCAGAGAACAGGAGTACGGAGAACCGTGGGAACAGAGGAGGTGATGAGGTGAGGATGGATTCAGGATACATATCAAAGGAATAGCCAAGAGGATTTGCTATAAATTAGATGAGAGGCATGAGAAGAAGTGAGGAGTCTAGAAAGATGGCAGTGTTTTTGGTGTGAACAAGTCACCTTGCTCACTCTTTTGAGAAGGGAAATACTGAGAAGAGCAGATTTGTAAAAAGAAAGGGAATTAAAGATTTTAGTTGGAGACATAGTGAGTTGGGCATGGCTATTAGATATTCAAATGGAGATGTAGAATAGGTAGGTGGATTTATGAGCTTGGAGCTCAGGGAAGAGATTGGGTTCTGAAGTGAAAATATAGGAGTCTTTCACATATAAATGGCAATGGGAAAGTGGTAAATAATAATTCTTTTTCTTCATGAAAAGGTTTCAGAATCATGAATTAGTTCCTTAACATTCTCTTCAGGCGACCAATGAGATTTCTTTTTTTTTTTTTGAAATATCTCTTGTCATGAATCATGAATTTAAATATACTTAATATGGGCTGGGGATATAGCTCAGTGATAGAGTACTTGCCTAGCATGTGCAAGGTCTCTGGTTCAATCTCTAGCACTGAAAAAGAAAAAATAGAAAAAGAAAAAATATATTCAATATGTTTCCATCTTATGCAATTGTAATTTCTGTTGATGTGCAAATCTTTGGCCAATGGGAGTTCCTATGAGTTGGCCCCTGAATTCTTCTGACGCTTTACCAAGACTTCTTGATAACTTCCTTACTTTCTAGTATGACAAGATATTTAAAGCTAATCTTGTACATTTCCTACCCTAGACCTGGAATCAGTTTCTCTCGCTCTCTCTCTTTTTTTCTTTTTTTACTTTTAATTTTTTTTTTTTTTAGTGGTACTGGGAATTGAACCCAGAGGTGCTCTACTACCAAGCTACATCCCCAGTCTGTTTTATTTTGAGACAGGGTCTCACTTAGTTGCCCAGGCTAGCCTTGAACTTGCAATCCTTATCCCTAAGCCTCCTGAGTAGCTAGGATTATAGACATGCACTTGGCTGGATCAGCTATTTTTTTTTTTAAGGAGCCCTAGTTCTTTTTAGAATATAAGTATCTCAATTTTAGTATCATTTGCTTCTAGATTGGTCATTGTTTCTATGCCTTTTTAGTGTTAGAGTTTGGGAACATACTTTTTTTTCTTATAAAAATAAATTGTAGGGGCTGGGGATATAGCTCAGTTGGTAGAGTGCTTGCCTCATATACAAAAGGCCCTGGGTTCAATCCCCAGTACCACACACACAAAAAAAATGTATCATGAATTTCTATATAATACTTCATTTTTTTCAAATTTAAGCTATCTGGTTTTAATTAAACTCTTTGATATTAAATATGTATCTCTATTCATTCTCTCATACTGAAAATTTTGGCCCGCAATTTTATTAACATGTTACTTCAAACAATCTCAGAATACCAACCCCACCACCACTCCCACTAACATGACTGCTGACAGGAGTGTAAGATGTTTTTGGATTTCCTTTTGCCTTTACAGTGTATCCCACTAGGGATATATAGACAAATTACTGTATTTAAAAGTAACTCAAAATAATTATGCTCTGTGGGAGTATTCTACCAATTTGATAGACAATTATTTTCATTCCTTTCATGTAGTTTTCAGTTTTTAGGAATTGCTTTTTGAAATTTTAATTTTGTTTCTTGATTAGTTAAAATAGATGGCTTCAAAATCAAATATGCAAAACAAGGTATATTTGAGAAGTACATTCAGAGAAGTCAAGTTCCATCCTTGATCCGCTGTTTCCTCTCCATAGGTAACTTTACAAAATGTTTTTATTTATCCTTTTGTTAAAATGTATACAAATACACATTGAGAGATAATTCTCTGTTTTTTTCCTCATATTTCTGCACATCTTATGAACAGAATCAATGGCTGCTTTTATTCTGGACTGTTTTTTCAAGGATTTTATATAGCTAACAGTCTTGGTAGATAGAGACAATATCTCCCTTTGGAGCATAAGGCAGTCATGCCCACTACCCATTATAAAAGACTCAGATTCCCTAAGCTTAGGGTTCTTTTCCTGTAATGCAATTCACTGCAGGTGCTGGTGTCGCCCCATCCTCTTCATGTTACCCTTTAGGAGTCAGCACTTGGAGAACTGGCCCAAATCCCACTACTCTGACAACTGCTATTCTTGTAACAAATTCCTTTGTCTCTGACTCAAGAATCTTGTGTCTTTTACCAAAATCCAGAAAATTATGACTAGTTAACTTGTTAGACTACAACTAGGATAAAATCTCAGACACTTCACAGTTCTTGACCCTTTATCTCTTGCCCTACTTCTTGGTCAAATGTTAGTGTTCTAAGCATATTTTGCTCATTTAGAGTAGGATCAGGCCTGGGTGTTTAGCACAGTAGTAAAATGTTTCCCTGGCATGCATAAAGCCTTGGGTTTCACCCCAGCACTACAAAATAAATAAACAAACAAAAATAAAGTACAGATTTAAAAGAAGTTCAAGGATAAGACTAGAGGCTATCCCATATTTGCAAATTGTAAAGATGAAGAGGAATCATCTAAAGACTGAGGAGAAGCAGTCAGTGAGATTGGAAGAGAATTAAAAACAATGGTGGTGGGCTGTGGCTGTGTGGTTCAGTGGTGGAGCGACTGCCTCACATGTGTGAGATACTGAATTCAATCCTTAGCACCACATAAAAATAAAAAAATAAAGATATTGTATTGAGAAGTACATTCAACAATCTACAACTAAAAAAAAATATTAAAAAAAAATGGTGGCCCACGTTCTGAATTCTTTCTTAGCTAACTTCCCTGAAAAACTCTGTCTAAAGTAGCCCTCCACCTACAATCCAGTCACTCTTTTTATCACCAATTTTAAATACTTCATAGCATTTATAACCATTTCAAATTGTTCACTTATTGATTTTTAACTGTCACATTAGATAATTTTCCCTGTCAAAGAAGAGACTTTGTTTAAAAGGTCTGCCTCCCAAGCAATTTTTATTTTTTCATACCAAGTATTTAACCCAGGAACACTTTACCACTGAGTCACATCCGCAGCCCTATTTTTATTTTTTAGTTTATTAATTTATTTTGGCACTAGGGATTGAACTCAGGGGTACTCGACCACTGAGCCACATCCCCAGCCCTATTTTGTATTTTATTTAGAGACAGGGTCTCATGGAGTTGCTTAGTTCCTCACCCTTGGTGAGGCCGGCTTTGAACTCAAGATTCTCCTGCCTCAGCCTCCCCAGCCAATGGGATTACAGGCATGCACCACTGCACTCAGTTGTTTACTTATTTATTTATTTTAACAAATTTTATTTTTTTTTAATAAATTTTTAATTGTCAGTGGACCTTCATTTTTATTGATTTATTTATATATATATATGTGGTTCTGAGAATGGAGCACATGCTAGGCAAGTGCTTTACCACTGAGCTACAACCCCAACCCCTATTTTTTATTTTTGAGACAGGTTCTAGGTAAATTGCTTTGGGCCTCATTAAGTTGCTGAGGCTGGCCTTGAAGTTGTGATCCTCATGCCTCAGCCTCCTGAGTTGCTGGGACTACAGGTGTGTGTCATCATGTCTAGCCTCCCCAGCAATTTAACCAGATCCCGACACACACCAAATATGTGTAGAATGAGTGACTTGTGACTTGCATACATAAATGAGTGAATGGGCACTTTCTGGACAAAATTTACTTGGAAAAATTCCTAGGTAAGCCTTTTTTTTTTTTTTTGTCAAATTTCTTGTAAAAATAAGCTAATTTATAGTGAGGCTTCAGCACAAAATAAAATTACCAAAGTTTGATAAATACATCTTAGGGCACTTAAATAGTTAGCAAATTTCATTAGAGACTCCAGAACTCTTGTTTTTGAGAGCCAGAAGGATCTATGTAGCCTTGGAAAGGGTAACTGTGTGAGTGTATGAGTGTGTGTGTGTGTGTGTGTTTAAAAGGAAAAAAGGGATAATCTAGGTCCAGATAATTGGGAAAATACCAGAACAAATTATGAACCAATCATTTTTCCAGAACTAAAGAAAGCAAAAATTGCAGAATGACTAACATTATGATCCCATGTTGAATCAGTGTGCCCGACTGATTCTGTTTTGCATTATGAGTGCCAGGTCATGCTGATCCTAGGGAAGCAATAGATGTAATCTATTCAGACTTCATTAAGGCTCACATGTCCTCCAGCGTGCTTTACTAATCAACAAGCTAGACAGATAAGGTCTGTATCTACTGTGTCCAAGAAGACTTTCCTACTTGCCAAAAGTGTAGCAGGAACAAAATCATATTTATTACTTCGATTTAGACCTAGTGGCAGCCTGGGGAGAGAGTGGTAGAGAAAATGATGAAATCACAGGGAAAAGGTAAGCACAACAAAGTCAAGAAAGGGGGAAATGTATGATAATGTCTCTGCTGAGGTATTATTTATCATTTATGCACAGGAAGTTATTCTGTTCCCACCATATGGTACTTGACAGATACAATGGATGACCTTGGCCTAGCTATGGAGCTTTAATATCAGAGCTTATCAGATCTAATAAATAAATTCATTTCATAACTAAGAGATTTTTTTCAAGTTACAGTACCTTTAAAAATTATTTTCTTTTTTCTGATGATAGATATAATTAATATATTCTTAAAAAAATAAAAATATGCAAAAACACAGAGTATAATAAGAGGTAATATGGCTTAATGTTTAAACAACCATGAACTTTGGTGCCAGATAGTACTGGGTTCAATTTCAGGCTTTGCTATTCAATAAAATTATGTGATCCTTATTTTGTCTGAGTCTTAGTTGCCACAATAAAAAAAAAATGAGAACAGTGATGCTTAATTTGTGTGGTTTGTGTAAAGATGAACACAATGAACTTGAGTATTTAATTGTAGATAATATGAAAGACTGGATGATCCGATAAATCTTTCCACAACAAGGCACCCATAAATCATGTATAAAAATACAAGCTCCCAGGAAAATAAAGGAAATCTGTACGATCCAAAAAGAAACACAGAACAGGAGCTAAAATGCCAAAAGCCACTGGTTGTTGCTACTATTAGGAAGGTAGAACTCTATCATTTATTGCATGAATAAGACATGGAGCACAGGACTTTGGACAAAGCCCTCTAAGATCTATAGCCTAGTAAAATAGTAAGCTAGAAAAACGTTTCCAGAGAGCAGTGAAACAAACAAACAAACAAACAAAGAAAACGAGTCTTGTTTGCCTCAATGTCACCTCTAAGTGGAAAAAAATATATATGCCCTGAAAATTTATAACTATAGGCTTGTCCTCATGTGTGGTTAGAATTCAAATTTTTTATCATCTATTGTATTAATTAATTCCTGTTTATATAACAAAATACCTAAGTCTGGGTAATTCATAGACAATAGAAATTTATTTCTTAAAGTTGTGGAGACTGGGAACTCCCAGATAAAGGTACTGCAGTTTCAGTGTCTGGTGAGGGCTCTTCTCTGCTTCCAAGATGGTGTCTTATTGCTATGTCCTCCAGAAGGAATAAATACTGTTTCTTCATATGGTAGAAGGGATGGAAGGGATGGACCTTTTCCCTTAAAGCCCTTTTACTAGGCAATAACTTATTTATTTATTTATTTTTAAATTTTGGTGCTGGGGTTTGAAGGGTCCCAAGCATGCTAAGCACATGCTTTATCAGTGAGCTACACCCAGCCCACATTAATCTATTCATGAGGGCAAAACTCTTAAGGCTTAATCTCCTCCTAAAGACTCCATCTCTTAATACTGTTGTATTAGGGATTAAGTTTCAACATGAATTTTGGAGACCCAAACATTAGAACTGTAGCCCCTATGGAACCCGAGGAGCCTGATTTAATGTGGTCCTCAGTTTGTAATACCTTGTTTTGCTTCATAGAAGATAGTGGAAGTTCTCTCTGAAAGAATTTAATCCTTAAACTAAATTCCTCATGATTTCTGCAAGTGAAGTTCATCTAAGCAGAAGGTAATACAATATTAGAAAGTATTGTATAAACAAGCCACTATTAACTAGAGTTAGCAGAAATGAAAACCAGCAGAAATAAAACCTCCTGGATTTTATATATTAGATGTACCAAAATCAAACTACACAATTGGTGCATTTTTAAAGTTGTTTTTTATTTTATTTTATTAATTTATTCAGGACACCTAAAAAAGCATCAAAGAGATGCATTGCAAAGTCTTTTTTTCCAATTATGTACCACAAACATCCAACCCTCTCTCCAAATGAAATTAGAATTACCAGTTAAATTGTAAAAACACACACACACAAGACACACAGTGACAAATATGAGCAAGGAACATAAAAAATACATTAAGAGGTAATAAAAATAATCCAAGCAGACTTGAAGAAAGGTCCAATTAGCACTGTTAGAAGTGAAAAATATAACCATAGAAATTATATACTCAATGATGGGGTTAAAGAGATTAGACAGATGTGAAGATAAAAGTAGTGAACTGAAAGAAAAATCTGAAAAAAAAAAAAAAACAACTGCAGAGTTCAACACCCAGAGACACAGAGACACAGAGATGGAAAAGTGTGAGAAGATAAAAGACACTGAGTCTACAATGGGACAATTCAATAAGCATTTATTTAACTGAATATCTAGAAGGAGAGAACAGAAGAATGTGAGAAAGATAATATGCACATATGCACTGGTGGAGAATTTTTTAGAAATGTTCAAAGACATGAATTTTCAGGTTGAAAAACTAATAAGCTCTGAGAACATCAATATAAGCATATACTCTCAGATTTATCATAGTGAAACTGTAGAACAACAGAGTGTAGGACACTAAAATTTCAAAAGCAATTAGAAAGGGAGGAAGGAAGGAAGAAAGAAATGATTGCCAAAAAAAGAAAGAAAAAAGAAAAAGAAAATAAAAGCAATTGGATGGATACCACACTTATCAACAGCAAAATAAAGCCAGAATACAGTGGATTATGGCTGTAAAGTAGGAAAACAAGGTAACTGTTGACCTAGAATTATATACTCAGATAAATTATCTTTTAAGAGTGAGAGAGAAAGCAAGGTGTGGTGGTACACGCCTGTAATCCCAGGGGCTTGGGAGGCTGAGGCAGGAGGATCTCAAGTTTAAAGCCAGTCTCCGCATAAGCGAAATGCTAAGCAACTCAGTAATGCCTTGTCTCTAAATAAAACACAAAATAGGGCTGGGGATGTGGCTCAGTGGTCAACTGCCCCTGAGTTCAATCCCTGGTACCAAATAAATAAAAGAGTGAGGGAGAAGTAAAATGGTTCCAGATGATGAAAAATTGAAAATTTTCTACCATACATTCATCAGAAAGAATGATCCCCAAAAGAAGTTCTGAGATATAAGAAAAAAATGATAAATCAATTGGTAAAAATGGAGTAAGGGAAATCTAAACACATGTTGATTCTACCAAAAAAAAAAAAAAGATCATTTGGGGTCCTAAAAATAAAATGTGACAAAATGAATTATAAATAAATAATGTGCAGGACAGAAGATGGTCAATTAGATTTGGAATATTCCTTACTTTGTTCAGGAGGAATAAAGAATTATTGAATGAAATTAAACTTTAAGCTCAATATGTATTATGCTATTATTTTGAATTACTTCATAGTTATAAAAATAATAGAAATAGAATGCATAACATCAGAACAAAAGAGGAAAGAAAATAATATTTGAAAACTTAATCCAGGGGCTGGGGCTGTAGCTCAGTGGTAGAGTGCTTGCCTTGGATGTGCGAGGCACTGGGTTCAATCCTCAGCACCACATAAAAAAAATTAGTAAGCAAAATGAAGTTAAAAAAATTAAAATTAAAACCCCCTAATCCTGAAGAAGGAAAGAAAGGAGAAGAAAAAAAACGTAGAGTAAAGTGGTAAAAAGACATAAAGGGCTGATGCCATGGCTCAGCAGTAGCACACTTGCCTGGTATGTGTGAGGCACTGGGTTCAATTCTCAGCGCCGCATATATATAAATAAAATAGAATTCTATCAACAACTAAAAAAACTGGAAAAAAAGAAGACATAAGTAAAACATAAGTAAGATACTCTACAGATGCCTCAGCATTCACAATAAATATAAATAGACTACATTTATCAATTGTCAGAGTGTGAAAAAAAATCTAGATTTGTATTGTTCACCAGTAATATACAATGCCTCAGATCAATAATGAAAGATCAGGGAAAGATATTTGGGTACTAAGTTGTATAGTTCTATTAATATTGTCCCGAGGATCAAACCCAGGGACTTAGACATGGTAGGCAAACACTCTACCACTTTTATTCCTTTTTGAGATGGGATCTTATTGTGTTGTGTAGACTGCACCTGAACTCACAATCATTCTGCCTTACTCTCCAGAGTAGCTCAGATTACATGCATGCACCATCACACTTGGCTATAAATAGATTTTATGTTGTGACAAGGACTGTTAGCTATCCATTACATCTCTTTTCTTTCATTTAAAGTTATAGCTGGGAAGTGGCTAATCCATAAAGAATTTAATTCCCAAGACTTCCTTTTATCTAACAGTGGCCATATGACTAGTTACTGGCAATCAATCATGAGTGGAATCAATGCCTGCTAAGCACAGAGTTTGTCACCTATTTGCACACAAAAATTTCTTTAAATATTTATTTTTTGTTTTTAGGTGGACACAATATATTTATTTTATTTTTATGTGCTGCTGAGGATCAAACCCAGTGCCTCATACATGCTAAGCAAGTGCTCTACCACTGAGCCACAACCCCAGCCCATGCTTGCTCAAAATTTGTGTGCAAATTTTTTGGGTTTTGTTGTGATAAAAAAATTTACCCAAATGTCACTACTCAGTGTAAAAACTTTATTGTTTTCTGGGTTCTCTTCTACATATTATTTTGTAAACAAAGTGGGCATTACATTGTACACACAGTCTTATCTTGATTCCTCATTAAACCCTACATCCCTGCTTCTCAAATGTTCCTCCAAAGCAGGACTTTCAGGCTTGCCACAGCACTCTGAAACCCAGCACAATGCTGAACACACAGTAGATTTTAATAAATGCTGGCAATGAATGATGAAAACAGAGCACCTGAGGCTGATAAGTAAGGAGATGGAGGACATAGCACAGTTCACTTATGTTGAGAGCCAGAGCCCAAACAGCCCCAGCAAACTTCCAGCTGATTGGCTGGATCACATGGGTGGAGCCAAAAGAGTCCCCCAATGAGCAGCTCCGTGGTCTGAAAGGGTGGAGAAACAGCCCAATGAGCATCACCACAGAGGAGCCAATCAGCTGGAAGTTTGCTGGGGCCACTTTGGCTGTGGCTCTCAACACACCTAGTCTCTCCCCTGACATCCATAGTAATGAATATCAACGCCTAAACATTTTTGTCCGAATCTCTGATAATTTCCTAAAGACAAATTGCTAGAAGTGGAATTACTGTGTCCATGAATACAGCATGTTTCAGACTCTTGATACAGATTGTCAAATTGTACATTTCTCACAATTGCCTTGTGGGTCAGTCAGCTTTTCATGGTGACAAAATACCTGAGATAATAAACTTACAAGGATAAAAGATTTATTTTGGCTCAAAGTTTCAGAGGTTTTAGTCCATGGTTGCTTGGCCCTGTTGCCTTTGAACCTGTGGTAAGGCAGGACATTATGTTGGCAGCACAGAGGAAACTGCACATCCCATGTTGACCAGGAAGCAAAGAGAGAGGAAAAGGAGGTATCCCCCTTCAAGGGCACTCCCCTAATGAAATGATTTTTCTCCCCCTAAACGTTATCTACTAAAGGTTCTACCACCTCCCAATAGTGACATGAGCTGGGGAGCAAGACTTCAACACATAGGCCTTTGAGGGACATTCAAGATCCAAACTATAGCATCTTGTAAATGGGGATCATTATTCCCATTTTAAAAAACAAATACCTGCATAAAGCTATAAATTTAACATTTCATTACCTTTTTAATTTATTTTGGGATTCAGATGTTTTTCCCCAAATGTATGCCAAAGCTACAAAACCACTGGCCTGAATTCTTCAAAAATTTCATTGTCCTGAAAGATCAAAAAAAAAAAAAAATGAAGAAAAACAACCAGGAACTCCTGTAGATTAAAGGAGACAAAGGAGATTTGTACAATGTGATCCTTCACAAACTGGGGTTGTGGCTCAGTGGTAGAGTGCTTGCTTAGCACCTGTGAGGCCCTGAGTTTGATCCTCAGCACCACATAAAAATAAATAAATAAAACAAAGTTATTGTGTCCAACTACAACTAAAAAAAAAAAAAACAAAAAAAACCCCAGCAATTCAGGAGGCTGAGGCAGGAGGATTGGGAGTTCAAAGCCAGCCTCAGCCAAAGTGAGGTGCTAACAACTCAGTGAGACCCTGTCTCTAAATAACATACAAAATAGGGCTGCAGATGTGGTTCAGGGGTTGAGTGCCCCTGAGTTTGCCCCTGAGTTCAATCCCCAGTGCCCCCACCCCCCCAAAAAAAAGAAAGAAAGAAAGACAAACTCTGTTTGGGGCTGGGGTTGTGGCTCAGTGGCAGAGCACATGCCTCGCACATGTGAGGCACTGTGTTCAATCCTCAGCACCACATAAAAATAAATAAACAAAATAAAGATATTGTATCCATCTATAACTAAAAAATATTTAAAAAGAAAGAAAGAAAGAAACTGAACTTCAAAAATCAATAAAGGGTATTTGGGAGAAAGTTGAGAAACTTTAACCATGGACTGACTATATGTTAAACAACAGTATTCTGCCAATAGTTTGAAAATGTGAGAACAATTTTTGGTTATTTAGGATAATGTCTATTCTTAAAAGGTACATATTGAAATACTAACATTGAAATGCCATGCTATCTGCAACAAACTCTCACATGATTCAGAAGAAGAAAGAATGAAGGAAAAAAAGAAAAAGGAAAAAACAAGAAAGGAAAAAAGAAACAAAAGAGATGTATTTGAGGAAAGTGGAAGAGAAATGTGCTGTACTTGGTGAATCTTGGTGCAGGGTATATGGGTGTTCATTGTACCATCTTGCAAGTTCTCTCAAGGTTTAAAATTTTACAAAATAAATGCTGCTGCATAAAAATGGATAGCAAAACCTGGCATCAGTACTGGATCTTTAAAATGATTTCTAAGAGAGTAAAGACTGCAAAGCAGAGGTTCCTTGCTTTATAAAAACATTTGTGAGAATGCTTTAAAGAGAGTCTGGTACCCTTTGTACTCAAGGGACCCTAAAGAATTTTCCCCATAGAACTGATTTTTTAGGCTGTTAAAATAATTGCTGCTGACTCATTTGCCCATGGTCCCTGTATTTTCTAGTTTATTCCTGTGATTATTGTTGTCTTGGTGACACAATCAGAGCTGGATTGTGTGTCTTCTTTCTCCATCCCAGGGGGCAATTATAACTCATCTCTGGAGGGATCATGGGGGTGGAAACCAGGCAGCGAGAAAGGATAGGATTCTTTTCTATAGTTTCATTCCTTTTCTTTATATTGGCTAGCTGTATCTATCATAAATAGGTTGGGGGAAATTAAAGTGTTAAGGTGTAATCTATTTCTCTGGGGCACATTCTATTTGCCAAACAAAACTATGTTATCTAGACTGTGCACATTCGTTGACAATAATTGAGATATGAGTTCTGCAATAGAAAATTCTATTCACAATTGCATAAATGTACATATTGTATTTTCCTTTTTAAGGGAGAAACTATTTAAAAATATACTACTAAAAGCAGAATTGTTTAAAAATGAAATGGTTTTACCTCTCCCCTTATCTAAATAAGCAGAATTTAATTTTAAAGTGGTAACATTGTTATATTTCTGCAATAGCCATAACAATAGTGGGAAAAGAGCTGAATTATCCAAGTTTCTTAATGAAAAGTTTGGTATAAGGTAATTTCTGGGGAGTGGGCAAGTGTAAGTCTTCATGAATGTATGTTGGTTTTAAATAGGTTCCACTTAAAAGTAGTACTGAAATTGGGGTGTAAACAGCTTGTAATCTTTTCTGTATTTTTCAGTCCTTCTGGGTTGCTTTGAGGAAGTACAAATCTCTCAGGTCAATTGTTCAGCTCAATATAGTCTTTCCTTCCAGCAACATTGCATATTTGTTGGTGAGAAAACAAGGAGAACATGGATAAGGAATCAATATTAACTTAGGGTGAAATATTTATGAACAAATTTAACCAAATAATTACATAATATAATTGAATTGAATTAGCATTTACCTACTTTGGGGCAGAGTACAGAGCCAGTTTCAAGATTGTCACAATTGTAATATGTTTTTTAGCTTTACCTTTTATTTCATTTTATTTAAATATTTTTGTTGGTACTGGGGATTGAACCTAGGGGCGATTAGCCATTGAGCCACATGCCCAGCCCTGTTTTATATTTGTTTTTAACTATTTTTCTTTTAGTTGTAGATGAACTGGCTTTGTATTTGCTTTATGTGGTGCTGAGGATCGAACTCAGTGCCTTCACACATTCGAGGTGAGTACTCTACCACTGAGCTACAACCCCAGCCCTCCCTTTTTTTTTTTTTTTGTATTTTATTTAGAGACAGGGTCTTGTTAAGTTGCTGAGACTGGGTTTGAACTCATGATCCTCCTGCCTCAGCCTCCAGAGCCGTTGGGATTACAGTCATTATGCCACTGGGCCTGGCTCATTTAATTTTTTACTTTGAAATAATTTAAATTAACAGATTAATTTTATTTAGAAAAAAATAGTACAAATATCTCAGACAAATCTTGTATCCAGATTTATCCATTGTTAATATTTTATAATACTGAGAAAATAATATCATATACATACAGAGAGAAGTATTATGTGTATGTTTTATATGCACAATACATATATAATGTTTTATATGTTCAGTATATATACATATTATTGTCTTCATTCTTTCTTTTTATTTGTTCTAATTACTTATACATGACACATTGTACACAAATGGAGCACATCTTCTTCTTTCTCTAGCTATATATGATGCAGAGTCATACGATAGTGTCATCAGACATGTATATAGGGTAATAATGTCCGTCTAATTTCACCTTTCTTCATTCTTTTTTTAAAAAATATCTTTTTTAAAATTTATTTTTATGTGGTGCTAAGGATCGAACCCAGGGCCTTGCATGTGCTAGGCGAGCGCTCGACCACTGAGCCACAACCCCAGCCCCATCTTTCTTCATTCTTATTATTAGTTTTCATTTAAGAATAAATCACAGACCTTATGTTCCCCTGCCCCCCCCCAATACTTCAAAGTATATTCTCTTTTGTAACCATGGCAAAATTAACGAATTCAGAAAATTCGATATTGATACAATACTAATGTTAGAGAACAGACAGATGTAAATGGGAACAGAAGGTTAAGGGAACAAGTCTATAAAATGGACCTACTGTGTTGAGCCTTACATGCTTTCTTTTCCAAGAAACAATTTACCTGCAGCCCTGCCTGGCCTAAGTGGACAGGCTATGTCATATTCCTCAACAAACTACCTGTTAACTGCATAAGAAATACAGGCCAGATATAATGTCAATAAGAGGAACTCAAATTTCCCTGAGGAGAGAGATTTTTGTGATAAGATCCTGAAACTCATGGAAATAAGGATAATTCCTCCTAACAATAAAATCTAAAAGAATTTATGGTTAAGAATCCAATTAGGTTGGGTGCAGTAGGCCTGTAGGAGGCTGAGGCAGGAGATTGCAAATTCAAGTCCAGCCTCAGCAACTTAGAGAGGCCCTAAGCAACTCAGTGAGACCCTGTCTCTAATAAAATATATATTTAAAAAAAGGGCTGGGGATGTGGCTCAGTGGTTAAGTTCCCATGATCCCAATCCCTGGTACCAAAAAAAAAAAAAAAATGGAATCCATTAGAACTGATCAGCATGGGCCAAGATAACCTACATCTGTCATGGCAGTGGGGACTTGAAAGTCTGATGTCATCTTGCTTTAGTCCAAAGTCAAGAGGTGAGCTAGGCTCGGTGTACAAGCCTATAATCCCAGCAGCTCTGGAGGCTGAGGCAGGAGGATTGTGAGTTCAAAGCCAGCCTCAGCAACTTAGCAAGGCTCTAAGCAACTCAAGAAGACCCTGTCTCTAAATAAAAAATAAAAAGGACTGGGAATGTGGCCCAGTGGGTTCAATCCCTCGTACAAAAAAAAAAAAAAAAAATGTCAAGATGTGGACCTGGGTGGGATTCTCTGGAAACTTCTCTGGGATCCCCAATAAAACTGGAGTGCAGGAGGGGTACATGATCCTTTTTTTCTATGAGAGTGTCCCCTTTCCATTTCCTATCACTTAATAAACTCATTCTTGTTACTCTGAGTGACATGTCTGAAATTTTTCTGACTTGATTATAAAAATTGGAGTTTGAAGGCTGCTCTTCATCTTGCCTCAGTTTCCTGAAAGGCCCCAGCTCTATAACACTATGATCTAGTATATAGTTTATTCACAAATTTTGCCAGTTATCCCAATAATGTCCTTTAGAGCAACTTTTTTCCACTTTGATGCAAGATCCAACCCGGGATCATACTCCGTATTTAGCAATCAGATTTTCTTTAAACTTTTGAATTATGGAACAATTTTTCCATTTTTCTTTGTCTTTCATGTCAGTTGTTCAGTAGAATATCTCTCAATTTAGATTTCTGTATTTCTCCAGATTTGTCTTTTGCATATTTGGCAGAAGCATTAGAGAGTGCTTGATATCAGGAGGCAGTTTGCCCTATTATTGATAACATTACTCTAAATTACTTGGTTAAGAAGGCAATTTTCATGTTTTTCTACAGTGAAATTACTATTTTTCCTCTTTAGTGCAATATTTTTTGAACCTGCCACTTACTAATATTATAATAGCTAAGGGCAGTAGTAGAGATTGAAAGTAGTATAAAATTATAAATCTAGTACATGAATAATAAAGAAAACTCTGTATTTTAAATAAATTTAGAAATCTGATTGTAGATGTGACTACTGCACACATAATCTTAATAAGATTGTGTTTGTCTCACATGGAATTGTATTATATGATTATTTTGTTCTAATGCTTTAAATAAGCAATCTATTTAATATGTTCCAATTTTTTAAATTTCTTTTTAGTTGTAGGTGGGCACAATATCTTTGTTTTATTTATTTATTTATTTGTTCGTTTGTTTATTTATTTATTTATTTTATGTGGTGCTGAGGATCGAACCCAGTGCCTCACACATGAGAGGCAAGCGCTCAACCACTAAGATACAACCCCAGTCCCTTTTTGTCTGGTCTTAACCTCATTGGTAATATATGGAGTTGTGCATGATGTAAATATAGTTCTGTATTGATATTTTGCATGCTTATTCCAATGTGGCTCTTGGAATAGGGAATACCTGGATATTTGTATTTTTCAGTAATTATTTAAATAAAGCAATTGAATGTATCTTCCTTAATGTCTACTTGAGAAATCTAGAAAACCAAAGCAAACATGAGGTTAGTCACAATATGGATAAAAAGAACCTCTTAAAAATAACACAGAACAGAAAAATATGCTTCTATATGTTGATGTTGCAAGTATCATTCCCCAAATGATCTCACCTAAGTTAGGAAACCATCCAATGATGATAAGCAATTATTAGTAATAACAAGAAAGTGTCTCTGTGGGTTTGTGTCACCCTCAGCCCACACTGCACATCATTAGGGAACCCCTGATGTATTTCTTTGTGGCTTCTTTTCTCTGACCACATGAAAGCCTGAAGCAGAATATGGTGATTTAAAACGATAGTCACAGTCAATGTATTGACCCCTGAAATTGGCTGCCTGTGAAACTGGAACTGCTTCTGGTTTCTGGGAACCCTACTTAACAACTCCATTTCTCAATTTCTGTCTGGCTTGAATCACATTTCAATAGGCTCTGACTTTGTTGGAATGGGGAATAGGAAAATTGCCACCTTGGATAATGAGATTGGAATCTCAAGCTTCTCCATGTTACAGAGTAACCTATCAGTATCATTTTAAGGTAACTTTACGTAGTCTCATCTCTTTCATATAGAAAAATGACACTATGCAGAGTCCTTAAATTAGAATATGTTTTAACATTTTCAAGACTGTCTGTCCCCTTTTCTTTTAAAATTATGATAAATGGAAAATATCCACAATCCAATGCTTTAACGGAATGATCCAAGAAGCAAGTAGGGAATTTAAAAAACATTGAGCTGGCTTGTAGTAATGTACTATTGTTTTTTTTTTTTTTTTTTGTTGTTATTGTTATTGTTGTTTTAGATTTCTGAAATAGTTTTAATAATATCATATTTCACATATCAATATTCCCAGGTTATAGAGAGTTCTATTTTAATCTAATAATTTTTAAAATGGAACTTACTTCTCCAAGTAGATTTTGATTACAGGCCACATATTAATTTCTACTCTTGCCAAAACAGAATAACATAAATTTAGTGGCTTAAAACAATACTCATTTATTAGTTTATAGCTCTGTAGGTCAAAAGTTTGGGTACAGACAGCACTGCTCAAATGGGTCCTCTGCTTAGGTTTCACAATGCCCCAAATCAAGGTTTTGGCAGAAGCTTTCTGGAGATTCTGGGAAAGAGTCCACTTCCAATCTCATTCAGATCATTCACCAAATTGAGTTCCTATGATTGTAGAAGTAAGGTCACCTTTCTTAGTTGGCCATCAGTCAGTTGCTGATCTTGGCCCCTAGAGGTTTCCTGCATTCTTTTTCATGCATATGGCCTTCTCCAGCAATGGCAGGTCCAGCCAGTCTCATGTCTCGAATTTCTCTCACCTCTTCTGCCCCATCTCTTTGCTTCCAGCTACAGCAAGCTCTTTGTTTTTACAGACTCATGTCATTAGAGAGGGCCCACTTAGACAATCCAGGATTTCTGCATTTTCTTAAGGTCCATAACTTAAATCATCTGCAAAGTCCGTTTTGCCACGGAATGTAACATATAAATATAACATATTTATGTTTCTAGGAGTTAGAGTGGAATATCCTTGGGAGGCCATAATTCAGCCTACCAGAAGAAGACCAGATTAAATACTTAAGGTTTATCCTGAACCTGGCAATTTCCAAACATCAGCAGACATCAGCACCTACTGTAAAACATGGTACCTAATAGAATATTCGTGGTTAGCTGGTGAATACAGAAATTAGGGGCCTTGGAGATGAACAAAAGACAAGCCTAGATATTATTCTAACATCAATCTGTTCATCAGGGGCTTTGAAGTGAAAATAGGTATGTATTTGTGAAGTTTCAGTCCCTGAGCTTGACCCAGACTCCAGAAGAGTGGTAAGCCTTCTGGGAACAATGTGCATGCCTTCTTGGGTCCCTTGGTGACCTCTTTGAGAACAAAACATCAATAGCAATGCTCTGTTGACATATTCAGATGTGAGAAAGAGATTTATTTATTTTTCAGTGCTGGGGGTGGAACTCAGGGCCTTGAGAACCCTAGACAAGCACTCTACCACTGAGTAGCATCTCCAGCCCAAGCGGATTTTAAATGAGGTCAGCTATTCTCTTGTTCACACAATATTACTATTATTTATCAGTTATTGGACAAAATATGAAAAGGTTCACAAACTATTAATAACCATGAATATAATAATTTTAATGTGGGTGAATATAATAAGTCAGTTTCATTGTCTGGAATAGCCTCCTAAATAAGGTCACAGAAAAATTCAAGATGGAGACACCACATGGAGACAAAATAACAGGACAATACAATAAACATACATTAAATTAGCTTGTCCTAATTACAAAATTTCTAATTTTGATATAGGCTAAATTAAAAGCTCTTCACCACTTTAATAGTATAAAGTCATTTGTGGGGACAATTGGCTTACAAAACCCAGCATTCATGATATATTGATAGGTAAAAGCAGCAGATTACAAATATAGTGTGCATATTTTTTCCTTTATGTCTAAAAAAGAATGTGTGGGCATATACCAAAATGACAATGGTGATTATCTCTGAATGGTAATATTATAGATATTTAAAATTTTTTTTGTGTTTTTCTGAGTTTTCAAATTTTCTTCTATGTAGCGTATATTATAGATTAGAACTGCACTAAGAACAATAGCAAAAGAAAGAAAGAAAGAAAGAAAGAAAGAAAGAAAGAAAGAAAGAAAGAAAGAAAGAAAGAAAGAAAGAAAGAAAGAAAGAAAAGAAAAAAGAAAAGAAAATTCAAGATGGAAAGAGTACAGGGAAACCAAGAAGATGATTTGCTGTATTCTTAAATATCTTTATCTGCAGTGTAATAGATATTGTTCAGCTTTTGACATCAAGCATATTTTGAAGCCCTTTCTGTATTATGGAATTTCCTATCTCCTGACTCTGATTCTCACTCCCCCCAAGGTGGAAGACAATGGTCCATTCAAACTTTCTTTTTCATTTTTTGGTTTTAAAAATGTATTTGTTCTTTTTAGATATACATGACAGTAGACTGTATTCTGACATATTATACATAACACGGAGTATAGCTTATTCTAATTAGGACCCCATTCTTGTGGCTGAAGGTACAAACTTGTGATCTAGGATTTCTGTGACCAGACATAGCAATAGAAGTGAAACCTGTTCAGCAGCCAGTGACATGAGGAGGTAGGCACCACATGGAGTCTATGGCTGAGTGGCATTTATCCTTCAGAGGCAGAGGTGGCTGAAACTCTAGCAGGAATCTCCTGCGCTTGATGATGGCAGCCTGTTCTCCCTGGGAACACATCCTGAGATGTGGTTCGGGTGTTGTCTGAACCGTGCAGCATGCATGTTAGAGTCTCTGGTTCTTCAATAGCTTCTGGGAATTGCTTTGAAAAACCAGCCTCTACCTCAGAGCAAAGCCTGTCCAAGGAAGGGACATCACCTTTGTCCTTGGAAAGACCCAAGAGCACTCCTAGGCACATTCCCACCCTGCTAAGTTGTTTGTCTACAAATAACAGGAGAGATCTGCTGCCCCAGGTGTCCCTGACTCAGTCAGGCTAGGTGGGGATCCATAGCAACCCCCTAGCAGCCACCAATCAGCATGAGACAGGGAAATACCCGGGATGCCAGATGACCCTCCCAGTAGTTTATGGTGGTTGATAACATGTTGGGAAACCATGTAGTTCAGCAGTACACCCCTCTTGGCTTAAACCAATCAGTTCAAATGAATCCCCCTCTTGTACTAACCAATCACCCCTACCCAATTTGTTCCCTCCAGTGAATGTGCTAATCATGTTTTAGAGTTATTTGATTTTCCTGCGGTGTGTGATGATTTGCTAAAAGATGCTATGATGTTTCCTTCCCCAAAGAGTGTATAAAACTGCTGCAAACCCTGGGCTCCGGCCTCTCAGAGTCACCAGTTGCTGTGTGTGCGTGCGGAGGACCGAGCTAGCTCTCAATAAACACCTCTTTGCTGCTTACATCGATCTTGGTCTCTGGTGGTGTTTTGGGGATCCCGAATTCGAGCATAACAGCTTCATATGCTTTTATGATTTCCACTCTGCTCAACTACTCAGAATGAATTTCCTTCACAATCAAGAATCCTGTTAAGGACTGAATTGTGTCCCCCTCAATATTCATATATTGAAGTCCTCAGAATGTGACTGTATTTGGAGATAAGGCCATTAATGAGTAATTAAGTTAAAATAAAGCCTTTAGGGTGGGCTCTAATCCAACAGCATTTGTATACTTATAAGAAGACAAAGACACACCAGGGCAATGTGTGCAAGGAAGAATGACCACGCGAGGACACCGTGAGCAGGTGGCCATGTGTGAGCCAAGGAGAAGAGACCCCAGGAGAAACCAACCCTGCCAACACCTTGTTCTCAGACTTCTGGCCTCCAGAACTGTGACACAGTACACTTCTCTTGTTTAAGTCACCCTGTCTGGAGTATTGTATTAAGGCAGTTCAAGCAAACTAGTATAGTGATGGTACAACAGCCTATTTGCAAAAGAAAGAAAACAAATGTATGCATCAGTTAATGAGTTCCTGTTAGGTTGCTGACCCAGCAGGAGCCCCAGAGAGCTGAAGAAAGGGGGGGCAAAGTCCATAAAAAGACATAGTTGGGGCCAAGAAGCTGTGTGGTCAATTGGAAAGAAACTCAGAAACTTGAAACAGGATATTAACACAGTACTGCAGGTCAGAAACCAGGACAGCAGGTAAGGCATAGAAGACAATAGGCAATAGTCACGAAGATAGTCCACAGTAGACTGGAACAACAGTGATTTACTGGGGCTGAGATTGTGGCTCAGTGGTAGAGCGCTTGCCTAGCACATGTGGGGAACTGGGTTCAATCCTCAGCACCAGATAAAAATAATAAATAAAATAAAGGTATTGTGCTGGGTGCAGTGGCACATGCTTGTAATCCCAGCAGCTCGGGAGGGAGGCCGAGGCAGGAGGATTGGAGTTCAAAGCCAGCCTCAGCAAAAGCGAGGCACTGAGCAATTCAATGAGACCCTGTCCCTAAATAAAATACAAAATAGGGCTGGGGAAGTGGGTCAGTAGTTGAGGGTCCCTGAGTTTAATCCCTGGTACCAAAAAAAGAAAAAGGTATTGTGTCCATCTACAACTAAAAATATTAAAAACAAAAAGAGGTTCAGGGATGGGCAAATAATGAAAAGATATCAACTGCAAAGGAAACAGATTCCATCTGGGCATGGTGGTGCTCACCTGTAATCCCAGCTACTTGGGAGGCTGAGGCAGGAGGATTGAAAGTTCGAGGCACAACCTGGGCAACTTGGTGAGACCCTGTCTCAAAATTTAAAAATAAAAATAATAGGTAACTCAATGATAAAGAACCCCTAGGTTCAGTCCCTAGTACTACGGAGAAAAAAAGGATTCCAAGACAAGTCCATTTTTCTTTTGTTTTCAATAACATGTATTTGGTTTTATTTGGTTACATAAGAATTATATGCTCTTTGCAGAACGTTTGGGAAATACAGACAAAAATTAAATTTATACACAATACTTGCACATAAGCAGAATTCATGAACAAACCTGAAACCTAGACATAACATAATCACTGTTAAAATTTTGGTGCATTTTATTCAGAACATTTTTTTCTGTATCTTATATTTTTTTAAAAATTCATGACTGTTACTTATCATATAGTGTGTTTCTATTGTGCATTCATTGACTTTAGGTAGCAGTGTAGTGAGAAGACTTTTCTGTGTCAAAGTCTTATATAAGTTTCAGGTTTTTTGTCTGTCCAGTGCTAACAGGTAGACAGAGGATATGGTTCAGCAAATTAGGAGTGATACTTGAACCTGAGACTAAGGGCAGACCTTTAAAACAAAATAGATACATATTATTTCATTAAAAGAAGTCACCCTGATATTCTTATTAACTTTTTAATTTGAAAAAAATAAATCTCGGGGCTGGGGATGTGGCTCAAGCGGTAGCGCGCTCGCCTGGCATGCGTGCGGCCCGGGTTCGATCCTCAGCACCACATACCAACAAAGATGTTGTGTCCGCCGAGAACTAGACAATAAAACATTAAAAAAAATTCTCTCTCTCTCTCTCTCTCCTCTCTCACTCTCTCTTTAAAAAAAAAAAAAAAAAAAAAAAAAAAAAAAATCTCAAAGTTTCAGGAATCCACAATTTAAGTTGTTTTTTTTAAAATCCTATTTGTGAGATTATATTATGGTTTATTGAGTTTGGAAAACTCTCCAGTGACTGCCTCCAGCCTAACTAAGCCTTTTGCTAAAGCAGCCTACACTTGTCAAAAATTTACTCTAAATAGCTTGCAAACTACTTGAATCTGCCCCCTTTATGTAGTAAAATTGGTCAGTTTCCCAACAGAAAAGAAGAGGGAAAATATGGATTGGCAGCAACCAATGCTGCCCTGAGAACATTGGTTTTATAAATCCAGAGCTTTTTAGTAGAAGACATAAGCATTTGCAGTCTTACGTAACTGTTAACTAAGGTTTTCAAACCCTAGGAAAAGAGAGCATTCTTTTGTTGGCTTTTGTTTCTGCTTTGAGCTCAGGGCTATAATTCTTGATCAAGTTGGGCCAATTAGGAACATGGGTAAATTTTCACTAACCAAATCTAGATTTGCAGCCCCAAATGAATGCTTTAAATCATACCCTAAAGCAAATGGAAAGTCATTATCTCCTGTTTGGTAAGGCCAGATGCAAGATATTTTGTGAGAGGGCAATACCTTCTGCCTTTGGGATTGCATTTGACACAGACTTCTGTTGTTGCTGCCTGCTTAGGGCCTTTTTGAGTTCCATTTCAGACAAAGCAAAGGAATCTCATCGTGTGTGTGTGTGTGTGTGTGTGTGTGTGTGTGTGTGTGTGTGTGTGTTGAATTGGAGTGAAATATATATAACATAAAATTTACCATTATAACCATTTAAAAACGATTAATTAATTAATAGCAAGGTATGTGGTAACCTTTTTTTTTTTTGTCTACCACTTAACTATAGACCTTAGAACTTTTCTATGTTAGCTTATGTAAGCATAGCTCTTTGTTTTTGATGGTAGAATACTGTTCTATTGTATGGAAATACAAAAAGTGGCCTATTGATGGACATTTGGATTGTTCTCAGTTATTTGCTATTATAAACAATGCTACAACAATTATCACTATTTATATACATCCTGAAAGAATAAGAAATTTCTAGGGCTGGGGTTGTAGCTCAGTGGTAGAGCACTCACCTCGCACCTGTGAAGTACTGGTTTGATCCTCAGCACCACATAAAAATAAAGATCTATATATAAAATAAGGAATTTCTCACAATTAATTTTTGATAGACATTGGCAAACTTCCTTCTAAAAATGTTCTTTTTAAATTTATTCTCAGTAGCATCATATAGGACTATTATCTTGAAAGGGTAAAAGAAACTGAAGTTAAAATGTAAAGGACCAGGTATTGTAAAGTTTCTAAGCTGCAAAGCCAGAGTTAAAATGTAAAGGACCAGGTATTGTTAAGTTTCTAAGCTACACTCAAAGCCTGAAATTCCTGTAGCTGTTAAGACAATTCCCGGGACTGCCCATTAGATATGTGTAGGAATTCCCTCTGACCACTTAGTTGCTTAACAACTTGGGCCCAGTGCAGCTCAGCACGTAGGCACCTCAGGGCCTAAACCAATCAGTTTGAATGTATACCCCACTTTAGGACTGACCTATCACCCCCGCCCGACCTGTTCCCGCCAATGAATGTACTAATCATGTTTGAGAGTTGTTGTTTGATTTTCCCGCGCCTCATGATGATTTGCTCTGATGTCTGCAAAGCCCCTGTCCTCCCCAAAAGGTGTATTTAAGCACTGCTTAACCCCTGCTCAGGGCTCTGGGCCGCTCTCCCTTCTTGAGTGAGCACAGAGCCCCAGCGAGCTGGATCTGCAATAAACCCCCTTTTGCTGTTACATGAGTTGGTCTCTTGGTGGTCTCTTCCTCCGTCGTTCGCCAGTCCCTTACAGTCTATCATACCTTTTGAACTTTATCAATCTGAGAGGTAAAAAATGATATCTTGGAGTTTGCATTTCTTTTATTATGAGGCAAGTTGAGCAAGCTTTTTAAATGTTAACTTTTTCTATAGGGTCATTGATCTTCTCATTGAGCAGTCTGTTTTTAAATTGGAGAGTGCAGAGTCACATACTTAGCATTCTGGGACTGATTGGATCGGCCTCCTGGTTAATCTTACAGTCTCATTAGGCTCTGCAAAAAGGTTTTCACTATGGCAATTTTTATTCAAAATGTTGAACAGTACAAAGTTATCACCTTACCTGCCCTTCTGTGGAATGAGAGTTAACTGTATCATACAAGTCTTAGCCTCTGTCAGGCAAGTGTTAAATTTTTTTAATTTAAAAATCTTATTTTTAAAAATAAGATTTAATTTAAAAATCTTTATTTTTTAACTAGTTCAAAAACTTAAAAATTAGACTTATCTATGAGGTACCATGTGATATTTTGAAATGTGTATACATTGTGGAATGACTGAGTTAGGTTAAAATAGCTATCTCCTTAAACAGATCTTATTTATTTATTTATTGGGGGGTGTTGCTGGGGATTGAACCCAGGATCTTAGTGCATGTGAGGCAAGCACTCTACCAACTGAGCTATATCCCAACCCCTAAGAACATCATTTTTTATGATAAAAATATTCAGAATCCTTTCTTCTAGTTTTTTTGAAATACATAATACAGTATGTATCTATAGTCACCTTACTGTGCAATAGCATGCAGGGATTTATCCATCATATCTAAATGTAACTCAGTATCCCATTATCAACCCCCTGCACCCACTGTCCACAACCTCTGGTTACTACCCTTCTACTCTCAACTTCTATGAGATCAACTTTTTTAGATTCCATATTGAGTGAGTTCATGCAGTACTTGTGTTTCTATACTTGGCTTATACTTAAGTGCCAAAATTTCCTTCCTTCTTAAGTCTGAAAGCTATTTCATTGTGTGTGTGTGTGTGTGTGTGTGTGTGTGTGAGTGTGTGTGTGTGTGTGTTGTTGTAAATGACAGAATTTCTTTTTTTCTGGCTGAATAGTATTCCATGGTATATGTATACCACATTTTCTTTATTCACTTATCAGCTGATGGTCTTGTAGGTTGTTTCCATATCTTGGCTATTGTGAATAGTGTTGCAATAAACGTGGAATACAGATGTCTCTTCAACATGCTGATTTCATAATCTTTGGATATATACTTAATAGTGGGATTGCTGCATAATATGGTAGTTCTATTTTTAATTTTTTGAGAAACCTCCATACCATTTTCCCTGATGGCTGTACGAATCTACATTACTACCAACAGTGTGAAAGGACTCTCTTTTCTCCATATCCTCACCAACTCTTTTGTCTTATTGATAATAGCTATTCTAACAGTTGGGAGGCGATATCTTATTGTAGTTTTGATTAGCATTTCCCTGATTATTAGTGCTCTTGAGGATTTTTCATATACCTGTTGGCTATTTTGTATGTCTTCTTTTGGGGAATGTCTATTTAGATCTACACCCCTCCCCCCTTCTCCCCCTTTTTGCAGTATTGGGGATCAAACCAAGGGCCTGGTGCGTGCTAGGTAGAGTACTCTACCACTTACCTGCATTTTAGCCCTATTGCCCATTTTTTTCTCAGGTTATTTGTTTTTCAGTTATTGAGGCTTTTTGAGTGCCTTCTACATTTTGGATATTAACCCTTTGTGAGAAATATAGTTTATAAATATTTTCTCCACTTCTGAAGGTTGTCTCTCTACTCTGTTGATTGTTTCCTTTGTTGTACAGAAGCTTTTTAGTTTGATACAATCTCATCTATTTCTGCTTTCCTTTCCTGTGCTTTTGAGGTTTTGTCCAAAAAATCTTTGTCTATTTCAATGTCCTGAAACATTTCTTCTGTGTTTTCTCTTAGTAGTTTTATGTCTCATATTTAAGTCTTTAATTCATTTTTTTAAAAATTTTTGTAACTGATGAGAGAGAGGAGTCTAGCTTCATTCTTCTGCATGTGGATGTCCAATTTTCCCAGCACCATTTATTGAGATGACTTTCTTCACTGAGTATTCATAGCACCTTTATCAAAAATTAGTTGCCTATAAGGGCTGGAGATTTGGCTCAGTTGGTAGAGTGCTTGCCTTGCATGCACAAGGCCCTGGGTTCAATCCCAAGCACCATTAAAAAAAAATTAGTTGGCTGTAGATATGTGGGTTTATTTCTAGGCTCTCTATTCTGTTCCATTGCTCTGTCTGTTTTTATGCCAATATCATGCTGTTTTGATTACTAGAACTTTGTAATATATTTTTGTCAGGTATGCCTCCAATGCCTCCAGATTTGTGATTTTGTTTTGTTAGTTTTTTGGTACCGGATGGAACCCAGGGATACCTAACCACTGAGGCACATCCCCAGTCCTTTTTATTTATATTTATTTATTTATTTTTGGAGTCAGGGTCTTGCTAAGTTGTTTAGGGCTTTGCTAAGTTGCTAAGGCTGGCTTTGAACTCACAACCTCCTGCTTCAGCTTCCTGAGCTGCTGGAATTCCAGGTGTCTGTCACTTTGTCTTTTTTTTTTTTTTTTCTCTCAAGATGACTTTGGGTATATGAGGATTTTTGTAGCTTCATACAAATTTGAGTATTTTTTTTTCAAGTTCCAGGAAGAATGTCATTGGTATCTTGATGGAAACTGCACTGAATCTATAAATAGCTTTGGGTAGTATGGACATTTTTAGAATATTGATTCTTCTGATCCATGAACATTGATGATTTTCCATTTTTTTGGTGTTCTCTTAAATTTCTTTCACCAGTATTTGATAGCTTTTATTATAGAGATCTTCACCTCTTTGGGTAAATTTATTCCTAAGTTTTTTTTTTTTTTTGTAGCTATTGTAGATGAGATTGCTGTTAGGTCGGTGGTGGCAACTTGGTGGTGACTTGGTGGCTACTTAGAACAAAGCAGCCTGCTGAGGAAAAGAACATCAATCAGATGCCGGCGGAAATGCCTGTCAATCAGCCAGATCTCCTGACTAACGACTGTCAATCAGCAAGACCCCCTGGCCAATCCTGGAGTTCAGCCAACTCCCCTGACCAACTCCAAGGGGGCAAGGAACCCTAGAAACACCTTTTCCTGTCCCAAGCCCTTCCCTTCCTGCTGTAAGCCCCATAAAAGTCCAGTCTGGTGGAGCTTCCATGCGGTTTCTCCTCTGACCCTTCCCCTATCCCCTCTGTGGGTCTGATCGAGTTCCGCCTGGGAGTGATATCTCAATAAAGCCTGTTCAGCGGCCCTTTTAAATCTGCCTCCTTTGGTTGCTGCCTGCCTCGCCTGATCTGACAATTGCTTTCTTGATTTCTAGTTCAGATAATTTGCTATCATTGTACGAGTGCTTATTTTGAATTGAGGTAAAATACACATCACATAAAATTTATCTCTCCATTATTAAGCATACAGTTCTGTGGCATTCAGTGTATTCACGTTGTTGTGAAACCATCACCACCATCTATTTCCAGAATTCTCATGTTTCCCAAATGAAACTCCCAACCCATTAAACACCAACTCTGCATTAACTCCCCCCTTCCTATTCCCTGGCAACCACTATTCTTTCTGTCTGAAGAATTTAGTCAGATTCAATCCAACTCTAGGTAACTCAAATAAGTAGAATCATACATTATTTGTCCTTTTATGTCTGGCTTAATTTATTTAGCATGTCTTTAAGGTTCTTCAATGTTGTAGTTATGTGCCAACATTTCCTTCCTTCTTAAGTCTGAAAGCTATTCCAGTGTGTGTGTGTGTGTGTGTGTGTGTGTGTGTGTGTGTGTGTGGTGTGCATCACATTTCACTTATCCATTCATCGGCTGATGGATACTTGGTTTGCTATTGTTAATACTACTGCTATAAAAATGGGTGTATAAATATCTCTTTGGGACCTTGCTTTCAAAATTGTGGTTCTATACCCAGAATTGGGATTGCTGGATCATTTGGTAATTTTGTGGTTACGTTTTTGAAGAACTGTCATCCCACTTTTCCCAGTAGCTGTACCATTTTATATTCCCACAAGCCACATAGAAGGGTTCCAATTCTTCAGGTAGGTTTTTTAATACCCACATTCATACACTAAATTACCATTTTCACCATCCCCCAAAAGCTCTTTTCAAAGTGGCTCCCAAACTCTAGTGTGCACTCCAGGAGTACATTCAGATGCAGATTATTTCTTGCATCCAGAGATTCTCATTCAGTAGGTCTTCAATGGGCCCCAAGAATCTGCATTTTCAAATAAGTTGCCCCAGGTGATTCTGATGCAGGTGGCTACAGTTTGGGAAAAACAATTGAAATAAAAGATCTGAATTCAGAAGTGAATCCCATAGAAACCTAAGCTTAAAATTTTGTCCCTATTTGAATTCAACCCACTCTAATATATCAATGAGTTTTTGGTCTGGACTTCAGGGATCTTGTGCAGTCAATGTTAAAAAAAAAATTGATTGCTAAACCTTCAGGAAAGAATGCCTTGTAGAAGCTACTTCTGAATTCTTCAGCTGTCTAAATTTTGATCATGTTTTACATTTTCTCCTATTCATGCTTTTCTCTGTTTCCCAATTTCCTAACATTAAACATGCATTACTTTTATAATTAGAAAAATGATTTTCAAATTATTAAGCTAAATGAAAACCCTTTAAAGGCTGAAATATTTCTTCTGTGAAGTCTTTACAGTTCCCACTTCCCTTCATGCCAAGACATACAAATCAGTCTGAAGCCATGTCTTCTTGGCATTTAGTTTTTAACTGTACTAGACTGTATCTCTCATGAAATGACAGTGGTTGGCCTTAATAGAAATGTCAGAAAGGGAGGGTTGGTGAGCCTTTCCAACAGGGCCTCACAGATGTTGGGATTGGCTCAGGGGGTTGGGACCCTGGAATTTAGTTTTGAACCCAGGGACAGATTCAAAAGACTACAAGTATACAGGAGGTCCAAATGCCAATTTATTAAACTATAGTAAGACTTAGAACTCCAAGTAAACAGTACTGTTCTAGTGAGTTGGTCAGCACATCTCTTTCCTTATAGAAATGGGTATCTAGGAGGTCAAATTACTATACCACTGGAAAATGATTGGGGGGAACATAGGAATCAGACCATAAGATTTCAGATGGTTAAAGTGGCTGGTATCATAAAGCTACTGTCACCTGACAGAGCCAAGGTGCCAAAAATTTTCATTTGCCAAAAATTCTGGAGCACATGGGCCAAAGAGCGAAGAGAGCTCACTTCTAGATCCTCCTGGAGAGCCACAGACAGGTTTGTCTTTTACTACATTCTGTGCAGAATATCTCTTTTCTGTGGACACATCATACATTTTAGACAAAAAAAATTGAGCAGATTGCTCACATTCCAGAAAGGTTTTCCTGAGGATGCTTCCTGGTTGCTCCATGTACATCAGGTACCAGAACAAGTCAAGAAAGAGCTATTGGTGTCAACAAAAGATCTGGGTCAGTGGATGGGATGCTGCAAAAATCTGCAGAGGATGCCAAAGGCAATTTTTTCAAGAAGCAAATGAGATGTTAGAAATGTGGTCAAAATTGGATACTGGAGCTGAAAGATAGGAAATGACAAGTCAAAAGAACACAAGAGTCCCCAGGTGGATCAAAGACCAAAGCCAGGTGCAGATAGTGTGCTCTGCCTAATTCTTAGGGAAATGATCTCTTGATGATAGCAGAGGCTGAGAGAACTCAGAGCCAGTCTCAGGGACTCAATTCCTCAGTTTTTACAGGCCTGGTCTTTGTTTATTTCATCTGACTCTGATGGTTTCTAAGTATTTTTTTTTTTTTTATCAACAGCACATTTATAAAGCATCTGTTAGGCATCTTCCACACATGGCTAAGCTCATGCACTTTATGTTGATTTTTTATTCAGAGGGTGACTTTGATCTGACCTTACTTACAAAATCTGAGGTCCTATTATTGAACCCTATGGAGGTTATTTATATGTCTGTCCACCCTGTTAGACAGGGAGTTTAAACAGTTCTATTTGTCTGTATGTTCCCACTACCCAAACCAAGTGCTTTATAGAAAACTAAAAGTTCAATAAAAGTTTGGTGAATAAACAAGTGATATATCTTCTGGGGCCAGAAGTGAGTAGGGAGATGGAATGAGCATCTGTGCCTAACACAGTTTCCAGAGCACATGCAGACTGCTTATTTCAGGGTTTATGTGTTGCTGCTCACTATGATTTATAAATTCATGCATGGGTCAGACCACCCTGTTCTCTTGAGGTATCATTATACTTGGCATTGATTTTTTAAATAGCTTCATTGAGCTATAACACACACATACATACCACACAACTCAGCCATTTATAGAAAGTGGTTTTATTTTTAATAAAAATATTATAAAATAATACATATAAATATATTTAAATATAAATATATGTTTATATAATTTTACATGCGTATACACATTAACATATTATATATTATTTATATATAGAATATGAACAATAAATATATATGTGTATATATAGTACTTATTATACATATATATGTACATTTATCTATTTGGTGCTAGGTGTTGAACCGAGGGGCATGTTATTGCTGAGTTACATTCTCAGAGCTTTTTTTTTTTTTTATCTATTTATTTATTTTGGTGCTGAGCATTGAACCCAGGACCTCATGCATGCTAGGCAAGCACTCTATCACTCTACCACTGAGCCACTTCCACAGCACAACTCAGTTTTTTTAAAAAATCTTTTACTTGTTCTTTTTAGTTATACATGACAATAGAGTCTATTTTGATATATTATACATACATGGAATGTAATGTCCTATTCTTGCAGTTGTATATGATGTGGAGTTTCACTGGTGGTGTAATCATAGATGAACATAGGAAAATTGTTTAATTCATTCTACTGCCTTTCCTATTCCCATCCCTTCTCCCCTAACCACATTCCCCTTTGTCTAATCCAATGAACTTCTATTCCCCCCACTCCATTGTATGTTACCATCCACATATCAGAGAGAAAATTTGGCCTTTGGTTTTTACAACTTAGCTTTGTTAAAGTACACAATTCAATGATTTTCAGTATATTCACCCATAACTGCAACCATCGCTATAATTTTCTAACATTCTCATTACCTTGAAAACGCATTTTATATTCTTGCCTGTTGCTCTCCTGTATTAACACCCACTCCTCTCATCAGCCCTAAGAAACCACTAATCTACTTTCGGTCTATAGATTTACTTATTTTGAATATTTCAATATAAATGAAGTAATATAATATGTGGCCTTTTGTGACCTTTTTCTTTCACTTAGTGGAATCTTTTCAGATGATCCACATTGTAGCATGTATCAGTACTCTATTCCTTTAGAATGGCCAAACAATATTCTGTTGTATGAATACATCACATTTTGCATATCCATTCATCAGTTGACAAACATTAATAAGGGTTGCTTCCACCTTTTGGCTATTATGAATAATACTGCTATGCACATACATGTAGAAGTTTTTCTGTGGATATACATTTTCATCTCACCTGGACTTATAACTGGAAATGGAATTGGTTGGTCCTATGGTTATTCTGTGTTTAACATTTTGAGATTGCAAATTGTTTGGCAAGGCATCTGCATCACTTTATAATCTAACCGGCAATGTACAAAGGCCTCAATTTCTCCATATCCTTCCAATACTTATTATTAACTGACATTTTTTGAGAACAGGGTACCAGGGATTGAACCCAGGAGTGATTAACCAGTGAGCAACACCTCGGCCCTTATTATTTTTTTATTTTTAGATGGGGTCTGGCTAAATTGCTTAGGGCCTTGCTGAGTTGCTGAAGCTGGTTTTTTTTTTTTTTTTTAATATTTATTTTTCAGTATTTGGCGGACACAGCATCTTTGTCTGTATGTGGTGCTGAGTATCGAACCCGGGCCGCACGCATGCCAGGCGAGCGCGCTACCGCTTGAGCCACATCCCCAGCCCCCTGAAGCTGGTCTTGAATTTGCAATTCTACCTCAGTCTCTCCAGTTGCTGGAATTGGAGGTGTGCACCATCACGCCTGGCTCTATTTTTTTCAATTTTTTTTTTTTTTTTTTTTTAGCTGTCGACAGACCTTTAATTAATTAATTAATTAATATGTAGTGCTAAGAATCAAACAGTGTCTCATACATGCCAGGCAAGCGCTGTGCCATTGAGCCACAACTCCAGCCACACCCGGCTCTATTAAACTGACTTTTTCTTTGGGGGGGGGGTACTGGAGATTGAACCCAGGGGCACTTAACCATTGAGCCACATCCCCAGCCCTTTTATATATTTTATTAGAGACAAAGTCTCACTGAGTTGCTTAGGGCCTTGCAAAGTTGCTGAGGCTGACTTTGAACTCACGATCCTCCTGCCTCAGCCTCCTGAGTTTCTGGGATTACAGGTGTTAGCCACCGTGCCTGGTTTAAGTTGTCTTTTTATTATTAAGTTATAACATTTTTTAACATATTATAGGTACAAGTCTCTTATCAGATATATGATTTGCAAAGATTTTCTACCATTCTGTGTGCTGTCATTTCACTTCCTGAGTTATATTCTGCCATGTATAAAACATTGCACTTTAGAATTTATAAAATATTTTGTCCTTTATAGGACAAAGATTTTTAACTTTGATCAAATCTGATGTATCTGTTTTTTTCTCTTGTTGCTCATGTTTTTTGGTGCCATAACTGAGAATTCCTTGTCAAATATGAGGTCATGAAGATTGACTCTTATATTATCTTCCAGTACTTTATAGTTTTAAACTTTGCTTCTTTCTTCTTTTTGAATCAGGGATTAAATTTAGGGCACTTAACCACTGAGCCATATCCCCAGCCCTTTTTATTTTTTATTTTGAGACAGAGTCTTGCTAGGATGCTTAGGGCCTCTTAAGTTACTGAGGCTGGCTTTGAACTTGTGATTTTCCTACTTTAGCTTCCTGTATTGCAGGGATTACAGGTTTGTTCCATCATGCCTGGTTATAGTTTGAATTCTTACATTTAAGTCTTTGATCAATTTTGAGGTTTTTTTTTTTTTTAAACAAAACAAAACAAAACAAAACAGGGATTGAATCCAGGGGCACTTAACAATTAAGCTACATCCCCAGCTCTCTTTTAAAATTTTTTTATTTTGAGACAGGGTCTCACTAGGTTGCTTACAGCCTCACTAAATTGCTGAGGCTGACTTCAAACCTATAATCCTCCTGCCTCAGCCTCCTGAGCCACTGTGATTACAGGCATAAGCCACCATGCTGGGCTCCAATTTTTTTTTTTTTTTGGAGGGGAGTATCAGGGATTGAACTCAGGGGCACTCAACCACTCCTAAAGCTGATAAATGATTTAGCAAAGTAGCAGTATACAAGATGAACACTCACAAATTGATTGATCCTCTATACTCTAATAGCAGTTCAGATGAGAAAGAAATCAGGAAAACCATCCTCTTCACAATATTCTCCAAAAAAAAAGTGGGAATTAATCTATCCAAGGAAGTAAAAGATTTCTATAATGAAAACAATAGAACATTGAAGAAAGAAATTGAAGACATCAGAAGACGGAAAGCCTCCCTATTCTTGGATAGACAGAATTAATATTGTCAAAATGACCATACTACCAAAAGCAATATACAGATTCAATGCAATCCCCATCAAAATATCAGTGACAATCTTCACAGAACCAGGAAAAAACAGTCCTAAAATTCATTTGGAAGAATAAGAGACCCAGAATAGCTAAAGCAATTCTGAAAAAAAAAAATGATGCAGGAGGCATCATAATACCTGATCTCAAATTATACTACAGAGCTATAGTAGTAAAAATAGCATGGTATTGACATCAAAGTAAAGTAGGAAGAAGAAGCTGGACACCCAAGGAATTCTCAGGAAGTAGGTTTATTGGCTGTAGGGTCCAGAAGGGCTATTGCCTTAACTATTCTCTGCACCTGGAGTCTGGAAATTCTTGAAACTTTATACACAAGGGTGGGGTGCTGGATGTTTACATTTTTATAGGAGTCTACATAAAAATATTTTTTTCTTGAGTTCACAGAAAGTGCATTTTGTTCCATTTTTTTTAGATTATTCAGAGGTTTTACAACAAAAGCAGAAGTGACATCACCAAGTCTACAGCCAAACTTAGTTTCTGCAAGACGAGAGTAACTTTAACTTAGTCCTCACAAGAAATAGGAAGTCCTACCCCACACTGAGTTTTTTTGAAATTTTTGCAGATAGTCTGTTATAAAGCTTTCTAACAAGAAGAGGAATTTATATGTTATAAATATGGTGGGGGTTTCTGCTTAATTATGGTAAGGGTCTGCTTCAAAACTAACATGAAGATCAATGGAATAGAAGACACAGAGACAAAGTAATATACGTAGAGCCATCTGATACTTGACATGGGGGCAAAGTTACATATTGGAAAAAAGTCAACCTTTTTACAAATGGTACTGGGAAAACTGGATATCCATATGCAGAAAAATGAAATTAGATCCTTAAATTTCACCCTGTGCAAAAGTCAAACCAAAATGGATCAAAGGCTTAGGAATTTGACCAGAAAACTTGTAACTGCTAGAAGAAAACATAGGGTCAATACTCTAAAATAAACCAAGAACCAGTAAGTGCTTCTGTACAACAAAAGAAATGATTAAGAGAGTGAAGAGAGAACCTATGGAATAGGAAAAAAAATTTTGCCACAAATAACCCAATTAATAAATGGGCAAAAAAATCAAACAGAAATTTCTCAAAAGAAGAAGCACAAATGGCCAATAAATATATGGGAAAAAAAGTTCAACATCTCTAGCAATCATGGAAATGCAAATCAAAGCTACATTAAAATTTCATCTCACTCTAGTCAGAATGGCAATTGTCAAGAATACGAGTAATAGGGCTGGGGTTGTGGCTCAGTGGTAGAGTGCTTGCCTAGAATGTGTGAGGCCTTGGGTTTGATCCTCAGAACCACATAAAAATAAATAAAGTATGTGTCCATCTACAACTAAAATAAATTTTAAAAAACAGTACAAGTAACAATAAATACTGGCAAGGATGTGGGGGAAAATGTACACTCATGCATTGTTGGTTGGACTGCAAATTAATACAATCCCTTTGCAGAGTAGTATGGAGATTCCTCAAAAAACTAGGAATGGAACAAGAACTAAAATCCAGCATACTATAGCAATACAGACAGTATAATATTTATAGCAACAGAATTCACAAAGATAAATTGTGGAATACTAGACGCATCAATAGATGAATGAATCAAGAAAATGTGGTACATATTCACAATGGAATATTACTCAGCCATAAATAAGAATTAATTATAGCACTTGCAGCTAATTGGATGGAAATGGAGGACACCCTGCTAAGTGAAATAAGCAAGACAAGAAATCAAGGGTCAAATATTTTCTCTCATGTATGGAAGCTAGAGCAAGGTACAGAAAAGAAGGCAGTGGGAGAGGGGATTGGATATCATAAAGATATAGGGAAGATTAGTGTAGAAGTAGGAGAATGAGAGGAAGAAAGGAAGGAAGGGAGCAAAATAGAAAGAAAATTAACAAAATTATGTTATATACATACATACATACCAAAGGTAATTTTGCCTTTATGTAGAAAGTAACAATAAAAAATAAAGCAGTAAAAGGAATATCAGTAGAGTGTAGAAGAGAGAAAAGGGAGAGTGAAGTGGGGATGAAAGAGGGTGGGGAATAGGGATTCATTGTATATATAATTTTGTCAAAAAGGATCCCAAATAATATGTATAATTATAATGCTCTAAAAAAATCAGTTCACCATAGACACATGAGTTTATTTCTGGATTCTCAATTCTGTTCCATTGACCTACATTTCTATTCTTGAACCAGCACTCCACTTTTTTTTTTAATTACTGTAGCTTTGTAGTAAGTTTAGAAATAGGGAATTGTGAGTCCTTCAATATTGTTCTTTTTCAAGATCATTTAGGTTATTCTGGCTTCTTTGAAATTCCATACAAATTTTATATTCAGCTGATTAATCTCTACAAAGAAGACAACTGGAATTCAAATAGGGAATATGTGTCATTTATTTTTTTAAAAAATCAATAAAAAATGTAAAAAACAATAGGGAATATGTTCAAACTAAAGATGAATTTGGGGAGTATGACCATCCTAACATTAATTCTGTTAAACCATGGACATAAGATGATTTTCCATTTATTTAGGTCTTCTTCAATTTCTTTTAACAATTTTCATTGATTTCAGAGTATAATATAATTTTTATACTTCTTTACTTAATTTATTTCTAGGTTTCTCCTCCACCTCCTCCTCCTTTTCTCCTTCTTCTTCTTCACTGAGTATTAAACCCAAGGATGCTCTGCCACTGAGCTATAACCCAGCCCTTTTTAAATTTCATTTTCAGACATGGTCTCATTAGGTTGCTGAGGCTGGCCTTAAACTTGCCATCCTCCTGCCTCAGCCTCTCATGTCACTGGGATTATAGGGGTGTGCCAAGACACCTGGCTATTTAAATTTTTTCTGGATGGTATTGTAAATACAATTATTTTCTTAATTTCACTTCAGATTGTTCATTTCAAGTATAGAAAAAAAAACAATTGACTTTTGTTTGTTGATCTCATATCCTGAATTCTATATGAACTCATTATTATATAGTAAGAGATTTTTAAGTGAATGCCTTACGATTTTTGTATCAAAGATGTTACCTGTATAAAGAGATCATTTTACTCTTCTTTTCCAAGCTAGATGCATTTTTTTTTACAATATCAAATAGAAGTGGATATCCTTGTCTTTCTTAATTCTAGAAAGAAAGCAGCTTTTTACCATTAAATATTACACTAACAGTGGAATTTGTGGATGACTTTTATCGGGTTAAGAAAGTTACCTTCTATTTCTAGTGTGCTGAGTGTTTTGTATTATTAAAAGGTGTTGGATTTTTCAAATGCTCTTTCTGAGGTGAGAGATTAGGTTATTGGGTTGATGTCTTTCTTATCCTTTAATATAATCACTTCCAGTTAAAATTTCCTCTAAGTACTGCTTTAGTGGCATACTATAAGTATTAGTAAACATTTTACTTATTCATTGGTAATGAATTAAAATTTTTTTACTAATTCATTGGTCTTCCTTTTATTTATTCATTTGTTTTTAAATCAGTACATTATAGTTACATAAAATTGTAATGCATTGTGGTATAGTCATACATACACCTAATATAATTTGGTCAATTTATTTCCCCAATTATTCCCCTTTTCTTCCTCTCCTTCATCCCTCATGGACCTTTTATCAGTCAGGTTTCTCTAGAGGAACAGAATCAACACGAAGTATAATTATTAAAAGGGGATTTATTAGGTTAGCTTACATGACCAGAAAAGGGATCCACAGTGCTACCCTAGCCTGAGATCTAAGTTTTCTGGAGAATCACAAGCAGAGTCCTCAATGATCGCAGCAGGAATCAAGAACCCATTCAAGAAGAATTGATCAGGCTTGCATCTGCTGCTGCTTCCTTGTTCTTCCAACTGTTATTCCATCCAAGCCATCATGCTATCAGATGGTCTGCCCATGCTTTCAGAGGGTCTTCATTTCAGTTGGCTATCCCACATGCCAGTCATTCCTAGACACACCCTCACTGACACATCCATAAGTTTCTTAATCACCCACATCTCTCTTTTTTATATACGTTTATTTTATTTATTATTTTTTTTTATGGGTGCTGGGGATCAAATCCAGTGCCTCATGCATGCTAGGCAAGCACTCTACCACTGAGCCACAACCCTGGCCCTCATTCACATCTCTTAATCCAATCAAGTCGACAATTTTAATTAATTATTACAGACAATTTTAATTAATTATAATTAATTAGTTAAAATTAATTATTCTCTACTAATCTCCTTTTTTTGTCAGCCTTTTCACAGCTGTGACAAAACGACTTGACAAGAACAATTTTATAGGAAGAAAAGTTTATTTGGGAGCTCATGGTTTCAGAGGTCTCAGTCCAAAGACAGCAGGCTCCATTCCTCAGGGTTCAAGGTGAGGCAGATCATCATGGAGGAAGTGTGTGGCAGAGGACAGCAGGTCAGGACATGGCCACCAGGAAGCAGAGAGACAGACTCCACTTGCCAGATACAAAATATATATCTCAAAAGCCCTGAGGGACTCTCCTCCTCCAGCCAAACTTTACCTGCCAGTTCTCACCCAGTTAGTTAATCACTATCAGGGGATTAATGCATTGATTAAGACAAGGCTGTCATAACCCAATAGTTTCACCACTAAACTTTTTTGCATTTTCTCACACATGAGCTTTTGAAGTATACCCCACATCTAAATCATAACATTCTGCCCCTGGCCCCCCAAAGCTCATGACCATCTCACAATGCAAAATACATTTAGTCCATTTCCAAGTCCATTTAGTCCATTCCCATTGTCTCAATAGTTCCAAGATTGCCCAAAGGTCCATGTCCAAAGTATTCATTGAGATGCAAGGCAAACTCACATCATGAGCTCCCGTAAAAAGCAAAAGTAAATTACATATACCCTATATAGAAGGACACATAGTAAATATTTCCATTCCATAAGGGAGAAATAGGGGAATATAAAGAAGGGATAGGACTAAAGCAAGACTGAAATCCAGCTGGGCAAACAAGTCCTGTAGCTTTACGTCTAGCATCTGGAGCACATGGTATCTTGATGTTCTCTCCAAAGGGCTTGTGGAGTTCTGTCCCTATGACTTTGCTGGTTGCAGTCCACATGGCCTTTCTGTTGGTTTATCTGTGCTCAATTCTTGCAGCTTTTTTTGGCAAACATACCATGTTACTGCCATTTCTTAATCCTGAGGTTCTTCACTGCAGCTTTAACTTCCTCCTCACATCTCCATGCATCATCCTTTCAAAGGCTGCTCACAGGCACTCTGACTCTTCTGCACTTTGCCTGGTGTCCCAGCCCTTCCTTTGAAATCATGGTGGAAGCCTCCATGACTTCCTAACTCCAGCATTCTGCAAACCTGCAGAACCAGTTGTTAGACCGGGACACAAGAAAAGACCACTGACTCCAATTAAAATCAAATTAAAGCAAGCTTATTATTTCAACTGGCCGGGCTGCCTCTCCCATCAAAAACTACGGGAACAAGACAGCCCTGCAGCTTTCTTGCAGCCAAGCTTTATAGCCCAGAAAGTTACACAAAGTGGGGTTACAGATAACAAAACGCTGAGGAGCATAACATAAAGGCTAGTTTACATTTTTGCTGGCCCCAACATCAGAATTTATGAAGGTCATTAGAGCCTTAGAGAGGGTCGTTGTCTGGCCAGGGAAGGCCAAGATATATGAGGCGTCACTAAAGTTTCAGAGAGGACTGCTATCTGGTCAGAGAGTCAGGCATGGGTGAGTTCAAGGCATGGGCAGGCATTCCAAGTGAGATCAGAATTTGCAGTAATTTATAGTAAAGCCAAAATTAGATTTTCATGTCTTTATGGTGAGATGGCTCCCATTTTTAAGAGAAAATCAGGCTGGGTCTATCACACTACCACATGGTTGCCACCAAGGTCAGCTGCCATCTTGAGCAAGAGCCCAGCCACCAGGGACCACTGCTGTAGCAATCTCTGAGTGCCTGGGTGGCTGAGCATGATGAACCCACTTCCTAAGCTGCCCTATGCTAGGAGGGTGTCCCACTGGTCTCTTCTCAAAGGAATTTTTACTTTTACCCCCTTGATCCCTTTGATATTCTCTATTTTATTGGAGTACAAATTTTCAAAATAATTTCTAATTATCTTCTGTATTTCTGTAGTGTTGTTTTAGGGAAAAACGAGGCAAGGCACCAAAGATAGCAGGAAACAGTTTTATTTGGCTGCAGCCAGGTTCAGAGGGCACAGCTTTTGCTGTAATCAATTAATCCCCTGAACCCCGAGTTCAGGGAGTTTCAGAGTTTTATACCCAGTGTGTAAGGGGAGGGGCTCAGAAGTTCACAGTCTGCAGAAGTTCACATAAAAGCAGCTTTTTCTTCCACTGTTCTGGGCAAGTTAACTCTTCAAGAACAACACCTGAGAAGGGGAGAGCTTCTCCCCTTTCTTTCCTCCCCCTGCCACCTGTTACCATGAAGCCCATTTGTAACTTATCTTAAAAATGTAGACATCTCTGTGAAGCCCTGCTCAAGGCCAGAGGCCTTGTTTGCACATTTCTTCAAAGTACTATACTGGATACGTTTGTGAAAAACTAGTAAGGGGGTGTCCAGCACCTGGAGTGCTGGTATCTTCTCAGCCAGTGGCCAAGTAAACAGGGTGACATGAAAATTGGAAGTTTATCTACATTGGACTCTTTTGATGACAGTCCTAAAATCAGCCATGGTGAAGAGGGCTTTTCTGTGGAGAAAGGGGGTGCCACTTCAGTGTCTGTCATGATATTTCCTTTTTCATCATGGATGTTAACAATTTGAGTTTTTTTCTCCTCTTCATTAACATGGCTAAAGGTTTGTCAATTTTATTTATTTTTCAAAGAACCAACTTTTTGTTTTGTCAAATTTTAAAATTGTTTCTTTTGTTTTTAATTTCATTGATTTTAGTTCTGATTTTAATTATTTCCTGTCTTCTGCTTTTGGTGTTGATTTATTCTTCTTTTTCTAGGACCTTGAGATGTAATGTTAAGTCATTTATTGATGGATTTTTTTTCTTCTTTTAAGGAATGAACTCCATGCAATGAACTTTCCTCTTAGTACTGCCTTCATAGTGTCCCAGAGATTTTGATATGTTGTATCAGTATTCTCATTTACATCTAGGAATTTTTAAATCTCCTCTTTGATGTCTTTGTTCATTCAATAGCATATTATTTAGTCTCCACGTGTTGAAATAGCTTCTATTTTTTATTTTATCATTGATTTCTAATTTCATTCCATAATGATCTGATAGGAAAGCAGAGTAGTATCTCTACTTTTTTGTATTTGCTAAGAGTTGCTTTGTGGCATAATATATGATCTATTTTACAGAAAAATCCATTTGCTACTGACAAGAAAGTGTATGCACTCATTGATGGATAAAATATTCTATATATGTCTTTAAAGTCTAAGTTATTGATTGTATTATTGAATTCTATAGTTTCTTTGTTTAGCTTTTGTTTGAAGGATCTATCCAGTGGTGAAAGAGGTGTGTTAAAGTCGCCCAGAATTATTGTGTGGTGGTCTATTTGACTCTTGAACTTGAGAAGAGTTGGTTTGATGAACATAGATGCTGCATTGTTTGGGGCATATATAATTATAATTGTTATGTCTTGTTGATATGTGTTTCCCATCCTTCTTTATCCCTTTTGATTAACTTTGAGTTGAACTCTACTTTATTTGATATGATAATGGAAACCCCTGCTTGTTTCTGCAGTCCATGTGAGTGGTATGATTTTTCCCAACCTTTTACCTTCATTCAGTCTGTGAATGTCTTTTCCTATGAGTCTCTTGAAGGCAGCATATAGTTGGGTCTTTTTTAAAAAATCCAATCTGCTATTCTGTCTTTTGATTGGTGAGTTTAGGCCATTAACATTCAGGGTTGTTATTGAGACATGATTTGTATTCTCAGTCATTTTTGTTTGTTTTTGGTATTTAACTTGTTTTCTCCTTTGATTGTTTTTTTTTCTTTAATGTAATACTTCTCTTTGTTGCTTTTCATTGTTGTTTTTCATTTCCCTCTAATGGAATATTTTGCTGAGGATGTTCTGAAGTGCAGGTTTTCTAATTGTAAATTCTTTTAACTTTTGTTTTATCCTGAAAGGTATTTATTTCATCATCAAATCTAAAGCTTAGTTTTGCTGTATATAAGATTCTTGGTTGGTATCCATTTTCTTTCAGAGCTTGGTAAATGTTGTTCCAGGATCTTCTAGCTTTAGGGTCTGGGTTGAAAAGTCTGCAGATATCCTAATTGTTTTCCCCCTATATGTAATCTGATTCCCTTCTCTTCTGGCTTTTAAAATTCTCTCCTTATTCTGTATGCTAGGCATTTTCATTATGATGTGCCTTGGTGTGGATCTGTTGTGATTTTGTACATTTGGTGTCTTATAAGCCTCTTGTATTTGATTTTCCACTTCATTCTTCAGGTTTGGAAACTTTTTTGATATTATTTCATTGAATAGATTATTCATTCCTTTGGTTTGGAACTCTGTGTTTTCCTCTATCCTGATAATTCTTATATTCGGTCTTTTTATGTTATCCCATAATTCTTAAATATTCTGCTCATGGTTTCTTACCATCTTCACTGTGTGGTCAACCTTCTTTTCAAGATTATATATTTTGTCTTTGTTGTCTGATAGTCCTGTTTTCCAAGTGATCTAATCTGGTGGTGTTGCTTTCTATTGAGTTTTTAATTTGGTTTATTGTTTCTTTCATTTCAAGGATTTCTGTTTTTTTTTTTTAGAACGTCTATCTCCTTATTGAAGTAATCTTTTGCTTCCTATATTTGCTTATGTAGCTCTTTATTGAAATGATATTTTGCTGCTTGTATTTGCTCTGTCATATCATTCTTTAATTCACAGAACATTTTAATTATGTACATCCTGAGCTCCTTCTCTGTAATTTCTTCTGTTGTGCTGGCCATGGAGCCTAATAATGTAGTATCTTGGTTTGTTTGGGGCACTTTCTTCCCTTATTTTTTCATGTTGTGTTTTCCCTTCTAGCACTGTGGATTCAAAGCATTATACTTTTTACCTTATAGACTTAAAGTGTCCCTTCAGGGTTCCAATACCTCTCCTTTAAGAGGAAGGACAATATTAACAGATCCCAATACAAACAATACACAGTCTTAAACCAAATAGCTCCTATTAAGACATTTATGGTTTTGGCACAATATACAGAAATGGAGGGTTCAATTATTATCTACAATATAAACAGTAGATTTGCAAAGGAGTCTACAGTTTCTTATGGTGGGCAGAGAAAGAACTGGGAGGGGAGTGTAGGATGAGATGTTGAGGGGGGAGGAGGTGAGGTTATAGAGTTATTAGATCTTAGGAAGCATGAAAAAGGAATCTAAAGAAGCTGGTTAGTAGCAAGAGAAGACAGAAAGTGATTTTGAAGAGACAAGTAAGTGGGAAGAGTACAAAAAACAAACATAAAAATTAAGAAATAAAAAGGTAAAAATAGGAGATAAAAGAACATACAACAGCACTGTAATATACTATTCAGACATCCCAGACCTCAGTAGCCTAATTCATGAAAAGTACTTGGTTTCACAAATGTTGGGGATGTTAAGGCAGGAGAAGAGAGAGAGAGAAAAGAAAAAAAAATCTCCAAGGACAATACAAGGATTGATTTTGTTGGAGATCAGTATCTTTTCTGCCTCCCTTCTCATCCAATAGATGGGATTGTCTGTTGTTTGCTGGTATCTCCACCCTCAGGATGGTGACAGTTATTAGGGTGGGAGGGTTGGTCTTGGGGGTGGAGCTCCTGGAGGTGGGGTATAGCCCTTGCTGGTCCCTGATGGGTGATGGCACTCCAAGGATCTTCTTTGGGGTCCACTTGTGTGATGGGGGCACCTGTCGTGACCCCTTGCCCGCAAGGAAGACATGACTCGGGAATCTTCTTTCAGCAGTTTATTCAGGCCCTTGATATTTCTTCTACTCATCCCTCGGATGCCCCTCCCAGCCTTAATAAAGCATCTCAAGCCCCAATGCGAAGCTGCCATGTGGAACTTTCTCATAGGGTGCTGAAAAACCATGCGCCAACTCTCCCAAATAAGGAGTTGTTTGTCACATACCACAGTGGAGTCAGCGCCATCTTGTAATGGCGACCATAGTCTGCATAAACGGCAGAGGCAGCTCACCACAGTTCCCCCTTTCTGTTTTCATAAAACAATACAGGTGAGAGTAGAGGTCCTATCCCACTGTGCAGAATGGCTGCATAGTATGGCTCAGTCCTAAGGAGGGCCCTTCCCTAGATCTGACTCCATATCAGCCGACGCCTTTTTTCGTGGGGCGGGGCGTGGACACGTCAAACCCGCATGCAATAGGACATGCTCTCCTTGAGGTCCCGGTCCACTGCGGGATCACTCAAGTGCAGTGCCTTGCCTCGCATCCTGTATAGTAACGATGGTGAACAAAAGGGGGTAGCTGGGACTACCTCTGTAGGACAACCACAATTAAGTTGGCGACACCCTGAGAGAAAGGCACGGGCTTTAAAGCCATAGCTAAAGACCAGTGTGGAAACCCTTCTGCGTGCAATGGCAACAAGACCTGCAGAGTGCAAGGGCTTTCCAGCACTAGAAGAAAGACAAAAGAAGGACATGTCGAACCCAGTGCAATGTTATAATAACGTGGGGTGCAACGACCATGTCAAAGGCACTAGTGTGGAAACCCATCTGCGTGCAATGGCAGCAAGACTGGCAGAGTGCAAGGGCTTTCCAACACTAAGAGAATAACGAGGAAAGACATGTCAATCCCAGTGCAATGTTACAATAACTTGGGGTGCAATGACCATGTCAAAGATTTACTGTTTAAGATGCGCAAGCCAGACTTGAGGTGAGTTGCCATTTTCTAAAGCTGCAAGAGCTTGTATGATCATAGCCTTATCTTGAGCACTGCGGGCCTTAAGGCGACAGAGAAACCACAAACAAAGGAACATATCGAAGCAACACATTGCACCAAAAATGCCTACTCCCACCCACTCTTTAAAAAAGGAAAAGGCAGAAGATATCCAATCAGTGAATTGACCCAAAGTCACGGGATCAACACGGGTACTATTCAAGACAGCTATCTGGGTTAGTTGAGACTGGATCATGTCTTCCACTTCCATGGACCAATTCTCTGCCAAATAGTCACCGATGATGCAGGAAGCATTCCTGGAATCATTAAATCTGACAGAGGTTATGCATAAATGTGCACGTTGGTCAACGCAACCCAAAAGCACCAAGTCAGCCAATTCTTCTATCTGAGCTTGGAGTAAATCTATTCTTTGGTTGGCAGCTAAAATTCCTGACAAAATATGTTGACTAATTGTATTTTGGGATTCAAGTATGGTGGAAGTTTGTTGAACAACTTGATTAATGGTGGCAGCAGTTTGTACATGACTGGCCATGGCTACTCCAGCTGTAACTGCTGCAGCAGCAGCAAGGCCTGCATTAGTTAATGGCCCACCTATCTCTCTACAGACTTTCATCCAAGCCTCTATGCCTTTGTTTTTATAAGGAGTAATAGCTGCCTTACATTCTTTAGTACACTGTTCAAAGACGAATTGTTTAATCAAGGGCATGGCTCTATCGGGATCGCCAAAAATTTTTTCCTGCAGCATCCACCATCCTAGCAACAAAGTCTGAGATCTGTGTTGACTGTTCTCCAAACTTGAGAATGAAAAGTCCTCCCGGAGCCTTGGACTCCACCCACATACGGGGGCGGAACTACTGGAGGAAGGGTGGAGCAGCATCAAGTACTGGCTCCTCCTCTAGATTCTCAACTTCCTCCCCAGAACTGGATTTATTACCCTTCTCACAGCAGGCTTTTACATCTGTTGTTTCCCGTTTTTTCTTTTTTATCTTAGTCTTACGTAATTGTTGTAATAACTTGTCCAATTCCTCAGAACTGTTCGAGCTACTTGTGTCCTTGGGAGTTTTTAACTCAGTCAAGTCCGGATAGAGCCTTCTCCTCTGTTTAACTTCAGACTCCCTTGTCTGTTCACCACTCTTACTCCTAATACTTTCTGCTACCTCGCTATGTGACCCCTCTGATTTTTCTTCATGCAATTGCTCAAGAACGGCCTGACCCTCGCTCACAGCTTTCTGGCATTTACCATCCATTATACACCCCCTCACTAATTTCCAAAGCGGAATGGTACCGCCCTTTAAAGTTCCTTGTTTGTAAGCGAAATCCAGATCTTTCCCTAATTTGTCCCAACTGGGAATCGTGAGACTCCCTGAAAAAGCAAACCAAGGAGCTACAGAGTCAGTCTCTTCTAAAAACCTCTGTAATGTGCTCCGCTTCACTTTAAGTCCCTTAGAACGCAGTAACCCGTCCAAGGCCAGCAAAATTGGGCTTGAGGAAGTGGCACCCATACTATTCCAAGCTGTATAAAGAAAGTGAAAGTACAAACCCCCGCTCTCTCCTTATTTACAGAGGAGCGTCTTATTTATTACTTTTTCCCCGCTCTCTCTTTATCTACAGAGGAGCGTCTTATTTATTATTATTATTATTATTTTCCCGCTCTCTCTTTATCTACAGAGGAGCTGCCCCGCTTTGATCGCGGATCCCACTTATCTGCACCACCCCTGACCGCTGAAAGTTCTGGTTCCCGGGTTTCGGCACCACTTGTCGGGACCCCTTGCCCGCAAGGAAGACGCGACTTGGGAATCTTCTTTCAGCAGTTTATTCAGGCCCTTGATATTTCTTCTACTCATCCCTCGGATGCCCCTCCCAGCCTTAATAAAGCATCTCAAGCCCCAATGCGAAGCTGCCACGTGGAACTTTCTCATAGGGTGCTGAAAAACCATGCGCCAACTCTCCCAAGTAAGGAGTTGTTTGTCACATACCACAGCGGAGTCAGCGCCATCTTGTAATGGTGACCCTAGTCTGCAGAAACGGCAGAGGTGGCTCACCACAGGCACCTGGTCTTATCTCCTTATATCTCACAATTCCTGGTCTCTAATTTAGTCTTTAAACTGTATCTCACTCACCCCTCCCTTTCTACTTCCCAATCAGGAATCTTTCTCTCTGGAGGTTTTGTGGGCTGCGCTCTTGGGGGCTGCGTACCTTTTTTCTATGGGGCAGTTCAGGACCAGGTTTTTTGAGCTACAGACCTGCTGTGTAGCTGCAAGCACTGAGCCAGGTTAGCAGCTGCTGGGGGTGGGGGAGAGTTGGGGACTTTAGGTACCCTAATTTTGCTTCTAAGCCCCAGCGGGTGTCCCAAGCTGGAAGTTGTCCCAACTAAAAATGGTGACAAAGATGTCCCAAGATGGAGGCGGCTGCTTTCAGCGACAGGGTATTGGTGTTGTGCTCGAATTCGGGACCTCCAAAGACTACCAGAGACCCAAGATCGATGTAAGCAGCAAAGAGGTGTTTATTGCAAGCTAGCTCGGTCCTCCGCACGCACACACAGCAACTGGTGACTCTGAGAGGCCCTGAGCCCAGGGTTTGCAGCATTTTTATACATTTTTTTGGAGAGGGCAGGGACTTCACATACATCATAGCCTTTTCTAGCAAATCATCACACACCGCGGGAAAATCAAATAACACTCTAAAACATGATTAGCACCTTCACTGGCGGGAACAAGTTAGGTAGGGGTGATTGGTCAGTACAAAAGGGGTATTGGTTTGAACTGATTGGTTTAAGCCAAGAGGGGTGTACGTGCTGAACTACATGGTTTCCCAACATGTTATCAACCACCATAAACTACTGGGAGGGTCATCTGGCATCCCAGGTATTTCCCCTGTCTCATGCTGATTGGTGGCTGCTAGGGGGTTGCTATGGATCCCCACCTAGCCTGACTGAGTCAGGGATACCTGGTGCAGCAGATCTCTCCTGTTATTTGTAGATAAACAACTTAGCAGGGTGGGAATGTGCCTAGGAGTGCTCTGTGGGTTTTTCCAAAGACAAAGGTCATGTCCCTTCCTTGGACAGGCTTTGCTCTGAGATAGAGGCTGGTTTTTCATTGGGTCAGGTGGGGCTTGGTGGTGGTGGTGGTGGTGTGTTCAGAGATGCAGCTCTGTGGAGTGTAATGTTGTGGCTGATGGCTGTCTTCAGACCCTGTCCTGTGTCCCCAGGTGCAGGCTACCATGTGTAGGGTACTGTAGCAGTGGTTGCAGTGTCCCAAGATGGAGGTGATCAGGGATGTTGGTAGATGGGGGTCCATGCAGCAATGGTGGCTGGAGGCCTGTGTGTGGGCAGTGGCTGGGTGTCCTGTGTGGGAGCAGTGACCAGGAGTCCTGTGTGGGTGTTGATGCTGGTGGTCCTGCTCGGGCACCCAGAGGTCCTGCATGGGCTAGTGGCTGGGAGTCTTGTGCTGATGCTAAGGCCTGGAGACCTGTGCAGGCATGGTGGCCATGTTCCTGCACAGGAGCAGCTGTCAGGGGTCCTCTAATTACTCGCAGATAAACAATGTTCCCACTACTTGAATCCCAGATCCTGGAGAATGCAGCCTCTCTGTAGTCTACCATCTTGGATTCCTTTTCAGCATTTCTTATTTGTCTGATTTCTTGGTAGGAGTGGTGACATCTGATTCATTGGGTTCCCTAGAGTTGGGCCTTGGTCCTAGGACTCCAGTAACAGTATTTCTTATAAGGTGGGTCTTTTACCAACACATTCCCTCATTTTTTGTTTATTTGAGAATATCTTTATTTTAATTTTACTTTTGCAAGTTGGCTTTGCAGGATATAGAATCTTGGTTGACAGTTTTTTTTTTCCTTTGAACACTTTTAAGATAGTTCTCCACCTCTAACCCAGGGCTTGTGGCTTGTTATTATGTGCTTGTTTTTGTTTTTCCCCTGTGACTGATTGGATTATTTTAGTGAAGTCTACTCCCCCACATGAAGCCTCTGAGTTGCTCCTCTGGGCCACAGCCTTGGGTTTGCCCCTAGTTACCCTGAGATGACAGTGGTTTAGACCAGGTTCTCTTTAATTGTCTTTTCCCCTGACCACATCCAGCTGTTAAGGTCCACTGATTGCTGGCTGATTGCTTTATTGTTTTCAATAATGTCTTGAGGCACAAGTTGTTCCAGTGTCCTTTGAAAAGATAGTTCTCAGGGTTAATGTTTGATATCTGTTCCAATCCTAGGAGGGTACCCCCTAGCTATTTCCTCTCTTGTTCCTCTCTAGCAAACTAGCTAGCCTACAGCTTTGCCTATATCCTCAATAAATCTACCAATCTTCTCTCAGTTGCTTTTTACCACAACCACCACTATTATTATTATTTTTTTTTCTGTAATGGGGATTGAACCCAGGGCCTTGCAAATGGTAGGCAAGTTCTCTGTCACTGAGCTATATCTTCAGCCCAAAGACTAGTTTTGAGAGTCGCTTACAAATGAATTTCTCTAAATTTTGCTGCAAATGAAGCAAGTTCCTCTGAGAAGATATTTAGGGTCTTGGGTTTTATAGCCTGTCTCTCCCACTGAGGCAAAATTTCTGAGCCATGGGTCTGGATCCCTGAGTGGAAATAATGGCCTCACCCACCCCCCAATGCTATCCCTATTTTAGAAGCTGAGTGATGGCTGTGGGAGGGGATAGCCTTACCTTAGGTCCTCTCAACTTTCCTCTCCCCACATGGAACCACATGCAAAGATGATCAAAGCTCCAGGGATCTCAGTGGTGTTCCACCTAATATAGAATATCCATCTCACAAAGGAGATTGGTGGAAGAAGGTAGCCCCTACCTCTTGATTGCACTTGTCATGAACTTAGCCTCAGCATTAGGTAGCTGGAGACAGGATGAGAAATGCTCATATATTGCCCCTCCCAGGAAGCTAGCCCTCTGACTCTGAGCTGGGGGGAGAATGGGAGCTCTGTATACTTGGTTATAGCAGTCTGAGCTGAGATGGGGAAGGGAAGAAATTTGGGGTGTAAATATCACAGACTCTCTTTGTCCTTACCAAGTTTTAATAGATTTTCTTGAATAAATGTTTCTTCATTTGCTGTATGCCATTAGGACTGAAGAGAGAGGCTGTGCCCTGCTCTGAGTTACTCCATGATGTATAGAATAGTGGGTCTCAGACCGTGCCTAACCTTGAGTTACTCCATTTATAAAGCAGTAGTTTGCCATGAGTTACTCCATTGGGAGTATAAATGCTGAGGTAGAATGACTCTACACCTGTCTAGGATAGCCATAAGGCACAAACTGATAAATAAAATAATCATGCTAATAAAAAGGACCACCTGTGAATTTATCAAATTTTTCAGAAGCACATGGATACATAGGCATATCACATTCATGTGAGAAAAACCAGGCCCTTGAACTTATTGAACACATCAGATCATTGCATGAAGCAACTCCCTCATCTGAGGTCCTAAAAAGGAGAAGCACCCTGAAACTGGACCCAGAGACACAACTGACCCCATCACCTGGTCACTCATTATGAGCCTTGCCCAGAAAATTGCCACAGCGACAAACTCTAGTTCTGTCCCTCGGGACTTCAGCACAGTGTGATTTTTCCTGCCCATGGTGACCAAGAGGTCTACTCCAAGGTGACACCTCAAGCTGACACTCTAAAACTGCTGTCCTCCCAGACCCTGGCCTAGAATAAGTTCCATACTTTGATAGCTCTATGCTCCCAAACAAGTTCTTTGTGTTAGTTCATAATCTTATCTGCCCACCTACAATGACTCTTTGCATTTGTATGTGTTCATGGCCTTTGCTCTCAATTCAGCCTCCTGAACCTGTGTCAACCTTAATTCTTTTTTAACCTTTCTGTAACTGATCACAATACATATATATATATATATGTGTGTGTGTGTGTATTGCACAAATATATATATCACATATATATAACATATATATATCACAAATATATATATACAGCACCTTAATTCTTTTTTAACTTTTCTGTAACTATATATATATATATATATCACAAATATACATATCTGTGCAAAATGTGATTCGAGTGTTATAAATATTAATAGTTAAGATTGGAATAAAAGAATCTGTGATTGCCCAGCTTATGATTATCAGACGACCCACAAATATTCAGTGATTGCAGCCTCTGAAAATGGTGTAGCCTGTGAATTCACTGTAATTCAATAAATTCTAACACAGTGGAAAGACAAACATGTTTAGTCTATGTTAATGGCATTGCTCAGCTCAAAAGGAGGATCATTTCCAGAGGCTTCAAACTATCGATCATGTTCTTTTTTTTAAACAAGCTTCACCACTTTCTCCAGGGTGTGCAGAACTTTTCCTGCTGGATAAAATCCTTGCCTTTGATATTTGCATTGATTCATGATTACTGATTTTAAGTATTTTCCCCTTTAGGCAGTAGTCAGGTGATAAATTATATTCCATGTGACATAATACCTCAATAGGCTCAATTACCTTGATACACTAGTAGTTTACAATAAAATTGGAAGAATTTCCATGAAAAAGGAACTGTAGCTACTAGTTTAACACGGAATGAGAACCACGGACAGAACCTGGTATCTGGCTGATAAACTCACAGTTTCAATACAGTGTTACTATAGTGTAGACAATAGTGTAGACTATGTTATCTTCTTTCTTTTAAAATATAATGTGTATTAAAAAAGTTACAATATTTGATTAAGTCATTATTGCCAAATGCACCCAAGAGGGGACAGAACAATAACTTCTATTCAACACCAAGGTTTTAAAAAACCTCAATCTCTTTTTCTCCTACCTAGATGTTACCATTGGGGGGTCCAGTTGAAGTCCAGGTCTTTGGTGTCCTGAACAAAGAATTCAGCAACACATACAGAAATCACAGGCAGAGTACAGATTTTCTAAAGGTAAAGATAACAATCCATTAGGTAGAGTGGAGTGGGCCCAGCAAAGGGAGAGAGAGAGAGAGAGAGGCTCAGTGCCCCATGACTGGAAATTAGGGTCTTATATGCTGAGCTGCGAGGCATTCTCTTCCCTACACAGACCTGATTGGAGGCCTTAGCCCATTTACTCCCATTGGTTACCTTATGATACCTGACTAGAATATTTTCCAATCCCGCCCCCCACATTTGTTACTTTAGAAAACTTAATTAGAATACTGCCCACTTTACCCCCATTGGTCATTTTAAAATTCAAACCTGTGGCAGTTGTCATGGTGATAAGACCTCAGTGTCAGGAGTTGTCATGGTAATAGGATTTATTGTAATCAGGGACATGACTTGTCTCCTTGTCTTGTCCACTTTCCTATACTCTGTCTCCATCATCTTGGTGTCCCTGAACTGCTACCTAACATAACCACCCTATTCGGCATCCTCTTTACCCGTTTTATGTTCCTTCTTTTGAGATAAAATTTTAATAACCAATTTATATAATGGTTTGACTTAGTCCATGAACTTGTTGAGTAGCCAACCTTGGAAAATATGTTTTTCAGGAAGAATTGTTATTTTAATAGCATTGACTCTTTCCAGCAGAGCTCTCTTCCTGGACAATGAGTTTTGAGTAGTTCACAATAGGGGACCCAGATTGAAGTTGAAGGGTTTACCTAGCCTGAAGGTTTATAAAACCTGTTTTGTGTTTACTCCTTATTAAAGATGATCAAAATTACTTTCTGTTTTAGTTCTCTCTCCTCTTTTAATTTTTTTCTTTTTGTGTACTAGGCATTGAATACAGGTCCACTCTAACACTGAGCTACATCTTCAACCCTTTTATTTTATTTTGACACTAAGTTGTTCAGGCTGGCCTAGAATTTGTGACCCTTCTGCCTCAGCCTCCCAAGTAGTTGGGATTACAGGTATGTGCCACCATGCCAGCTATTAATATTCCTGGTGCCAAGGATGTGGCTCAGTGGTAGAGCACTTTACTTAGCATGTGTGAGGCCCTAGTTTTGGTCCCCAGCATTGCAAAATAATGATGATAATAAAATAAAATAAAATCAGAGACTAGAAATCACAGTAGGATTGCCATTGCTCTAGTTCTTTGAGATCATTGTCCCATGGCATGAAATAATAAATTAATTTATCACAAATGATTACTTCTTGGGGCTGGGATTGTGGCTTAGTGGTAGAGCTCTTACCTAGCACATATGAGACACTGAGTTTGATCCTCAGCACCACATAAAAACAAATCAATAAAATAAAGGTTAAATTCTTTTAAAAATGATTACTTCTTGGTCCAAGTTATGGTTGGCCATGTTTGAAATAAATACCAACTAAATCATATACATGCATTGCAGCTATACTAGTAAGTGCAACAGAATGCAAAAATAATTCTTCAAAGACAGTCTCCTCTGAGACATATTCAGGTAGAAAAAAAAAGGGAGTATGAGGCTTCCTAAGACTGCATATCAGGAATGACATAAGCATTAATGACATCCTTTCTCTTGGCAATAAGAATGCATGTGTAGGTGGGCAGAGCAGGTAGATCTTTGTGCCAGTTACCTGGTTGTTGATTCTGAAATTTCACTTTAACTCCTCAGACTCTCTGGGGACTTTCTTCTCAAGCTACGCTTGGATGGAAACAAATAAATAAAACAAAGATCAAATAAATCTCAGTGCATTTTCCTTTTTGTTTGTTTGTTTGTTTTTGTTTTTTAAATCAATTCCCTACCAGAGAAAAGTCCATGGCTAGTAGGCAACAAAAGCCTCTGGAGAATTGCTGTTTCTTTGCAAAGATATTTTTTTCTTCTTTTGGTGAAGTTTCCAAAAATCACCCTCTGGAAATGTGTTTTTGAAAAAAAAAATAAATTGATAAAAAAATATCAATATCTCAATCTTCTATTAAAATGCCAACTGATTTCTTTCAGGTCAGGTTAGTTTGTTTCAGCCTCCAGAGCAGTACTAATTCTTGTTATTTGCGATGCAAGCACTCACAGAGAACTATAGGCACACAGTTATATTTAAAGTGAATATTATTTTAAGTATTGAATGGTATGGAATTATATTCATTGAAACATAATTAAAGTACAGAGACATGTAATAACAAGTGGGTGGAAGTACGTGCAATAATAACTCAAGGTAATCACTGCGTTATGATTGTGCTGCAGATTAGAACAGAATATAATGAGGCTTCCCTTTAATGAGAGCACTTTCATTCTGAACCAGATTAGAAGCCAAGGATACTTCAGAGAAGTGCCAGTTCCCATTCTTACTATAGAAGCAGGTAAAAATGATATTTGGAAAAAATTCTAACAAGTTTAGGGATAGCTGGTGAAATGACAGATAAGAATTCCAAACTCTCACTCCATTACTCTATTGGGTGTACACAGAATAGTCTCTATGCTAAGACTGAGCTAATAAGTCCTGAATGGACCACAAGAGTCTCTCCCAGTCAATATCTATCTGTCCCATCTTAGCTCATGTTATTTCTTCACAAAGAACTGCCACTCCTGCCAAACGTCCTTGGCCTTGGCATTGAAAATACTATGAACACTTCCTTCAATACACTTATGGCAGGGCCCATTTACTGCTATTTGAAACTGGATGAAATGAGAACCCAGGAGCTAGGGAGTTAATTAGTCAGATTGTTCTGAGCTTCTCTGGCATCTACCCATGCATCTGACTATACCTTTTGATTCCCAAGAGGCTTTGAATTGCTACTTCTTTTTATTTTTTCTATTTTTTATTAGAGCTTTATAGTTATACACTGGTAGTTGGATTCTTCCTTACAAACGCATACATTCATGGAATTCGATTTCAGTTCATGATCCCCTCTCTTCTCATCTGAACTCCTTCCCCTCTACCCCCACCCCCATTCTCCTTCCTCTACTCTACTACACTTCCTTTTGCTCAGCTATTTATTTATATTTGTGCCGCGACCCCTCGCCAGCAAGGAGGACACGACACAGGATTCTTCTTTCAGCAGTTTATTCAGGCCTTTACTTATGTGTCTCTGGAAGCTTCTCCTCCTCCTCCTCCTCCTCCTACTACTCCTACTACTACTTCTACTTCTACCTCTTCACCCGAGCGCCCCAGCCTTGATAAAGCACATCAAGCCCCAATGCACAACTGCCATGTGGACCTTTCTCATAGGGTGTTTTACAGCTACGTGCCATCTCTCCCAAAATAAGGAGTTGTTTATCACAGGCCATCAGCGCCATCTTGTAATGGCGACCACAGTCCGCTGACACGGCTCACCACATATTTGGTTGGTTCTTTTTACTTATACATAAAGGTAAAATTCCCTATGGTATATTTATATATGCACATGACATATGTTTTTAAAGATTTAATTTCTACTTCTGATTTTCTTTTGGCCACTCTATCTACCCCAACAGAATGGATGCCAAGGTCGTCTTGTATGAGACAATGATACCCTGTTCTGGCTTTGCTAAATCAGAGCCCAGAATGTTTGGGACACTTCCTACATCCTGGTTATGGCTCGGCCTGTTAGGCAGCTGGTAGACCTCAGTGGTGGGAACATGGAGTTTAAAGGGTTAATTCTATAGACTGAGACATGCTAACTCTCAGCATGTCATCTTTCTTTAAAGCAGCTCACACAGGCCATTCTGCCCCAGCTGTGGTTTTAAAAGATAGCAGAGAAAACATTCGGCATTTTTTTGGGGGGGGGGATTGACTAATTTTACTTAGCATAATCTTCTCTAGTGCCATCCATTTCCCTACAAATGCCATGATCTTATTCTTTTTTAGTGCAGAGTAATATTCCATTGTGTATACATGCCACATTTTTTTTATCCATTCATCCACTGAAGGATATCTAGGTTTGCTCCACAGTTTAGCTATTGTGAATTGTGCTGCTATAAACATTGATGTGGCTGTGTCCCTGTAGTATGCTGTTTTTAGGTCCTTTGGATATATAGTCTGAGAAGAGAAATAGCTAGGTCAAATGGTGGTTCCATTTCCAGATTTCCAAGGAATCTCCATAATGCTTTCCATGTTGGCTGCACTAATTTTCAGTCCCACCAGCAGTGTATGCACCTTTTCTCCCTGCATCCTCGGCCAACACCTATTGTTGTTTGTGTTCATAATGGCTGCCATTCTTACTGGGGTGAGATGGTATCTTAGAGTAGTTTTGATTTGCATTTCTCTGACTGCTAGAGATAATGAGCTTTTTTTCATATATTTGTTGATTGATTGTATATCCTTTTCTGAGAAGTGTCTGTTCAGGTCCTTGGCCCATTTATTGATTGGATTATTATTATTTTTGGTGTTTATCTTGTTGAGTTCTTTATATACTCTAGAGAAATATAAGGGGGGTGACTCAAAGTGGGGTAGGGAGGGAGAGCATGGGTGGAAAATTACCTCTAGATAGGGAATGGGGGTGGGAGGGAAAGGGAGGGGGAAGGGGAATAGCTAGGATGGTGGAAGGAGAGGGTCACATTATACAAAATTCATGTATGAAGATGTGAATTTGGTGTCAACATATCATGTATACAAACAGACATTTGATAAATTGTGGTATAAAGGTGTATTAAGAATTGTAATGCAAAAGAATTTATAAATGTAATGCACTTCACTATTGTCATGTATGTAAGAAATAATTAAAAATAAATAAAAAGATAGCAGGGTATTATAACCCTTGACTAATGAGCTTGCTGTTTCCAGAGTTATTCTTCCCTTCTGAGGTTGAGGGAGATATATCCCCAAATTCCTCCACCAATAAAAAAAAAAGCCCACAGGTACACTGATCTGGCTTGGACCCGGATGAAAAAGGGCCTTTGTGATCTTCACACAAATCAAAATGACTGAGAGTTGCCTTTAAGTAGAAACATGTTCAGTAAGGACTTAAAAATCTGATACAATCCTATGGTCAGTGAAAAGTTAAGGAGTAGTACTTGGGCAGGATTCTCTAGAAAACTCCTCTCCTACCCCAACAAAACTGAACTCACAAAGAAATGAGTTGTCACTCTTTTCTGAGATGCCTACTCTTTCCCTTGTGGGTTCTTGCCCCACTTCTTCTTTCCCTGCTAATAAACTTAGCTACACTTTTAGTAAGTCTTGTATCCTGCTTGGAATCCTCTCATATGAAGACACAAGAGCTGAGAATACAATGCAATTGGTAGTAAGATCATATCTCAGGTATCATTTCTAATATCATGCCCAGGCCTGAATTACCCGATGCCTAACTTTTCCTCCTCATTCCCAGGCAAGACTTGCTTCCCTACTCCTCTAGGAGCTCTTAGGTCTCAAAAATAATTTCTACCCCTGAATTTCTTGAATTATCTGTGGGATTCATAGAACAATTAGTGGGTGAATGCTAGAGTAATATATTACATTCATATCTTTCCAATAATATTGTAAGCTCTCCATGAAAATAAGTCCTTCAAGACTTGAGTCTTGGTAGCCTCGGTGTGGGTACAGTGCCCATTGATTAGAGGTAACTCTATAGAGAGGCAGTTAAAAATGTGGACTCTACATGAGATTCATTGCAGAGGGTAATATTAAGGATGCCACCTTAACCATGTGATCAAAAGTCATATCATCAGGGCTGGAGTTGTGGCTCAGTGGTAGAGCGCTTGTCTCCCATTCGCGAGACCCTAGATTCGATCCTCAGCACCACATAAAAAATAAATGAATAGAATAAAGGTGTTGTGTCCAACTACAACTAAGAAATAAATATTAAAAAAAGTCATATCACCAGCCATGGAATAAACTGACACCGTGTGCCTCCTGATACACTGCACAAAGAAAAATGCAGCATCATGTGGCAATCTTACCAAAAATGGATAATCTGAGTTTAAAGAGGAGGGAACATCAGACAAACCAAACTGAGGAATATTCTATAAAATAATTGGTTTGTACTGTTTTGTTTTTTTTTTTTTTGGTAGTGGGGATTGAAACTAGGGATGCTTAATCACTGAGCTTCAACCCCAGCCCCTTTTTATTTTTAGACAGGGTCTAGCTAAGTTGCTGAGGCTGGTCTCAAACTTGCAATCATTTTGCCTCAGCCTCTCAAGTCGTTGGGATTACAGGCATGTGCCTGGCTGGCCTGTGTTCTTCAGCCATTTCAAGATCATGAAAGACAAAGAAAAACTGAGGAATATTAAAAGTTAAAAAAAACCTAAAGTAATGTGACAATTGAATGCAATGTGTACTCACAGATTTGATCCTAGACTGGAAGATTTGATTATACAGTAGGCATAAGTAGAACACATGGATAGAATCTAAATAAAGTCTGAAGATCTGATAATAGTATTGTTTCAATGTTAATCAATAGTACGGTGACAATTATGTGTATTTATGTAAAAGAAAATATCCTTGATAATAAGAAACACACACTAAAGTATCTAGGGGTAAAGAAGCTTCATGTCTGCCATCTACTCCCAAACAGTTAAAAAAAGATTACATACGTTATATATGTATGTAATGTATTCATACATATAAATATGTGTGTGCCTATGTATGTATGCAATATACATTCACACAAAGAGAAGGATAAAGGAAATAAAGGCAGAATATTGGCATTTGGAGCATCTGAGGATAGGATATATGGAATTCTCAATATTATTCTTATAATTTGAATTCTGAAATTATGTCAAAGTAAGTTTTTGTTGGTTTTTATTTTTTGTAGAACTCTGGCATCAGGCTTATTGGATTGGAATCCCTGCTTTTCCACTCACCAGTTACACGACCTTAGGCAGGTTACTTGACGCCTGCTGTACTCTGTTTCCTTGTCTGTATTATAAGAACAGGACTGACATGGGTAGGCTGTGAGAATTAAGTACTGTGAAGTACTTGACATGGTGCTTGGCTCAGAGTTAGCTCCTGGTGAATGATAGCTCCCATTATTATTAAATGACCCAGACCAGGTCTCTTTCTGCTTATGATAAGGATGATGTTGAAGAGTCATGATTTACTGGGATCAGGAGGGTACACCATAGGTCATGAGTCTCTTGCCTACTTCCAATGGACCTACCCAGCTGCTATGACTACTGGAAACATGTGGGAGCCCTTGTCCCTAATGTTTAAGATCATTAAACGGAATGAAGGACCTAGGTATAGTGGCACTCCTACATGCCTCTCTGTGACTTGGGAGGCTAGAGTAGGAGGATCATGAGTTTGAGGCCAGCCTTAGTAACTTAGGGAGATCACCTCCAAATAAATAATAAAAAGGCTGGGGATGTAGCTCAGTGGTAGATCACCCTGGATTCAATCCCCCAAACAAAAATAAATAAACAAAATAAAAAGAGGGCTTAGTTAGCTTTGGACTTCAATCCAGGACTCAAACACCCTATAAGTAGATGATATGTCAGACCCATCAGGACTCCATCAGACCCATTCCCAGGATGAGCTTTAACACATTGCAAGGTGTATCCTGTGTGCTTTTTACTGGATGCAGAAATTTGTCCTTCTCTTTTAGCCACAAGGGCTCTAGTCTCAACAGAGCTGTTCTGAATAATCCCAAATCTCATTTGTTTTGTTGTTCCTGAGAGCTAAATTCAGAATGCGGCCTATATGGAAGTGAGAGGAATACTTCTAGAATCATTGAGACCAAGGCCCTTATTTTTCTAAACAGGAAACCAAAGCCCAGAAAGTTGATGAGGCATGTTTAAGATTACTCCATGGGCTCTAGCACAGGGAGGGCTGGAACAAGTTTCCTAACTCTCGTGTGATTATCCTTTTCACTGTGTCACATTGCTTTGCGACTCTGTAGTTGGTATAGTCAAGGAATTCAGAGAGAAGCAGATTTGATGGGATGGAACCACAGGAATAGTTGGCATACTCCTTTATCAGTAGTTTGTGTCAGAATTCTAGGATTTCTATGCTGAAACACTATGAGAACCCCATGTCATGGTGATAAAGGAAAAGTGAGGCAGCAAAATTTGCTGATGTAGCTCTCTGTAGGCCCAGGTAGTGAATTGAATATTTCCTCAATTTTGGCCATAATTTTACTTTACCGACCCAATAAAGCATTTGGATTTCATCACATGGTTTGTTCCCCTGATTTTTTTTTTCTTGTGTATGTGTGTGTGTTAGTTACTGGGGATGGAATCCAGGACCTTGTGCATGCCAGACAAGCACTTTACCACTGAGCTACATCGCAAGACCTTCCCTGATTTTTTATATCCTCTTTCTTCTTCTTTTTTTAACCAAGAGATTTTATTGGGGGGTTGCCTGAAGGAGAGGCAGAGAGCAGAGAGAGGAGAGGAAGAAGAGGAAGAGGGCAGAGAGAAGAGAGAAGAGCTCTTTCTTATTTTCTTAAAAGGCTTACTATCACTTTCTCTGGTCCAAATTTCTGCCACATTGCTTCAATAAATTCCTAGTTTCTGCTTTCCTTTGATCACCTTGGACTTGAGATATTAAGTAAACTTCAATGTGAAGTGCCTGAATTAGGGTAAGTAAGTACCTCAGCATACATACTGATCTCAAAGAAAAAACTTGGAGGACCCAGAAAGAGGCTTTGGGCATTTTATTACTCACATGCTCCTCAGCAACAGTAGGCCAGGACAAAATGGAGAGTTGCACTGTGCCTACAAGCAGGGAAAATATATAGGATAGGTTGCATGCCCACTGTGCACATGGATTTCTTGAGATGTCTTAGATATATTATTTTACTTTATGATGAAGGTCACTCTGCTTTTATCCATATCTAAAGCTTAGAGACAAGAGAAGTGGGCAGTTCCCCCTCTTCATTTCCTTCCTTATCACATTCTTTAGAGTCTTTCTTATCTCGCCCCCTGGAACAACAAGCTTTCCTAGGCGCCGACTAGTATTTACCCCCATGCTACTGTACAAGGAAAATTCAGAGTTACTTTTGTTATTGATTAATAAACCTATTTCCAAAACAACTTGAATGTAGACTTGAAAAACTATAGACTCTGGAGTTGGACATTTCTTTAAAGCTCATCATACTTAGTGAGGAAATCCATCATTGCCTCAGACAACTGCAAGTTGGGGCAATTAAGTTTTATCAAATCCTCCTGGAAGGAAGACAATACAATTAACATGGAAAAAAGAAGGAACCGAGAGTCTGGAAAATTGCTTTTTTCTTTTTAATGTATGGCTGTGGATTTGAGGGAGTGTCTCCTCACTGAAGAGCTAAGAGAGAAACTGATGGCAACCAAATTCTAGAATGCTAAAAAAGAAAAGAAAAGAAAAGAAATCTGTTTTGACTGAAACATTCACCCAAAAGAGAGCAAAGCAGATTTCTGAATTTACTATGAGGCTTGTGTTATTTGCTTGGCAAGGTGTTAAGGCACATTTTAGAATCTTGCATAGGCATCCAATGCAAGTAAGCATCTTTAATTTGAGAAGTGTGTGTGTGTGTGTGTGTGTGTGTGTGTGTGTGTGTGTGTGTGTGTGTGAGAGAGAGAGAGAGAGAGAGAGAGAGAGAGAGAGATTGATTCCGTAATATCAGGAATGAGCACCTCTGAATTTGAATTTTAAAACATTGGTATTTTAGCACAATCACATAAACATATCCAAAATATAGAATCTTGACTCTTAGCTCTTAGCTCTGAAGGTATTCTATTAAGAGGAAACTAGATATCCAAGCTCTTAGATTCTGGCTTGGTAAAAGTAATGTCTTTCTGTATAGAAAAATCACAAAAGTCTAAGATAATTTAACTTTTCTTCCTTTCAATTTAATGTGAAAAAAAATCTGCTAGGAATGGGGAGCTTTTGCATTTAGTATTCTTTGGCTTCCAACAGAGGTATAAAGCCTGCTATTTATTCTTAGAGCAGACACCCCGGGGGAAGAGGATTCCTTCGGCAGCCTTCAACTCTTTCTCTTTCTTCACTGCAGATATGCAATGGGCATAGCCACTGACAGCAAACACCCTGTGAGGGTTACCATTTGCTCAAGGGGAAATTGGAGAAGAAATAGTCTCTTGCAGAAATCAGAATGCCCTGCTAAGCTTCAGGAAGGCATGATTTAAAGAATTGAGAATAGCAAATGAGCATATGAAAAGATGTTCCACAACATGCGTCATTAGGGAAATGCAAATTCAAATAACAATGAGATACCACTATACATCTATTACAATGGCCAAAATCTGGAACACTGATAATGCCAAATGCTGGTAAGGATGTGGAGCAACAGGAACTGATGGGAATGGAAAATGGTACAGTCACTTTCAGACAGTTTGGCAGGTTTTTATAAAACTAAACATACTCTTACCATATGATTTAACAATCACACTCTTTGGTGTTTACCCAAAGGAGTTGAAAACTTATGTCTATATGAAAGCCTGCTCACAGACATTCATAACATCTTTATTCATAATTGCCAAAGCTTGGAAGCAACCAATATGTCCTTCAGTAGGTGAATGGATAAATAAACTGTGGTACATCCAGACAATGGAATATTATTCAGTACTAGAAAGAAATGAAGTACTAAGCCATGAAAAGACATGGAAAAATATTAAATGAATATTATTAAGTGAAAGAAGCCAATCTGAAAAGGCTATATTTATCATATGATTTCAACTCTATGATGTTCTGGAAAAGGCAAAAGTATGGAGACAGTAAAACAATCAGTGATTGTCAGTGGTTGTTGGGGGGAAAGGATGAAAAGGCAGAGCACAGAAGATTTCTAAGCAGAACTACTCTGTATGATATTATAATGATAAATATATATTGTACATTGATAAAATAACAGATTGTACAACACTAAGAATGAACTCTATGGTCTTCGAGTGACAATGATGTATTAGTATAGGTTCATCTGTTGTAACAAATGTACCACTCTGGTGGGAGATTTTCATATTGGGAGTGACTATGTATGTGTGGAGGCAAAGAGGTATGTGGGAACTCTGTGCCTTCATCTTATTTTGTCATGAACTGGAAACTGCTGTAAAATAATAAAGTCATTTAAAAAAGAGAATTAAGAACTTGGTTAAGTGACCATGGCATAAATTTTGAAAATCATGAATATGGAGTAAAACAGACATCAGAATGTCTCAAATGTCTTGTTTTTCCCCCTTGAAAATGTGGCTTGGTTTATTCCCTTCTATTCTTTCTGCCTCCATCTGGATCTTGTGACCTTATTCTGAGCCATTGCCCTAGCTGGCTCATTTGTCTTGAGTCTTTCCTTCATCCAGTCCAAATTCTAACTGGCTGCCAGAGTTAAGAAGAGGGAGGGGGAGGAGGAGGAAGAGTAAAAGGAGGAGAAGAAGCAGCAGCTGCTGCCACAATGTCCAACATCAGGAAAATAGTTGGGGACACTTTGGTTCAGCTATGTGATAGTGTGTTTAAAGCTGTTGAAGGCCATGTAGTCATTGAAGGACCTGTTGAATGGTCATGATTTGGTATTGATGTGGCACCCCTTTTCTCTACAGAAAAGCCCTCTTCACCATGGCTGATTTTAGGACTGTCAGGAAAAGAGTCTCTGAGAAACAGTCCAATGTAGCTAAACTTCCTATTTCTGTTTTACTTGGCCACTGGCCGAGAAGATACTAGCACTCCAGGTGCTGGACACCCCCTTACTAGTTTTTCACAAAAACAAAGTATCCAGTATAGTACTTTGTAGAAATGTGCAAACAAGGCCTCTGGCCTTGAGCTGGGTTTCACAGAGATGTCTACATTTTTAAGATAAGTTACAAATAGGCTCCATGGTAACAGGTGGCAGGGGGAGGAAAGAAAGAAGAGAAGCTCTCCCCTTCTCAGGTGTTGTTCTTGAAGAGTTAACTTGCCCAGAACAGTGGAAGAAAAAGCTGCTTTTATGTGAACTTCTGCAGACTGTGAACTTCTGAGCCCTCCCCTTACACACTGGGTATAAAACTCTGAAACTCCCTGAACTCGGGGTTCAGGGGATTAATTGATTACAGCAAAAGCTGTGCCCTCTGAACCTGACTGCAGCCAAATAAAATTGTTTCCTGCTGTCTTCGGTGCTTTGTCTCGTTTGTCCCTACAACAATATTGTGTGACAAAATTGATCTGTACAATCTCAATAAGGTTACCTTGTTAGGATTTGTGTATAAAGTTAGCTATGCCCATCACATTTGGAAAGGTGATAAGGTACTGTCTATTACTAAAAAGAAAATCTTACTATAGACCAGATTTTCTCAATTGGAGTCCTATGAGAGAATTAAACTCTAAGGCATCAGTCATAGTTAATTTTATATGTCAGCTTGACTGAGTTAAGGGATACCCAGATAACCAGCAGGACATTATTTTGGGGTATATCTATGAGGATGTTTCTGGAAGACATTAGCATTTTAATCAGTAGACTGAATAAAGAAGATTTTTCCTCATCATTGTGGTGGTGGGGGGGCATCATCCAATCTATGGAGGGTTCAATAGAACAAAAAGGTGGAGGAGGGTAAATTCTCTTTCTTTTTTCTAAAAAATATTTTTATTATATGGACACAATATTTTATTTATTCATTTTTTATGTGGTGCTGAGAATTGAACCCAGGGCCTTGCATATGCTAGGCAAGCACTCTACCACTAAGCTACAACCTCAGCCCCTATATATTTTTAAAAAAAATATTTTTAGTTGTAGATGTACACAGTACCTTTATTTTATTTATTCATTTTTATATGGTGCTGAGGATCAAACCCAGTGCCTCACACATGCTAGTCAAACGCTCCACCACTGAGCTACATACAACTCCAGCCCTCTTTTTCTTTCTTTTTTTTTTGATATTTATTTTTTAGTTTTAGGTAGATACAATATCTTTATTTATTTTTTATGTAGTGCTAAAGATTGAACCCAGTGCCTCACACATGCTAGGCAAGCACGCTACCACTTAAGCCACATCCCCAGCTCCCTCTTTTTCTTTTCTTAAACAGAGACATCCAACTTCTCTTCCATTTTGACATTGGGGTGAGGCTGATTTTCAGATTTCAGATTTGGGGAATGTTGGGAGTCTCCCTGAGAACTCCCCGGCCTTTCAGACATGGCGGTGGGCAAATTGCCAGTGGGTGGCTAGAACTCCCGGGGCCTTTCAGATAAGGATCCCCTAATGCAACAAGTTGGCAAGTTGGTGGCAAGTTGCCAGTGGGCGGATAACAAGTTATTTTGAAACTTTTCTAATTGGCCCTCCAGTCTTCCACACTCATGAACAGTTTGTGCCCCCCCATGAATCTTATGCAGGGCAGACGTGCGTGCACCATAGGTGATGACCTGACCTTTACTATGATTGGCCCCTGGGAGCTTCCTGGTTTAAGATAACTGACTCTCACTTTCTATATAAGCTTTAATAAGGTGCAATAAGATGCTTCATCTTTGTCACTGCTATCTGTGTGTGTGCATTTTAATCTCCGACGATGAACCTTGGCCTTTCAGGGACTTATACCACTACTACTACCCCCACCATCATACCTCTGGTTCTCAGTCCCAAGTGATCAGATCAAACCAGAAATGAGACAGTCACTCATGCTAAGGGCTACATAATTAAACTGAACTTTATGCTAATGTCTGTTGGAACCTGACACCCTCACACTCTTCGCCAGTGTGAAGAGACCCCAAAACTAGAGAACGCCAAGCACACCTTAATGTCCTGAACAGAAATGTTTGGATTAGGAGTGCTAATCCACTGAGTGGCAGGAGTTAGCACAGCCTGAGGAATGGGGCACATTGTCTGCTTACACTGAGCAATTCCCCTTGCATTGTTTCATGATGTAACTAACCAAAGGACTTGATCTAGGTTCCTAGAAAAAAGGTGCTTGTGATAAATGAAGGGGTTGATTGAGATGTTGGACATCTGCCTCTAGGCTTTGGCATAGGGGTTCTGGGCCTTGTCCTGTGTCCCTGAAAAAAAGGGCCCTTTGTCCATGTTTCAGGTAAAGATTCAATACAAGCAAAGTTAAGAAGGCTGAGGGCTGGGAGGAGGAACTGGGACTTGGTTTGGTAAATGTCTGTGGGCAAGCCATGAGAAGGCAGCACAAGGTGGAGAGAAAAAGGAAGCTTAGGGGATGTGGGCAAGGTTTCCAGGGTCCCTCAAATCATCAGGGAGGGAAAGTAGTTCTGAAGTCCAATGAATTTTGAGGGTCTGAAGTATGAGCTTTATTCATTACTATAAAGAACCATGTTTCTTCCTTTGGGAAACATATGCCAATGCAAGTAACATGTAGAACCAACACTCAAATCCTATATGAGTTCCGCAGTCTCCTCTTCTATCTGTTCAGGGCCTATCTCACAAGCATGGAGAGAAATGACATCTGGTTGTCCTCTTTCTTTCTCTTAGAGCACTTAACCCTTGAACAAAAGTATCTGTCTTTTTTGTCAGGTAGGTTTCTTCTATTTTAATGGTAGTTGAGTGAGAATGTTATTGTTCATGGAAAACCAGAGGGCAGACAGGCTTTAGGAGAGGGGGATGGAAGCAGTGTGGCCCTCCCTGCACTGAGCTACAATGGCCATCACCATAATCCTGGCACATGGAGACCCACCCTTTTTTCTTCCTGTTCCAGGCTATACCACCATGCAATCAGTGCCCCATTGCCTTGAAAAAGCTAAACCATATATCTTCTCCCCTGAAGTGAGTGGCATTGTCCCTTTCATGGAACCTGTGATTCGCTTTCTTACATGGACAATCAGCTCCTTGCATCAAGAGGCAAAAAAAAAAAAAAAAAATTAGTCTCACTTCATAGGCCTTAGAGTCCACATCCCTCCAAAGTTAATATGTTGACTATCTTTGGTTTTGATAATAATTCAAAGTAAAGACATCCATTTACTTCACATCTTAAAAATCAAGCATTCCTGACTCTGAAATGATTTTCTGGGTTCAGTGTCTCAGAACCACAATAATTGACTTGGCAATATGAAAAGTCATTTACAAGCAAAGTATGATGAGGCTTCTCTTCATTTGGTACTAGAAGCATCCTCCATAAATCTAGCTTATTAAAACAATGAGTATCTCATAATATTTATGCAATTTCCAAATGAGATGGTCATAAAATTGCTATAAAATATTAAAAGTCTATTCTCTGCTGATGATAATGAAGCAAATATTGATGTGGGCTCCCCAAGATACACCACTACACATATACTCATCAAAATGGATAGATGATGATATTGAACTATTTCCTTAAACTACACATAAATAAGATTATATGCTTTTATTTTTTTCTTAGTCTTCTTCTATGATGAGAGACATCCTTTGTGTTTGTGCCTGTGATGTTCATATGTCTTCCCATTTTTTATGTTGAAATTTCTATATGATGTGTTTTCATACATTCATTCTTCAACAAACAGACATGGAATAGGCCCCATGCTAGATGCTTTAGGGAATAAAATATTCAACAAAATAATTAATAATTCTCTGAAGTTCACAATTGTGGGCTAGAAGTGGGGAATAGGGTAAGGACATTAAAAGAACTAGCCAAAATATAGCACCCAAGGGAATAAATGTAAAATAAACTTGTGATCATTGTGGTATGAAAGTGAAGAAAAAGGGAACAATTACTCCAAACTATTGTACTGGAGAGAACTTCATGAAAATACTGGTAAGTCTTCCTGATCAACAAAAATCACCATGCAAGCAGCTATCCAGCCTCTTCCAATATAGGAAGCCATCTTTTCCAATACCGTTCTGTTCCAATTTCCTCCTCCTCCTCCTCCTTTTTTTCTTTTTTCTTTTTCCTTTTTTTGTGGTGCTGGGGATTGAATCCAGGGCCTTGTGCATGCAAGGCAAGCATTCTACCAACTGAGCTATATCCTCAGCCCCAAATTTCTTTCTTAAAGTTGAACTTGGTAGTGACCTCTGTCACCATTCAGTAGAGAAGTTATCAAAAGTTGTATTAATAGAGCAGAAAACGAGAGAATATCTGTGGATATAATTTACAAAGCCCAAAGTGATTTATGACTCTAAAATGTCTGTTATGCTTGCTCTTATTTTTTTTAGTAACTTCTATATTGTTAGTATAAATGAATCTGAATGGACCAGTGGGTGACCATTTGAGGTACTTCTAGTGAACCCTGAGTGCTCTCACTTCCTTGCTCATTCTGAGTTCTCTAAAGCTATCACTGTGGCAGCTTCCACCTTGGTCTTGGCTCTGGGGATCTTGAGCTGATGAAAGACGAACCTGCTGCAAGGCAACCTCGCCAGAGCTTCCTCATCGCAGGGCTTCTGGGAAAGGACAGTCACTAATTAAGCCCAGTCACTTCTTCTTTTCCTTCTCTTCCTGTTTCAGATGCATCTGAAAATAAGTACCTAGTCAGCCTACTCATGAAACTTGATGTACTTGGCGGAGATGCCAGGAGGAGTTAGTACCTGGCTAGGTCTGGAATGGCCACATTAAGAAGCTTGATATGGCAGTATCTGTTGTCCACTCCTCAGACTGGAAAAGTCACCAACTGTAGTGTTTTGAAATGTTCACACAAACTTTTGGACACTACAGCCACTGAGATACAGTCAATTTCCTCTTCTTTCCTCCTACAGGCCAGCCAGTGACTAATGAAGCTGGATCATAGGAGGTAATACAGCTTCTGCATGGCTCTTGTTCTCTTGGGACACTTGCCTTGGGATCCTTCAGGTAAGAAGTCTGGCCATCTGGAGGCCATCATGCTAGAGAGACTATATGGAGGGATTACACAGAGATAGAAAGACATGCCCAAGGAGCTCCAATTGTCCAGCCACCAGCTTTTTTGAGTCTTCTCAGCATCAACTGCCAAACCTGAGTGAGCAAGCATTGGATGATTCCAGTCTCCAGTCTTTAAGCCAACTTTGCTAATACCAAGTGAAGCTGGCTTTTGTATTATCCCAGCGGACACAGTGGGGCAGAGATGAATTATCCTAATGAGCCTTGCCTACAAATGCAGATATATGAGCAAAATAAATGCTATTGTTTTAAGCCATTAAGTTTTTAGGTATTTTATCATGTAGCCAAAGTCACTGGAATATCTATATAATTTTTCCATACAATAGTTTTATTATCCCCTGAATAGACCAACTGGACTGTTTTTTAGCCAGAAGGAAACAGAGTGAGACTTACTACATTTGGAGATTGTTTCTAGAGTGGGGCTTCCTCAGACATGTGCATTTTAATCTATTCATTTCACAGCAGAGGATTGGGATGGTTTTTTTTTTTCATTATTATTATCTGTAGCAAAAACTGGGCCTCTGTGTTTGAATTCGTATCTTTTCTCAGTTCCATGTTGGGTTTTATTGCATGCTTTCTTCCTTACAAGGAAATGTTTTAATCAGTTCCCCAAATCTAGCATTGCATTTTAAAATCACAGCCTTTAATAGTTATTTATTTACAGAAAGAGTTGTCTCTGATTTTCTCTTTCCATGGCCCAAAGCTGCTGGGTCAGTGTGAGTTTTAATCCCATCCCCCTCTCTGTGTGTACGTATTCATTTACTGATTGAAAGGGAGTCCATGTTTTTGACTTACTGGAAATGGCCTGAAATAGCTAGCCAAGTTTCACAGACAAATGGATGCTTAAAAATGAAGAGATTAGGCCCAGTGTACGCCTGTAATCCCAGCAGCTCAGGAGGCGGAGGCAGGAGGATCTTGAGTTCGAAGCCAGCCTCAGCAATATAGTGAGGCCCTAAGCAACTCAGCAAGATACTTTTTGTAAGTAAAATACAAAAAAGGGCTGGGGATCTTGTTCAGTGGTTAAGTGCCCCTGGGTTCAAATCCCGGTAGCAAAAGATAGAGACTAAAGTCTAGTAAAGATAAATAAGAAGTAAAGCGATACCTCTGTTATTATAAAATTATATTTTAGGTTGATTCTCTAGAACACATCTGTAAACTGAGACAGCTGAACATAGGAAAGAAAAAGACAAGTCAGTTTTCTGTCACTGTAATGAAATAGCTGAGATAATTAACTTATAAAGAGAAAAGTTTTATTTTGGCTTGTGGTTTTGGAGATTCCAATCTAAAATTGTGTGAATCCATTGCTTTGGGCATTTGATGAGGGTGCTGGATGGCAATGGTGGGAGCATGGTAGCAGAGCAAATTGTTCACTTCATGGCCAGGAAGCAAAAGAACAGAAGAGGGAGGTTCCACAATCCCCTTCAAAAGCATGCTGCCAATGAGATAAGAATCTCCCACTAGGCTCCACCACTTCAAGATTCATAGCACCTTTCAATAGTGCCATCCCGCAAACCCAGTCTTTAACACATGGGCCTTGGAGATCCAAACTATAGCAATGAGTGTCTAGAATACCTGGGTAAGTGCTAAAGATCTCTCCTAATTTATTCAATTAGACAAGTCCTTAGCTTTCATTCAGTGACTATTTCTTCATAGAGCATTAAAGTATAGCTTCAGAATTTGCAAATTTTACACAATATGTAACATTTTTCATCATCTGACTTCCCAGTTCATGGTAGATTAGAATTAGCTAATAAACAAAGAGAGAAAATGCTTAAGGGGCAGACTTGTTAGAAGATAGGCACAGTAACAGCAGTGGGAAACAACATTTGAGGTCATGAGACCAAAAACTTAAACATGACATCAGAGATCAAAACATATATAATCTGATGCCTTGCCATAGGAGTAAATATCTCTGTACACCTCAGTAGTCCAGAAGAACATCATTGATATCCCATAGGATAAATACAATGCGTCTCCTCAACTTTATCCACAGGACATACATTTCAAAACCCCAGAGGATGCCTGAAACCACAGATAGTACTAAACTTTATAGTTTTTTTTTTTTCTATATGCTGGGCAGCATTGCCACATAGTATCATAGTTAATCTGTCCTCCCACGTTTTATGCCCTAGTCCCTCCTTTACATAACTACTCTTATACTTTGGAGCTATTATTAAGCAAAATAAAGGTTAGTTGAGCATAAGTACTGTGATACCATGACAATCAATCTGATAACCAAGATAGCTACTAAGTAACTAACTAACAGGCAGGTAGCATATACAACGTGGATACACTGGAAAAAGGGATGATTCATGTTTTGAGTGGGATGTAACAGGATGGCACAAGATTTCATCACACTGCTCAGAATGTCACACAATTAAAAACTTACAAATTTCTTTTTTTTCTTGTTCTTTTTAGTAGAACTAAAAAAAAAAACTTATGAATTTCTTATTCCTGGAACTTTCTACTTAACATTTTCCAAATGAGGATGATTGTGGGTAACTAAAATTGTGAAAAGTTAAACCACAGATAAGGAGGGGACTATTATAATGGTTAAATTTGTTCAGTACACTCTTTTCATAAAAGCAGAAAAATTAGTTTTTCACATATTTTAGAGAGAATTCATGGAAAACAATCTAAAGAAAGCATGCTTTGACATTTAAAGGGATCAAGTTCAGTTACCTAGAAAAATCACTCATGTGGAAACATTTTCTCATATATTGATTAAGTCTGCTATGTTATGACTATTCTGCTGAAATAACTGGAAGTCATATTGATCAGTATGTGGTCTTTATGGTTAGATTTTGTCTTTAATGAGACTGTAAGTTTATCTATTTGTTCATTTTGTCCAGCACCTCTCCTTTTTTTTTTTTGGATGCAAGACACTACTTTCTTCTACAAGGTGCCCCTTGACCATAAGGTTAAAGGAGAATTGTCATCTTCTTATAGATTCTACCATTTTGACTACAGTGATGGGCCAGAGGTGACATCTAACTGTGCTGGACTGACCCCTGGCAACAGTGATGGGACTCAAATAAGGATGAATTTGTGATCCAAGACAGGTTGCATCCTTTATAATTTTATTTAGAACAAAGGAAAGAAGCCATTTTCCTTTTGGGTAGTGAAACTAAGCAGATGTGGGACTCAGCTGCCAAGGTGTCAGTCCCAGCTTCTGGGAAAAAGCTGGTTGGAGAACATGTCACAGATGCCCAGAGAGAAATGCAGTAGACAGCACAGAGGACATGCAGGAGAGCCTACCCTGCAGATGCAGAGTTCCTACTCCTGAGGAACTCACTGCAACCTATGAGGTCCCAAGAACTGTCCTGATTTTACCTCTGTGATTCCTGTTTTTTAGTAAATCTTTTGATTCCAATAGCTACCCAAATTGTCCTTTCGGCAAATCCTCTGTTGCATAAACAACTCCATTTGGCTTTTCATCATCTGTAGCTAAAAGACTCCTGTGGAGTACATGAAACTCTGGAAACTGTGTGAGGCCCCTCTGAGCTGCTCACTGCAATACTGAAGGTCTGACATGGATGCTGCAAGAAGAAAACTGGAAGCAACTTGTTTGTGTAGCTAATGAGGAGTTGGTATCTCTCAAGCCATGTGACTGAAAGGAAATGCTGCTGCCGAGCTGAAGGAAGAAAAGTCAGTGAAGGCTGTAGCAGGAGTTCATACAGCAATCCACCTTATCAGATTTCCCTTTTCTGAATAATTCAAGCCAAATGCTCAGCCTGACTCCCCACCCCCACCCTGAGCCCTGAGAGTCAACTGCCCACGTACCATCTTAATTCAAGGAGATCATGGAAGGCAGCAGTCTATGGATTCTTTCAGTTCTGATTTTCTGAATCAGCGAGGCATTTTAAATTGTTCCTTTTCTCCACCACTGACATTTCCTCATGACCAGGAGACAGAAAAATGGTCCTCACTGTTGAAAGCCTCCCTCGGCTGGGCACAGTGGTACATGCCTGTAATCCTAGCTACTCGGTAGCCTGAGGTAGGAGGATTGCAAGTTCAAGGCTAGCCTGGACAATTTAATAGGACTCTTTTTCAAAAGAAAATTTATTTAAAAAAAAAAAGCTGGGAATGTATCTCAGTGGTAGGGGGCTTACCCATAGTGCAAGAGGTCCTGGGTTCAATCCTCAGTACAGCAGTAAAACAATCCTGTCTATATGGTGACAAGTGCCACACAGAATTGTAAAATGATCTCATGTATTATTTCATTTAGACATCCTAACTCATATGAGGTAGGCACTAATATTATTCCCATTTTAAAGATGAACAAATTGAGGCTTAGAAGGTTAAGAAGCTTGAAGTAGGTCATGGTTTGCACAAGATGGAAGACTCCCCAGAGGATGCCTTCTGAAAGTCAGATTTGGAGAAATGGGGTCTTACCACTTCACACATCATGGGAATTTCCATCATTTATGCATCATTTAAGTTGTAACAAACTCTCATATCCTTCACATACTGCTGGTGAGAATATAACTCAATACAATTATCTGGAAACCCATTTGAAAGTATGTAGAAAGAGCTCTAGAAAAATCCATACACCTTGACTAAGGAAGTATTCCCAAGGAGATAATTAAAAATCAAGGCTAAAAATTATGCATACTGATATTCCACATGGTTCTTTTGTATAATTAAAAGTTTGAGGGGCTGGAGTTGTGGCTCAGCAGTAGAGCGCTAGCCTACCACGTAGAGACCCTGGGTTCAATCCTCAGCACCACATAAAAATAAATAAAAAATAAAGGTACAATACCCCCCCCCCAAAAAAAAAGTTAAAAAAATCTTCAGTTTTATAGATTTAGAGTTGGAAGGAACAGATTCACTCTCATTTTCCCACAGAAACACTAATTCAACATAAGGTGTATCAGTTATCTATTGCTGTGTGACAAATTGCCCCAACTTGGTAGCTTAAACGAACAATGGTTTGTTATTTCTCATGATTCTGTAGGTTGGTGGAATAGTTCTTCTGCTGATTTTTCCAGGGCACATTCATGTGATAGCTATCAGCTGGGAACTCAATTAGGGCCAAGTGTTACTCCCAGAACCGTCTATTGGTCAATACAAGTCACAAGAGTAACTGAGGTTCAAGGAGGTGGAGAAATAGATATTACCTTCTGGTGGAAGCAATGAGAACATCTCAAGGCAAAGTGTTATGGCCAGGTTATAGAGAGATGGATGATTCATACGGGGCCATTATTATGCCCACCAACCAAAAGTGGTAAGAAATTGCAACTAAGACAAAAAGAATTTGAGAGCTGTGGAATGAAGACTTTAACTTTATCCAAAGAGAAGTCTAGTTTTTATTCTTGGTTAGGAGGAGGTGATATCTAAGCCTCTGGAATATTCCGTCTGTTAAGAATGATTTTGTTTGTCTAGAGCTTTGGTTATGGGATAGTCTAACTATGTGATTTATAATGAAGGATTTGAACCATGCCATATCACTTCTGACTAAAGATTGAATGCATTAATCTGACCTCCCCAAAAGGCTGGAGGCTAAAGGTCAAGCACTTGGCCAATATTTAATGGAGTCTCGATAAAAACTCTGGACACCAAAGGCTCAGGCAAGCTTCCCTGGTTGGCAGTATTCATTGAATATTGTCACACTTCAATTGTGTGAGGGTAATGCATCCTTGAGGATGCCAGAAACTTGTGTTTGAGACACTCAGATTTCATCCTCTGCATTCTTCCTTTGGTTCACTCTAATTTGTATCCTTTTACGATTGTTAAGACTGTAATCCTAAGTAGAGTGTTATCTTCTACTTAAATTTCTAAGAGTTATTCCAGCAAATGACTGAAACTGAGACCTCAGAATTTATAGCCAGCTACTCTGAAGTAAGAGTGACTTTGGGGACTTCCAAACTTGTATCTAAGTGTCTTAAGTGAAATCAGTCTTGTGGGATTCTTCCTATTGACTAGGCAGAAGGTCAAAATCTTTGCACTTGGTGTCAGAAATCTTGGGCAGGCTTGAAAATACGAACTATGCCCTTAACCTCAAATTTGGCCAATTCTGGTTAGGAACCATGAGCCATGACTGCTCTGTGGATTGATTGATGCCTCATAATGAAGTTATGAGGTAGGTACTATTATTATCCCCATTTCGCAGACGAGGAAACTGAGGCATAGAGAAGTTAAATGACTTGTCTAAGTTTATACAAATAGAAAGTGGTGAAGCTGTGATACAAACTTACACATTCTGGTTTCAGCGTCTACTGTCTCAACTTTGATGCCATACTGCCTCTAGATGCATCTATATCTTTCAATCTATCAAATATCTTGTCTTTTTAGGCACATACTACTGGATTTGGTTTACTACTTTTCTTTATGTATTTAGAATCTGTGTACCTGCTTGTAAACAGTGACTGGCCTATATTTTTCTTTTCCTGTAGTCTCCTTTTTTGTTATTGATATCAAGATTAAATTAACTTTATAAAATGAGCTGGGTAGCTTTCTCGAGCTTTTAATTGTATTGTCCATTTTTTTATGTTCTTATTGGTATTTTGTAGTCTCGATTTAGGCATTTCTTAATAGATCTGTTAAAATCCTGCATTAGTATTGTTTTTGCATATTTCAAAATAGTATTGATATAAAAGGGAATAGAAAGCTTACTTCAAAATTAAAATAAAGTGAAACAACTCTATTCTTCCCTAGTCCCCTCCACCACCATTGTGAATTAGCATCCGCATATCAGAGAAAACATTCAGCCTTTGGTTTTGGGGGATTGGCTTATTTTCCTTAGAATGATAGAGTTACTTTAGATTAGATAAAGGGGAGTGAAGGGAAGGGAAGGGGTATGGGAGTAGAAAGGATAGTAGAATGAATCAGACTCTATGTACATATATAAACTATATGACTGGTGGGATTCTTCATCATGTACAACCAGAAGAATGAGAAATTATACTCCATCTATATATGATGTATCAAAGCGTATTCTATTGTCATGTATAACTAATTAGAACAAATAAAAAAGTGAAACAAATGAAACTAACTATATCAAATCAGTAACATTACTTACAGAAAAAGTATTTATTTTAACTGACTTGATCACTACACTTGATTGTATGTTTTTAGTGGAATATATTATAAAGACATAAACAATTACAAAATAACAGTTTTTTCCAGTTATTTTATTATTAGAAGTAATACTGATGCTGCTATTTTGAAACAGTTTTTACGCATTACCGAGTAAAGCAAAATGTGTAACTAGGTCCATATTATTACAAATTAAGATTTTAAATTAACAAAATAGAGATACAAATATAAAAATCAAGAAGTTAAGAAAAACACTTGAGTCCAATTTGAATTGAAAACATAAACATACAATATTATTGTTACAGAATAGAAACCCTAGTTGGTAACAACAGGGGCTGGCCAATTTTTTTCTGAAAGTGCCCAGACAGTAAATAACATAGGCTTTGTAGGCCAAACCATACAGTTGCAACTATTTACCTCTGCTGTCATTGCCTGAAAGTAACCACAGATAAGATGGAAACAAAAGAGTATTGTTGTGTTGCAATAAAACCTAATTTGTAAACTGGGCACTGTGGTTCATGCCTGTAATCTCAGTGGCTTTGGAGGCTGAGGCAGGAGGATTGCCAATTCCAAGTCAGACTTAGCAAAAGTGAGGTGCTAAGCAATTCAGTGAGACTTTGTCTTTAAATAAAAAATACAAAATTGGGCTTGGGATGGCGCTCAGTGGTTTAAGCACCCCTGGGTTCAATCCCTGGTACCAAAGACAAACAAACAAAATCAAACTTATTTGTAAAAACAAGCAGTGGGATATATTTGGCTTAAGGGCCATAGTTTGCTGGCTCCCGGTTTTATACAGTAAAAGCTCTAGAATCCAAGTCCTTGCTTCCAACAGCAGTGAATACATTTAGCACCTTTATATCTTGGGTTCTAAATACCATTCTTCAACAAAAGGAAATCAGGGCTTCTGGGAGAGTGAGAGAGCTATTTCCAGATCTAGGGCAGGAAAAATTCAAGATGGGCCTGGATTGTCAGAAAGCAACATAGACAAACAAAAACCACTCCAAGATTAATGGAGTCATTTCAAAAGGATGTTAGCATCACAATGAAGGGGCTCCACTAACCAAAAGGAGAAATTTGAGTTTACAATAATGATAACAGTGATGCTGATGCTGATCCATGTAATTGATTATAAAACATTAATAAATAAAAATTCCTGAGCTTATAATCATACTAAAAAAGAAAAACTCCTATTTGCCACCATTGAAGATGACCTGTTCATCAAGTTTTTCTCTGAAATTTTGTAATTAGGAGAAAAAATTAAGGGCTGGGTTGTGGCTCAGCGGTAGAGCTCTTTCCTAGCATGTGTGAGTCACTGGATTCAATCCTCAGCACCACATAAAAAATAAGTAAACAAATAAAATAAAGGTATTGTGTCCATCTACAACTAAAAATATTAAAAAAGAGAAAAAATTAATTACTTCTTCTACTCTGAGAGAAAATTCTTTTTCACAGAAGAATCACAACTAATAAATGTAGATGGATGCTAGAACTAGAAAATTGTTCTTTTATTGTACAAACCCTAGTGACACAATTGATTCAGGCAGGGATTATCAATGGGTGGTAAAACCATTACGTGGCAGGCTGTGGGGAAATAGGCTAAGTGCAAATTGTCTTCCCATAGATAATTTGTTCATTATAAAGGGAAAATCATACCTTTGTAGTAGAGAAAAAAGGTAGTTATCACTGTAACTGAAGGATCAAACTCAATAGCCCTAAGAGTGGGATCGTCTGACATTATGTACACCAGGTATGATATAATATGATGTAAACAACATAACCTATGAATTATTATTATTATTTGGTATTGGGGATTTAACCCAGGGGCACTTTACCATTGAGCTACATTCCCAGACTTGTTAAAAGATTTTTTAGATATATATATATATATTTTTTTAGTTATAGGTGGGCATAATATTTTAATTTTATTTTTTATGTGGTGCTGAGGATTGAACCCAGTGCTTCATGCATGCGAGAGAAGCGCTCTTCCTCTGAGCCATAATCCCAGACCATTGTTAAAAGATTTTTTTAAAATTTTGAGACAGTGTCTTGCTAAGTTGCTAAAGCTAGCCTCAAACTTGTGATCCTCTTGCCTCAGTCTCCCAAATTGCTGAGATTATAGACATAAGTCATTGTGTCCAGATCCCATAAAATATTATTGCCTTTCAACCTTTTACTGTAATTCCTCAGTTTACATGTGGGATGGATTGCAGGGCATCCTGTGGACTCCAAAATCCTTGGATGCTTGGATGCTCCTGATATTAAATTGCCTAGTATTTGCATCAAACCTACCCACATTCTCTGGTATACTTTAAGTCATCTCCAAATTACTTGTATTACCTAATACAATACAAATGTTACATAAATAGTTGTTATGCTATATTGTTTGGGGAATTATTACAAGAAAAAATAGACATGTTCAGTACTTATGCATACAATTTTTTTTTGTACTGGGAATTGAATCCAGGGGCACTTTGTCACTGAGCTACATCCCCATTACTTTTTAATTTATTTTTTCATTTTTAGACAGGGTCTTACTAAGTTGCTGCAATTGGACTCAAACTTGAAACCCTCCTGCCTCAGCCTCCTGAGTTGCTGGGATTACAGGCATGCACCCCTATGCATGACATAAATATTTTTGATCTATGGTTGGTTGAATTTGAGAATGCAGAACCCAGGATATAAGGGTCAACTCTATATGGAATATAGTAGCTAGGAGAACAAGTTAAATGATACCACCAGGAAACAGTCAAATCCAGTATGATATAGAACATTCTATATGACTACAAATTGATCTTGTCTTTTCAAAGTATATGAAAGGCAAATAAACAAAACAAATAAACTGAAAGATGTGGGAGAGTTTTAGATTAAAGAACACAAATAAATATTATGACAAATGCCTTTCATAGACACTAGATCATTTTTCAAATAAAGCAGTTTTAAAAAACATTTGTGAACAAACAATTTTGACCATGAACAATATAGTAGATGCCATAAGGACATTATAATTAAGTTTCTTAGGTACCATGATGGCATTGTGATTATATAAGAAAATGTTCATATTCTTGGGAAATGCATATTGAACTATTCAAGGATGTGACATCAGGATATTTGTCATTTTCAGGAGGTTCAATGTATATGTAGATGAATAGATAAAGTAAATAAGGCAAAATTTTAACAACTCTTGAATCCAGTTGGTAAATATACATGTACACATTATACCATTCTTCCCATTTTTTTATGTTCACAAATTTCCAAAGTAAAAATTTTGACCAAAAATTTCTCCATGTAGGAGTCTATCTTCTTTTCAAATTTGCAGTTAGGCCAATCATTTTACAAACTGGCTTTCACTTAGATACCTGTGGTAGTGGAATTCTAAAAATGGCTCTCTGAAGAGTCGATACCTTAATCCCAGATCCTGTGAATATGATATTATTCCCCTAAAGTATGTTACATAACAGTTGGCCTTAAAATAGGGAGATTATCCCAGTGAGCCTAATATAATCACCTCTTTAAAAACAGAGTTTTTATGGTTTGTGGGAAAAAAAAGGAATTTAGATTCAAAGTACGAATACAATTTGATTCCTTGATGCTGGCTTTGAAGACAAGAGAAAAGGGACCACCAGCCAAGAAATATGGATGGTCTATAGGAAGAGAAATTAGCCCCCAGATGAAAGCCAATGACGAAGCAGTGACGCCAGCCCTGCAACTGTAAGGAACTGGATTCTGCCAACAATTTCAATGGTCTTGGAGGAGGAATCTTCTCCAGAATTTCCAGAGAGAAACACAATCTGATTGACACTTAAAAATGTCCATGTAATGAGGCCCAGAAGAGAAAAACTTCTTGGGATGCTTAGACTTCTGACATCTTGAACTACAGGTGAATAAATGGGGTTGCTTTAAGCCACTAGGGTTGTGGTAATTTGTTATGGCAGTAAGAGAATGCTAAAATAATATCTTAGGAAGATTTACCTTCAGGTGCTAGGAGGAAAATGTTTAGGGAGTTTGGAGTTTGATAACATTAACTTGTTGAAGTCTATGAAGTATGGAATTAAAACCTGGGTTGCTGTGCTCTGCTGTTGCAAATTGTACCTTGTCTTTCTGAATTATATCACATTTGTTGTTTTTTTTTGGGGGGTGGGGTACTGGGTGTCAGGTTGGTGGAGGTGACTTAGGAACAAAGCACCAAGCAGCCCGCATGTGGGGGGGGGGGACAGCAATCAGGCCAACCAACTCCAATGGGACAAGGGACTCTAAAAACCCCTTTTCCTGTCCCAAACCCTCCCTTCCTGCTGTAAGCCCCATAAAACTCCAGTCCTGTAGAGCCCCCACACGGTTTTTCCTCAACCACTGAGCTCCATCTCCATCCATTTTTATTTTTTATTTTGAGACAAGGTCTCTCTAAGTAGCTTAGTGCCTTGCTAATTTGCTGAGCCTGGCCTTGAACTGGCAATTCTCCTGCCTCAGCCTCCCACATTGCTGGAATTACAAGCATGTGCCACCACCCCCAGTTCAAATTACTTCTTTTCCTCCTTTTTTTTTTTGTGTGTGTATCTCCTAAATGTGCCTGCCTGCTAAGAACTTTTTATTTTTTTATTTTTCTAGTAGAGAAAACCATATATAACTACTTTTTAACTTCATAAAAAATAAACATGTGACAGATTTCTCTTCATAGACAGTTAGACATAAAAGGAAATTTGAAAAAGTGATATCAGCAGGAATGGTGGAATAAGGACCTCCACAAATCTGTTCCTGCATAAGAACAATGAAAACTCTGACAAAAATTGTTAAAATCACTTTTTCAGAACTCTGGAAAGTAACCAAAGGCTTGTGACTATTTAAGGAAAGTTATTTAAGAAAAAAAAACAGCTAAATATCAATAAGAATATTATAGTCTTATGAAGTGCTTTGACTTTCCTTATAACATCTTCCTTTCCCCAGTTCCATGGAAGCCTTCAATTCAACAGTCACACACCAAAAGTCGCTGTGAAAACCAGCAACCTAGCAACCATTGGGGGCAGAAAAGGATTGAAGCACCTCAAAAGTCCCATCTCAAGAGAACTGCCATCATCTGACCTGTTCTCGAAGTTCCCTAGAAACACACCAATCAAAGAACAGAGACTGGCAGAATGGAAGTAAAGGTGACCCAACTCTACAGAGACATGCATTAGTTTTAAAGTCACACATACACTGAAAATCAAAGGATGGGAAAATATATACCATACAAACACTAACCTAAAGGGCTAGAGTGGCTATACTGCTATCAAACAAAATAGACTTTAGGAAACATTTTTACTAGCAACAAACAAGTCATTTTACTATAATAAAAAATCCATCAAGAAGATATAACAATTATAAATATGTATGAATCTAACAACAGTGATCTAAAACACATGTAGAAAAATTGGCACTTTTGAAGGAAATGAAGTAGAGAATGGAAAAACATAGAGAAATAAACAATAAAATCAAAAGTAGATCCTTTGGAAAGATCAACAAATTGAGAAACCTCAACTAGACTGACCAAAAAAGAAGAGAGAGGATCCAAATTACTAAAATCAGGAACAAAAGAGGACATCACTATAGACCTTGTAGAAATAAAAGGAATTCTATGAGCAGGTGTATGCCACCAAGCTAGATAACCTAGATGGAATGAGCAAATTCTTAGAAAAATATAAACTATCGAAACCACCTCAAGAGGAAATAGAAAATCTGAATAGATCTGTAACAAGCAAAACAATTGAATTAGTAATCAAAAAATACTCCACCAAGAAAATCCCAGGCCTGAGTGACTTCACAGATCAATGTCTACCAAACATTTAAAGAAGAATTAATACTAATATTTCACAAACTCTGAAAAAAAAAATAGAAGAGGTGGAAACACTTCCTAACACATTCCATGAGCCCAGAATTTTTCTGATACAAAATCCATACAAAGACATCATAAGAAAAGAAAATTACAGACCCACATTTTTTATAAGTATGAATTTATGAATCTTCATCAAAAAATACCTGCAAACCAAATCCAGCAACACACAAAGATGACCAAATATGATTCCCCAGTCTGCAAGGTTAGTTCAACATATGAAACTCAATATTTCAAAAATCTAAATTATGAGAGCTGATACTATAAAACTGGTAGAAAAAAATGTGTATTTTTCATGATCTTGGATTATGTAATAGTTTCCTAAATATATCTTGAAAAAAAAGATAAATTATTCTGTATCTATGCTTCAAAGAAAACCTTCAAGAAAGTGAAATGATAATCCACATAATATGAAAAATATATGCAAATCACACATCTGATAGTGACATATATTCAGAATACACAAAGAAATCTGAAACCCAGCAATAAAAACAAACAACTCAATGAAGAAAATAAGAAAGGATTTCAGTAGATATTTTTTCAAGTAAAATATACAAATGGCAAAGAAGGACCTGAAAAGATGCCCCAAATCATTAGTCATTATGGAAATGAAAATCAAAACCATGAAATATAACTTTATACCTACTAAGGTGACTATAATTAAAAAGACAGACAATAATGAGTGCTGGCAAGGATGGGGAAAATTGGAACCTTCATACATTGCTGGTGAGAATGAAAAAATGGTATAGCCATTTGGAAAAGAGTTTGTCAGTTCCTCAAAAAGTTAAACACAGACTTACTATGTGACTCAGTAATTCTCCTCCTAAGTATATACCCAAGAGAGATGAAAACATGTTCACACAACAATTTGTGAATGAATTTTGATAGCAGAATTCTTCATAGTAGTTAAAAAGTAGAGCCGGGCATGGTGGCGCATGCCTGTAATCCCAGTGGCTGTGGTGGCTGAGGCAGGAGGATCATGAGTTCAAAGCCAGCCTCAGCAATTTAGTGAGGCCCTAAGCAACTCAGTGAGACCCTGTCTCTAAATAAAATACAAAATAGGATTGAGGGTGTGGCTCAGAGGTTGACTGCCCCTGAATTCAATCCCCAGTACCCTCTCCCCACCAAAAGTGGAAACAATCCAAATGGCTTTTATGTTATGAATGGATAAACAAAATGTGGTATATCCATATGTTTTCAGAGCCACCAGCTAAATTGGGGTTCCAGAACTAGAATGGCTAGCAATGTTACCCTAATGGAAAATGAAGAGGAGCTAGATGTGGGTGTTTACAGCATGCCTTGCAAGGGACACTTCTTTTTCTTGGAAGTTGCTCTAATGCCCAAGTGTCCAACCTGTGACCAGGAGGTCCCATATGGGAAACTGTTCATACTGGGTGATGCCTTGTGACTCTTGTCTGACCCATGACCAGTTTAAGTCTGCCCAACCATCAGTCCACTGCTGGGAGCTCATCCTTCATTCTCCCTGGCATCCCAGGGAAAACTCAGTTTGGGGCAGCTCCTAGTTCTTCAGATGGATGGCACAAATTCAGTACATCAGCACGATAGAAAATAAGTTCATAGATGTTTACTTACAGATCCTGGACAGGGAGGGTGTCATGAGTTGGGAGGGCAGTTCTGTCTATGGTCTCTCATCAGGCAGAGAGACAGAGGAAGAGAGACCGAGACAGAGAGACTGAGACAGAAAAGTAACTAGCAGTATATACAAAGGAATAAGGTATGGTCCATTTGATGTTTAAGGGAAAATGCCCAAATGGCTGAGTTAAAGGAAGCAATGGGAAAGTGGGGAGCTCAATCTGCTAGGCAGGAGAGATGCCTGTAAGTTCTTTCTTTTCTTTTCTCTCTTTTTTTCCCTAGATACTAGAGATTGAACCCAGGACCTTGTTCATGCTAGGCAAGTGTTCTATCCTTGAGCAATGCCCCCATCCCTAAGTTCTTATTTCTGGTCATTGACTTGAGTATAGAGACTATGTCAGGAGTGATTGAGCCCTGCTTGCTCATATAAGGAATTATTCTAAATGGATGCTTAGGCAACATAAAGTTATAAGAATTCAGTATACCACACAGTGGAATGTCATTCTGCTGTACAAAAAAATGAAGTGCTGATATATACTAATCACATCTGAAGCATGAAAACACTGCAGAAGTGAATAAACTCAGACACAATAGACTGTATACCTTTTGATTTCATATACATGAAATTATATATATATATATATATATATATTCATTCCACAATAGGCAAATCTGTACAGACCGAAGTTAGATTAGTGGTTGCCAGGAGCCAGGGAGGGAGAACTGGAAGTGACCACTAAGGCAAAAGGGATTTCTTGTTGATATGTTGAAAATGTTCTAAAATTCAACAATGGGAATAGTTGTTTAGCTTTGTAAATATGCTAAAAACTGCCGCAGTCTGGCTGGGCACAAAATAACCAAGCCACCATGAGGCACTTGTAGGTTCAAACAGGAACTCCTTTATTGCCCGAACTCCAGCTAACACCACCCACGTGGCCCTTCCAGGAACACCACACACCAACCGGAACTCCCTCCCCTGGAACTTCCTCTGCCCTCCACCGGGGATTGGCTAACTTCACTTAGCATAATCTGCTTTAATGCCATCCATTTGCCTGCAAATACCATGATCTTGTTATTTTTTAGTGTTGAGTAATATTCCATTGTGTATAAATGCCACATTTTTTTAATCCATTCATCTATTGAAGGGCATCTAGGTTGGTTCCACATTCTAGCTATTGTGAATTGTGCTGCTATAAACATTGATGTGGCTGTGTCCCTGTAGCATGCTCTTTTTAGGTCTTTAGGGAATAGACCGAGAAGGGGAATAGCTGGGTCAAATGGTGGTTCCATTCCCAGCTTTCCAAGAAATCTCCATACTGCTTTCCAAATTGGCTGCACCAATTTGCAGTCCCACCAGCAATGTACAAGTGTACCCTTTTCCCCACATCCTCGCCAGCACTTGTTGTTGTTTGACTTCATAATGGCTGCCAATCTTACTGGAGTGAGATGGTATCTTAGGGTGGTTTTGATTTGCATTTCTCTGACTGCTAGAGATGGTGAGCATTTTTTCATGTACTTGATGATTGATTGTATGTCCTCCTCTGAGAAGTGTCTGTTCAGGTCCTTGGCCCATTTGTTGATTGGGTTATTTGCTTTTTTGTTGTTTAACTTTTTGAGTTCTTTGTATACTCTAGAGATTAGAGCTCTATCTGATGTTTGAGGGGTAAAAATTTGTTCCCAGGATGTAGGCTCCCTATTTACCTCACATATTATTTCTCTTGCTGAGAAAAAACTTTTTAGTTTGAATTCCTCCCATGTGTTGGTTCTTGGTTTTAACTCTTGTGCTATAGGTGTCTTATTAAGAAATTTGGGGCCTGCCCCCACGTGATGAAAATTAGGGCCAACTTTATCTTCTATTAGATGCAGAGTCTCTGGTCTGATTCCTAGCTCATTGATCCATTTTGAGTTGATTTTTGTGCATGGTGAGAGAAAGGGATTCAATTTCATTTTGTTGCATATGGATTTCCAGTTTTCCCAGCACCATTTGTTATAGATGCTATCCTTTCTCCATTGCATGGTTTTAGCACCTTTGTCTAATATAAGGTAGTTGTAATTTTGTGGATTTGTCTCTGTGTCCTCTATTTTGTACCATTGGTCTACCAGCCTGTTTTGGTGCCAGTACCATGCTGTTTTTGTTACTATTGCTCTATAGTATAGTTCAAAATATGGAATCGTGATACCACCAATTTCACTCTTCCTGCTTAGAATTACTTTAGCTATTCTGGGTCTCTTGTTTTTCCAGATGAATTTCATGATTGCTTTTTCTATTTCTGCAAGGAATGTCATTGGTATTTTGATGGGAATTGCATTGAATCTGTAAAGTGCTTTTGGTAATATGGCCATCTTAATAATATTAATTCTACCAATCCATGAGCAAGGTAAATCCTTCCATCTTCTAAGGTCTTCTTCTATTTCTTTCTTAAGGGTTCTGTAGTTTTCATTGTATAGCTGTTTCACCTCTTTTGTTAAGTTGATTCCCAGGTATTTTTTTTTTTGAGGATATTGTGAATGGAGTAGTTGTCCTCATTTCCATTTCAGAGAATTTGTCACTGATATACAGGAATGCCTTTGATTTATTGGTATTGATTTTATATCCTGCCACTTTGCTGAATTCATTTACTAGTTCTAGAAGTTTCTTGGTTGAATTTTTTGGGTCTGCTAGGTATAGGATCATGTCATTGGCAAATAGTGCTAATTTAAGTTATTCTTTTCCTATATTTATGCCTTTAATTTCTTTCGTCTGTCTAATTGCTCTGGCTAGTGTTTCAAGAACCATGTTGAATAGAAGTGGTGAGAGAGGGCATCCCTGTCTTGTTCCAGATTTTAAAGGGAATACCTTCAATTTTTCTCCATTTAGAATGATGCTGGCCTGAGGCTTAGCGTATATAGCTTTTACCATTTTGAGGTAATTTCCTGTTATCTCTAATTTTTCTAGAGTTTTGAACATAAAGGGATGCTTTACTTTGCCGAATGCTTTTTCTGCATCTATTGAGATGGTCATATGGTTCTTATCTTTAAGTCTATTGATGTGGTGAATCACATTTATTGATTTCCGTATATTGAACCAGCCTTGCATCCCAGGGATGAATCCCACTTCCAACCAAGAATCTAATATCCAGCAAAATTAAGCTTCAAATCTGATGATGAAATAAAAACCTTCCATGATAAACAAAAGATAAAAGAATTACAGCAAGAAAGCCTGCACTACAAAATATTCCATGAGGAGGAAATAGAAAACAACAATGAAAATCTGCAAAGGGAAGAACTACAATAAAGGAAAAACCAACCAATGGAGAAACCAAGTCAAGCTAAATATCAAAAATAAACAAAAATGATCTGTAATACAACTCATGTCTCTTTCAACTCTTTTTGATAAATTAACTACAATAACACCTAATTTTTCAAGTTTTTTTTATTTCATATTTTTTCATTTTTCATTTCTTTTCACAAATTTATACAAATAAGTGCTTTAAAAGTGTTAGCATTTATGTTATATTTTAATATATAATTAATCTGGCATGTGTATATACACTTCCTGTGATATGAGATGAGGTATATTTTACTCTCTTATAATTTAAAATCCATTATTCAACATTCAAGGATGAAAAAGATCAATCAGAGTAAAAGTTGTTTAATAAAGTATTTATAAAGGTAAGGGCAAGGTTGAGGGTAACTAATAAATTTTGTGAAGCATCTTTCCTTCTGTAAACTTGGAGAGGTAGGAGGTGAAATAAAAAAGAGCCATTATGAAAATCTTGTAGGAGAAGGTGACCTAACTGAAATTATTCCCACCAAAAGATGTAGAAACCAACTCACAGTCTAATAGAGTCTTATAGGGAGGAATAAAACACCTCACTCTACTCTTGTATATTCTAAGTTCATCTCTTTGGTGTCCCTTTCTGATGGAACTCAACAAGAAACCTCATAACAAGGGGACTTATCATGCAGCCTACAGCATATGTCTTACCAAAAGTTGAAAGATGGAGAAAGGAGCCAATATGACAGCCATTGGTTACATGAGGTCACTGAGTATTGAAATTGTATCTAGTCTGAATTGAGGTGTGCTATGTGTTAAATAGACATTATATTCCAAAGAATTACTAGGACAAAGAGAATGAACATGAAATATCTTACTAATAATTACTTTCTTTACAAATTATGTTGGTAATACATTGGGTTAAATGAAAATATATTAAAATTAATTTCTCTATTTGTTAAAAAAAGAAGTAAAGGAGAACAAGGTAACATTCTGTAGCTTGATGGTAGTACTATATATCTATATGTATCTGTTGTCATTTTTTTATATTTGTGTTGTCAAAATTCATATAACTATAAAAATAAATGGGATAAATTATACCATATATAAATTATATCTCAACAAACATGACTTTAAAAAGAAATCTAGTTCATGAATTGTTTTAACAGTATTGGGCACATACTAACCACCTCATAAACAATGGCTATTATTATGATTCATTTAAACAACCAGCATCAAACTATTTCATAGTGGTGTAGGGAGGGGGAGCATGGGAGGAATAGACAAACTCTAGATAGGGCAAAGGGGTGGGAGGGAAAGGGGGGGATGGGGTTAGAAAGGATGGTGGAGTGTGATGAACATGATTATCCAAAATACATGTATGAAGACACGAATGGTGTGAATATACTTTGTATACAACCAGAGATATGAAAAATTGTGCTCTATATATGTAATATGAATTGTAATGCATTCCATTGCCATATATAACAAATCAGAATTAAAAAAAAAAAAAGAATTAGGTCAGGCACAGCGGTGCATGCCTGCAATCCCAGTAGCTCTGGCGGCTGAGGCAGGAGGATTGTACGTCCAAAGCCACTCAGCAACTTAGTGAGGCCCTAAGCAACTCAGTGAGACCCTGTCTCTAAATAAAATATAAAAAAGGACTGGGGATGTGACACCTGGGTTAAATTGCTGGTACCAAAAGGGGAAAAAAGAATCAGAAGAGACATTTCCTTAAAGAAGATATACTGATGGCAAATAAGCACATGAAAAGAAGCTCAGCATCATTAGTTACTGGGGAAATTTATATGAAATTCATGATGAAATATCACCATGTTCCTATTATAATGAATAACCATTTAAAAAATAATGACAGGGGCGGGGTTGTGGCTCAGTGGCAGAGTGCTCGCCTAGCATGCATGAGGCACTGGGTTTGATCCTTAGCACCACATAAATATAAAATAAAAGATATTATGTCCACCTAAAACTAAAAAATAAATATTTAAAAAAATAATAATGATGACAAGTGCTGATGAGGATGAGGAGCAACTGAAACTCTCATAATGTGATGATGGGAATGCAAAATGATATAGCCACCCTGGAATGTGGTTTGGTAATTTTTCATAATATTGAACAGGTATTTCCCAAATAACAATAGATGTTGGCAAGGATATGGGGAAAAGTTATACTCGGACATTGCAGGTGGGATTTCAAATTGGTGCAACCACTCTGGGAAGCAGTATGGACATTCTTCAGAAAACTTGGAATGGAACCACCATTTGACCCAGTTATCCCACTCCTCAGTATATACTCAAATGACTTAAAATTAGCATACTAGAGTGATGCGGCCACATCAATATTATAGCAGTTCAATTCACAATAGCCAAGTTATGGAAACAACCTTAGGTGCCCTTCCACAAATAAATGAATAAATAAAATGTGGTATATATACATAATAGATCACTAGTCAGCCACAAAGAGAAATGAATTTATGGCCTTTACCAGTAAATGGATGGAACTATCATGCTAAATGAAATAAGCCAATCCAAAACAAAACAAAACAAAACAAAAACCCCAAAGGCCGAATATTCTCTCTGATATGTGGATGCTAACTCACAATAAGGGGATGCAGCTAAGGAAGAATGGAAGTACTTTGAAAGGAGGGGGAATGGGAACAGAAAAGATGGTAGAATTAATTGGACATTTTCCTATGTGTATATGTGAGTACAAAACCAATGTAATTCTATATCATGTACAACCAGAAGAATGAGAAGTTATACTCCATTTATGTATAATATGTCAAAATACATTCTACTGTCATCTAAGTAATAAGAACAAATAAAAAAAGATTAAATAAGTATGTGACCCAACAATATACTTTCTAGATATTAAATACTGCTAGTTCATTTCTTTATGATAAAATTTTATGTTCACCCCAAAACCTTTTCATTAATGAATCTAGACTTTATTCTTAATTGTTAACAGCTAGAAGCAACCCAAATGTCCCACAATGAGTGAATATTATACTAACTGAGGCACATAAATATAATAGAACACTATTCAGTACTTTAAAAAAATTACAATACTTGCAAAAAATCTGGAGCAATCTCAAATGTATCATGGTGAATGAAGGAACTGAGACACAAATATTTATATAATTTATGATTCTATTTATATGACAATCTGCAAGAGACAAAAATATAGGAATGGTAAACATATTAGTAGTTGTCAAGGGCTAGGAATTGGGAGAGAGGCTGACTATAATAGGGTCCCAGGGCTCTTTGGGGTCTTAGAACTCTTCTATGTTTCAATCATATAGTAGTAACTTTATGACTCTATGCATTTTTCAAAACTCACAGAACTGTACACTAAAAAATGAATTTGATGCATGTAAATTATACCTGTAAAAATGGGGAAAAAATCACCAGATTCTAAGTAATGCTTAAAATTGAAAGAATACTTGAAACATTACTTCAAGTTCTTGCCTCTTGTCTAATAGATGCAAATCCACTTCATTCACACACAAGACAGCTCTGTCACATGACAGATAGTATGCCCAACATCAGAGAGATGCTGGGAAAGAAGGAAGTTTTTAGAAAATGTCTTCCCATCTTATTTGTTCACCTTAAAATGACCAGGCAAATATAGACCAGGAAAAAGAATGCCCAGTAGAGAAAAAAATCATGAAAGATCAGATCAGTACCTGTCAAAAAGTGAGGGATATTGGGGAAGAATAGAGGTATTTTTGACTTGACAGAGGGGAGTCAAGGGAGGAGAGAGGGCATGAGGGTAGGAATGATAGCAGAATGAACTGGACATTATATTAGTACCCTGTGTGCATATATGATTACATGACCTATGTAACTCTACATCATGTACAAACAGATGAATGAGGAGTTATACTCCATTTATGTATGATGTGTCAAAATGCATTCTACTGTCATGTGTAACTCATTAGAACAAATAAAAAATATATTTAAAAAAGTGATGAGGAAGTAGATTAGGCATGACAAGGGAGGCTCAACATATCAGAGTCATCTGGCAAGATCCAGACTTTGGCTGCTAGGTATGTGTTATGGTTTGGATATGAAGTGCCCGAAAAGCTCATGGGTAAGGCAATGCAGAAATGTTCAGAGGTGAAATGATTAAATCATGAGAGCTGTAATCTAATCAATGGATTAATCCATTTGAATAGATTATTGGTGATAACTGTAGGCAGGTGGAGTGTGGCTGGAGGACATAGATCACTGGGTGGGGGTACACTCTTGAGGATTATATCTTGTCCCTGGATCCATACATGTTCTCTCTCTGCTTTCTTGCTGCCATGAGCTAAGCAGTTTTCTTCTGCCATGCTCTTCAACCATGATCTCACCTCAGGCCCAGAGTAGAGTCAGCTGACCATGGACTGAATCTCTGAAATGGTGAGCCAAAATAAACTTTTCCTCCTCTTAGTTATTCTTGTCAGTTATTTTGGTCACAGCAATGAAAAGTTGACTAACACAAGTGTTAGTGTCAGAAAAAGATCACATAGGTAGTGGAGAAGCAAGAAGATGATAGTCACAGGACTGGAAATTGTCCGTATGAAGATTGGCAGGATCTTGTTCATATGTTTCACTCCAATCACTGGTCTAGGTGAGGAGAAGGAACACCAAGGAACAAGTTTTAAAAGACCTTTGCCTTTATTCTCATAAACAAAGAGATTTTCTTCCAGACAATGATGAAGAGCACAGTTGGCATGTGTCCCTCAAAGATAAGTTCAGGGCAGTGGGCAGAATAAGCAGTTGCTGTGCAAATAATTCCTTCTGTAAGCAAAAGTAACCAACATGGGTTCAGCACCATAATGAAAATACAAATAACTGGGACAGAAGTGGACCTCAAATGAATCAGCAAGCTTTCCTTTATTCTGCAGTGGAGTTAAGTCAATCAGGCATGGGAAGAGCTCATTTTTTGGGTATGAAAATGGCCTGTAGCTTACAGAAGGAGTCTGAATTTTATAGTTTACAATGAGGATGAATTAATCATTGGAAACTGCGGATATGCCAAATGGACAGTCAGGGAACTAGCTGTGCAGATTAAAACTTTAACTCAGGAAGGCAGTTGTAAAAAGTTTGAAACTCATTGTTACTGGGAGGAGATAGGAGCTCAGATCCTGAGGGATGAAAACTCATATTCTACCCACTGCTTTCCTACTTCCTCTGGGATTCATTGTTTTCCAGAGTTTCCCTATTTACTGTGCCTTTGTTCAGGACTAATTGGCAGTGGGTGAAGGTCAAAGTTTAGGCCCAGCATTTCAGTATCTGCCTCCTCCCTTGAGGGCCCATTGTGGTTGGGAAGGGGTGAATGTTTGCTTTGGTGGAGATGAACCCAGGAAGGGATAAAAGTTTGCTTTCTTCCCTTGGGGCCCATTGTTAATGAGAAAGGATTTATTGGGAGAGGTTTAATGTTTGGCTAATTTCCCTTCCTCCTCCTGAGTCACACTGTCTTTCCTGGGAGCTGTCTTGTAGCAATATTATTTTTCATAACCTTTCACCTTCCATATCCTCTGGGATGATTTTGTTATGATATTCCTTCTTCCCAAGCTGGAGAGTAATCAATATTCATATGGTTAAGACCGCTCCCTAGTCAGGGTCTCACCCTGTCTTCCTTTATTTAATTTTTAGCAGTCCTGGGGAATCGAACCCAGGGCCTCGAACATGCTAGGCAAGCACTCTACCACTGAGCTACAACCTCAACACTTCTGAGTGAGGAGTATTTCTCATTTGTCTCCCAGTAACACTAGAAAATAGAATATTTTAAATATTTTGTTGTGTTCTTAGAGTAGCCTACTTCATGTGTGCACAGGAAGAATACAGGATGCTATATAAAAGACTTTAATGAAACAAAACCTGTCCATCCAACATAGCAAGTTTGAAGAATATGTGAACATCTCTTATTTGGCAGACTAAGAAGAAAATGGTCTTTACTATAAAAATTTTAAAAGTCAAGAACTCTTAATTTTTAAAAATCCAAGAATCTGTTAGATTACATTTCAAGATTATGTTTCACAAAAGAAACATTATTTTTATTTGTTTTGTTTAATGTTAATTTTTTAACAAGAACCTCAAAATGTGCAATCAGTTCTTATTGATTTTATGGTACATTACAATATAGATAATTAATAGTAACCTACAGATATTTTTCTTTATCTTTTTTGGTACTGGGAATTGAACCTAAGGGCACTTTACCACTGAGCCACATCCCCAGCCCTTTTTTATTTTTATTATTATAGTTTTTTATTTTGAGATAGGGTCTTGCTAAGTGCTTAGGGCCTAGCCAAGTTGCTAAGGTTGACCTCAAATTTGCAAACCTTCTACCTCAGCCTCCCAAGCTGGCATGCACCACCATTTATTTCTTATTTCTTAAATATTTCTTATTTCTTAAATATTTCAACAGTTGTTGTATAATGAAATGTGCTATAGTAGGAAATATAAACTAAAGTAGTAGGCATATGTTGATAGATTCTCTTTGTTTGCTTCATGCATTTACTTTGAGATTTTTGCAGGACAGTATAAGCCTATTTTCAAATATCTCTTTCAATGATAAAGTCCAAATTTCCTTCACATAAAGAATTTATCTCAGGTTGGGTGTGGTGGTACATGCCTGTAATCCCAGCAACTAGGCTTGCTAAAACAGGAGGATTGCCAGTTCAAGGCCAGCCTCAGCAATTTAGCAAAGCCCTAAGCAATTTAGCAAGACCCTGTCTCAAAATAAAACACAATAAAACACTGGATTTAATCCCCAGTAAAACAAAACAAAACAAAACAAAACAAAAACAAACAAACAAACAAACAAAAAAACAACATTATCTCTAGCCCCTACTTCCAGAAGGGTAGACTAGGAAAAGTCTGTGTAAAGGCACAAGAGAGCTAACTAGATCTACCTGCCCAGAATCTAAGAGAAGAAGGCAACCCATGAAACTGCTTTTAACCTTGGACTCTAATACTAATTCCAGTAAGTATGCTGAAGGGCAAGTGGCACTTTTCATAGCCTTGCCAAACTAAGGAACCTGTAGAGAAAATAAGGGAAGTTTGGGGCTTTACCCTAAAGGGCTATGTCATATAGCCAGAAATAGACTCTCCCAAGAGCTACTGAGCTATTGCTCAGCCTGAAATCTCTTAATCATGGATCTTGGCTTAAGTAAATCCTAGTGTGCTAGTGCTACTTTGCATTCCAAACTGCTGGCATGCCCAGACACCATACTGAAGCAAACATAAATCTTCTCTGGAGAAAGAGGACACCCATGCATTAAATTATTTCTGCAAACAATTTTACAAATATAATGTCTAGCATTCAATGAAAAATAATGAGACACATAAGAAGGAAAGGTGCTATAAGTGAAAAACAAGGCAGAAATTACAGAAAATAGAAACTGATGGACACTGGTTACAGCCCTTAGAATTATGAGATGCCAACTTTAAAATAAATAGCCTTCTTATGTCCAAGGAGATAAAAGAATTAAACATTTTGGCAGAAAACTGGCAACTCTTCAAAAGAACCAAATAAAAATTCCATAACTCGAAGATGACAATAACCAAAATTAAGAATGTAGTGGTTGGATTTAACAGTAGATTAGAAAATATGTAGGGAGAATCAGTGAGATTGAACACCGATCAGTAAACTAAAACCTACAGAATAATCTAGTTCATGGTGTGTTTTTAATGATACATGAGCTAATGGTTCTCACATTTTTAGAATAAAAATAAAAGTATATGACAGAGACTATATTTGGTTTACAAAGTCTAAAATCTTTACCATCTGGCACTTTGAAGAAAAACTTTGTCTGAACTAGAAGACAAGTTAGCAGATCTTGTAGTAGCATGTAAATAGAGAGGCTAAGAGGTCTGAGAAGGCAGCCCCAGCCAGGATTGTGCCCAATTTGTGAGACTGTTACTCTGGTCATCCAGCTGAGCTCTCTCAGGAGGGTCTTGACTACTCATTTTATTCATTCAGTCAGGTATTCAATACATAAGGTATTCAATACAAGAATTCCTATCTCAGCATGTAAGAGCATGACTTTATGGTTAGACCTGGGCTTAAATTCCTACTTAGCCTCCTTACATGGAGAAAAGAGAAATAACAATAGGACCTGGATGGCAGGTAGTCAAGAGGACCCAAAGAGATCATGCATATGTGGCACTCAGCACAGTGACTATACACAGCTAGGACTTGCTCATGTCAGGTACTACTGTTAACAAGAAGTGTGCTCAGGCTGTGTTATTTGGCTTTTTCATTGCTCTGATAAAAAATCTGATGAGAACAGTTTTGAGAAGGAAAAATTTATTTTGGCTCATGGTTTCAGGTTCATTCCACAATCAGCCAACTCCACATCTTTGGGTCTGAGGTGAGGCAAAACATCATGCCAAAGGGCAACAAGGAAGCAGAGAGAATAAGCTCTGCTCACCAGGGACAAATTATAAACCCCAAAGTCATGCCCACAGAGACCTGCCACCTCCAGACACACCCTACCTTCCTACAGTTACCACCCAGTTAATCTGTTATCAGTGGATTCATGCACTAATTAGGTTAAAGTTCTCATAACCCAATCATTTCACCTTTAAACTTTCTTATATTGTCTCACACATGAGCTTTCAGGGGACAGCTCATATCTAAACCATAATAGTGACAATGCCCCAGGTTGGCTCTAAGTCCCAGAAGTATTTTGTGGCTATGGTGGAGATGAGGTGGAATGAAATACAGGTCAGGGATATAAAGGAGAGCAGGACCATTATGAGCCTGAGAGGTGAAGGCCCAGTACAAACTTTATATCATTCTTCTTTCCACAGATATTTGCCTACATGTTAAATATAGTTAAAAGTAAATAGCATCAGCAAAGCTTATGTGTTTCTAAAGACTAGAAACAACTGAAATCCCCAGAATTTGGAGAGTAGTCAAGTGGAATTAGTTATGATATGTTAGGTATAAAAAATATATTGTAAAACCATGTCAAGTATGTCAAGGCATAATTTTCAAAAAATTAAAATCAAAACTTATAAATATAGAACAAAGATTTCTTTGATTTATTAGTAAGGGTATGAGAGAGGTGGTATGTCTGGTTCAAAAGTATTTAATGAACTAAATATTTATATCATTAATAAAAAGAATGTTAGAGTAGGAGCTATGTAAGATATAAAACTGATTAATGAGTCATAGAGAAATGAAACCATAACCTTTGGGGTTATCTTTTCTACCAGACAGAAATAATCTACAAGTTAATATATAACTTCACAGTGTCTTGGCTCTAATCATATAATAAATAATCAAGTCAAACACAGATAACTTCTAGAGAATTCAATAATTCTGTTATACAACACTCCCAGTATGACATTGAGAGAACATGCCTTCCCTTTGCATTATTTCCAATGTTGTGCATGTTTTCTTAACAAATGCTACCAACAACATAAAATATGTTGCATATCAAAGTATTGGTAAACATCCTATTACAAAATTTATGTAATTACCAAAGGGTTTAACGAAGAAGCATTTAATAAACAGATTACTTCAAAAGTGTGAATAGGGGGGCTGGGCCTATAGCTCACTGATAGAGTGCTTGCCTAGCATGTGTGAGGCATTGGGTTCAATCCTCAGCACCACATATAAATAAAATAAATGTATAGAAAAATACAACAACATTACTTTTTAAAGTGTGGATAGGGTTAAAGAGACCCCAAAAGAGATGTTGAGTTCTTCAGAGACTAGTAATAGAGAAAAACCCATACCATCCCTAGGCCTGAAGGGACAAGGAGGGGCAGAAATGGAGCAAATGGATATCAAATCTCTTCCTCTTCTGCCTCTAATCTTTGGACAGTGCTTCCTATTGGTTCAACCCAACTGGATGCCAGAGGGAGAGAGGCCATTGATGTCATCTATAGAGAACAGCATCTCTGAGCATAGAGAAAAGCTAAGAGATAGGAACCCGGAGGCAAACAGAACAATCAGCACAGACAATATGGCAGGTGTTATTAGGAACTGAATTGTGTTCTACACAAAAATGTATATCGGCATCCTAATGCTAGTAACATAGAATGTCACCTTATTGGGAGATGGGGTCTTTATAAAGGTAACAGATAAAATGAGTTCATTAGAGTGGACCATGACCCAATACAACTTGCATCATTATAAAAAGGAAAAATTTAGATAGAGAGATATACATGCACAGTGGCAAAACAATGTGATGAGACATGAATAGGGAGATGACCATCTGCAAGTCAAGGAGAGAAGCCTGGAATGGATCCCTCCTCCATCATCCCCAAAAGGAACCATTTCTACTAAATCCTTGATTTTAGACTTCCAGCCTCAGAAGAGACAACAAATTTCTTTTAGTTTAAGTCACCCAGTTTGTAGCATTTTGTTCCTGTAACCCTAGCAAACTAACACAGGTATATAAAAAATACACCAAAATACTGAGTGCTACCTCTGTGAGAGATATTATGGTTGATTTCTATTTTGCATTTCTCTTTGTATACTTTCATAGCAGAACAAATGAACAACAGGTTTGTTAAAATGAACCTCAAAGTAATAGTAGGAAAAAGCCACTCTTGGGCAGCCTAAAGTGTGTATATGGTAGGGAGAGGCAAGCTCCTTGATACAATGGAGGATCATTTGGCAGATTATTTGTATTCTAAGGGCATGTTTCTTTGCCTCAGACTGAATTCCAGTCTTTCCAGTCACTTCATGGGATCAAGCCTGGATTTTGCCTTCTCTCCAAAGATGCTGTCCCACTAGTAGGTCCCTTAAGGCTTGGTTCCCCATCTTAACCCCCCTAAAATTGAACAGGAAGTGAAAGTTTGGCACATGAGATTAAATTATTTAAGAGTGTGTTTTTGATTCTTACTAATTGGAAGAATTTAAAATAACACAAATTTGGTCCCCTCAGAAAATATTTGCCACTTAGGGCATAATAGTGCATGCCCAGCATCTCAGGAGGCTGAGGCAGGAGGATTGCAAGTTCAAAAGCCAGCCTCAGCAACTTAGTAAGGCCCTAAGCAACTTAGTGAGACCCTGTCTCAAAATAAAAAGGACTAATACGAAAGAACTGGAGATGTATCTCAGTGGTTAAGCACCCCTAGGTTCAATCCCTGGTAACCCCTGCAAAAAAAAAAAAAATATATATATATATATATACACACACACACACACACACACACACTCACATATATGTATTCAAACTATGTACATATAATATATATATATATATATATATATATATATATATATATATATCTCCGAAATGAACAAATGGTATAAGGCTGTTGGGCAGTCCCAAGATGGCTATAATTAGGCTCCCTGGCTGAGGCTTTGGTGGGCTATGTTTTTAGTATGTAGTCAAGGTCACGAACACCTTTATTTAGCATATTTCTGAAGCTCATAAATATTTGCTTGTGAGCATGTGCCCATTTATGTAACTTGCAGGCCCTGTGCCTTCTTTGTCTGACCTGCACATAGAAAAGGCCTATGGAAAAATTCAGGAGGCTGAGGGCTGGAGCTAGGGGCTGGCTAGCAACTATTGCTGTCTCCAAATAAATCATGTTTACTATCCCAACTGTGCTTCATGTCTTCTTTCAACTCCTGGGGCCCTGAAACTTGCTTCCTATGTTGTCTGAGCCTCCATCTAAAAAAAGGCTTAAGGGATCTTATATAAAATTAGGGTACTTGCTATGGCATGAATGTGTTGTCCCCAAAAGGCATGTTTTGGAAAGTTAATTCTCAGAGCAATAGTATTCAGGGATGGGCCTAATGAGAGGTGATCAGGCCATGTGGGCTCCATCCTCATGAATGTATTAGTGCCATTATTGCAGGAGTGGGTTCCTTATTAAAAAAAAAAATGAATTCAGCTCCTCACTTTACTCTTCTGTCATGGGATAATGCAGAGAGAAGTTCCTTGCCAGATGCCAGCCACTCAATCTTGGATTTTCTACTCTCCAAAATTGTGAGCCAATAATAAATTTCCTTTCATTATAAATCACCCAGTCTATGATATTGTTATAGCGGTACAAAATGGACTAAGACTTCCTGATCCACAGATTCCTGACTCACTTCTTAGAAAAATAACTGAAAACCCAACTGGGCTTTAGCCCACTCCTTTTATTTCTTAGAGTGAAATTTTTCAACCTCCTCCCCTCTTTTCATTTTTTTAAAAATATTTTTTTTAGTTGTAGTTGGACACAATGCCTTTATTTCATTTATTTATTTTTATGTGGTGCTCAGGATCCAACCCATTGCCTCGCACATGCTAGGCAAGCACTCTATTGCTGAGCCACAACCCTAGCCCCACTCCCCTCTTTTTAAATTTTAATCTAAGGTATTTTTTGTCTTATTCAAATTCCAGCAGATCCTTTCAAACCATCTCTCTGTCCTCCACTGGCCTGTGTCCATTTTACTTCATTGCACTCTCTCTAAGACTGTGACTTCCTTAAAGGGAGAGGACATGCCTTGTCCCCACTTGTCTGACACTAGTAGATAATAACCAGATGCTTATTCTATCCTGAAATATGACTTGGGTAACCTTGGAAAATAGGGATAGGCAGGAAGATCAGAGTGTACCTCAGGAAATTGAGCAATGACCCCCCCCCCCCATTAGTAAGATAAAAGGAAATGAATGCTCCATCTTGTCAGCTAAAGGATCCCATGTGTTTCAACAAAAGGAGAAAAGAGTTGTAATGAAATACCTTTTGTTTTAGTCAAATTTTGTGCTGCTGAGACCAAAAGACCTGACAAGAACTATTAGAGAAAGAAAGATTTATTTAGGGGCTCATGGTTTCAGAGGTCTTAGTCCATAGACAGCTGAGTCCATTCTTTGGGGCCCGAGGTGAGGGAGAACATCATGGTGGAAGAGTGTGGTAAGAGGAAAGCATCTCAGGACACTGAAACAGGAAGGAGAAGGAGAAGGAGAAGGAGTAGAGAGAGATTTCCTCTAAGAACAAAATATATACTACAAGGCATACCCCTGATAACATACCTCCTCTAGCCACACCCTACCTGCCTACATTACCATCAGTTAATCCCTATCAGATTAATTTACTGATTAGGTGAAGACTCTAATAACTCAATCATTTCACCTCTAAGCCCTCTTGCATTGTAGCACACATGAGATTTTGGGGGATATCTCACAGCTAAACCATAACACCTCTTGTCTATAAATAGTAGATTCTCTTATCCTTTTCTACTGCTTGAACCTGGTGCCTTCCCTTTCTTCAGCAACCAGAGGGGAAGAGGGGTTAAACAGAGGTCATTTTTTGCCACACGGTCTCTATGGTGATTATTTTTTTTCTTTCCAGAGACTTAAGGTATTGATTCCTTACTTCAGTGATTTTTCATTCTATTTTTCATATTGAAGTTGTTCTGCTTTGCTTTCTTTTCCATAGGGCTAGTCCAGAACATTTGCCTCTTGGAGGGGGTACAAGGTGTTAGGGGCACTAAGTTCTAATAAAAAAAAAAATAATCAAGGGCCAGGGTTATGACTCAGTGGTAGAGTGCTTGCCTAGCATTTATGAGGCACTGGATTTGATCCCTGGAACCACATAAAAATAAACAAGTAAAATAAAGGTATTGTATCCATCTACAACTAAAAAAATGTTTTATAAAAAATCAGACTCTTATGCATATGTAAAATGAATACATGCTAAAAATTTTATCCAACTCTTTCATTAATGTGGGAACTGGAAAGATTAAGTCTGGTTTGAAGAGCAAAGAAGGAGCAATGTATATACAGGCAATTTCATAAAGAATGGTGGGAGGAGGGCCTGGGCAGATAGCTCAGTTGGTAGAGTGCTTGCCTCCCATGCACAAGGCCCTGGGTTCAATCCCCAGCACCACACACATAAAAATAAATAAATAAAAGGAAGAATGTTATAAAGAAATGGTTAGCTTAGATATAAAACTTTTCTATAGGAAAACAAACAATACCCCTGCAAAAAGTATAATTAAAATAATAACTTTTATGGTTATCTTTTCTACTGGGCAGAAATTATTTGCATTGCTCCTGGAGAAAATTCTTTTTCATGTAACTTCTGATTAACTTATATTGAAGTGAATGAAGAAGGTTCATTGCCCTAGATAACCCTTGAGTGAGCCCTCTTCTCCATCCAATATTGAAAGGATGTACACCTTTTTGCTTTATCTCCAAGTTTTATATAATTTTTTTCTTAACCATGACTGGATGGCAGATGTATATCATCCTGAGAGGCTATAAGCTAAGACTTGTTAAAAGAAGATGCAAGGTTTGCACTAAGACTGGTTCTACCACGCTTAAATCTTTAAGAACATCAGATAACCATGGAGTTCATCCAATAGCAACTAAATGATGAAGAAAATGAAGACCCTTTAAAAAATGTGAACTCATTAATTAATGTGGGAACCAGAAGGAAATTAAGACTGGTTTGAAAAGCAAATAAGGAGTAAGGTAAAGATAAGCAATTCCATAAAGGAATGTTAGGAGGAAATGGTTGGCTTAGATATAAAACTTAGTTTGACTGAACCATGGCCCTGTGAAAGAATGAGGGAATTATGATGAGTGCTAAAGGAACAGAAGGATATAGTTGCATTGCAAACTTGGAGGATGTTGGAAGTTAATAAAGCATGTTTGCACATAATAATAAAATATTTTGTGTATGAGATAAAGATTTTATGGAATAAAATGAAATGAACAAATTGCTGAACTATCCGAATCAAGCAAAGTAACATTTCAAATCATTGGGAAAGCTGAAAATAGATATAGTTTTTATATCTACTTATGCTATTTTCAAAAATCAGGTGTTTGGGAAACATCAAGGCAAGTTGTACTGTTCATTTCACATTAAAAAGCCCTTTAAGCTCTTTTGGAAGCCCTGTAATAATGAAGAATCTGTAATAAGCTCACAAAAGGCTCTTCTAATGAATTAGTCAATTTTAATGCTTTTCAGAATTCCTCATAAGAACATCGTTCTATGGTTTTTCCTGCAAAGCTTAGTTCTCTCCTCTCTTGACAACCTCTCTAAGATATTTTAGATTTCTTTTGAGAAAATTTCATTTATTAAAGACAGAGTTGTGTTAAATTAAAATCAATCAGCACAATAATTTTCTCTGCCTTAATGCATACTGGCTGCTGCAAAGATGATCATGTAGCCCAGATTCCATTTTTTTTTGTTATGAAAAATAGCCTGCATCCTTAATGTGGTGATTTGGGCTGGGAGGTTCATTTTTATACTGCAGTTTAGGTACCATTAAGGTGCATCATATCTTAAATCTTTTAAGACTAGAATAGTAACCAAATTATATATTTTGATTTCAAACTTCTATTACTTCTTTTCTCTTCCAATAAACTCCTACTATCATAACCATTAGGACTTTAATAGATTTTATCTAGAAATTGACTTATTTGGCCAGCAAGATATAAATGAGCAAGAGACTTCTGCCTGAGTGCTATATCTATATCTATCTATGTATATCTATATCTATCTATCTATATTTATATCTATCTATATATCCTAAAGTAGTTTAATGTATTTGTCCAAATGGCACTAGTTTATTTTCATCTCTTCTACAAATATTTCTCAAGCACTGAATTTGTGGTAGGCACAGTTTTAGGGATGGAATGGTCAGCAAGAAAAATGTACTTACCACATCCAGTAGAAAAAAAATGGATAATAAATAAGTAAAAAAATTGAATATCCTGGGCTGGGGCTTTAGCTCAGCAGCAGAGCACTTGCCTAGCATGTGTGAGACACTGGGTTCAATCCTCAGCTCCACATAAAAATAAACAAATAAAATAAAGGCATTCTGTCCATCTACAACTACAAAAATAATTGAAAAATTTGAATATCCTGTCTATAAAGCAATGCTTATGAATAAGTGGGTAGAACATACATTTTTTCATAGTTATAGCTATTATATTAATACTGCCAACTGAAGAATGAGAGACAGGGATGGGGGTATGGAGGCCCAAGGTTCCATCCCCATCATTACAAAACAAAGAAAAAGAAAAGAAAATTTTTAGACATATGCATTCTTGCTTGGAAACAAGTGATAGAAAGACCACAACTTGTGGTCTTATCTTCCAGCAAGGATGTTGCTGTAAAGAGGCCAAGCTTGAGGCCTGGAATAGGTTTATCTTTGTCCAAACCCAGACTGATATTGCTCCTTAGGCTTTCTTTGCTGTGCTGTCTAATGTAGATTTATGATGTCATGAGCTTTGCCTACTCCCAATCAATACTCTACCTTGCAAGTCTACTCTCAAAATTACCTACCCCATGCCTCAAAACTCTCTTACTATTCTCTGCTCACTTCCCATTTTGAGACTCTATGAAGAATGTCAAAATGCTGTTCTTTCTCACTGCAGTGAATCAATTTAGCATTGCTCAGTCTCCTTATGGTATTTATGGTGGTGGTAGTGGGCTGAATATCAGCCTCCAAAAGATATGGTTGAGTCCTGTGAATGTGACCTTATTTGGAAATATATGTATTTAAGTTAAGGATCTCAACATGAGAGTATTCCAAATTTAGGGTGATCCCTGAATCTAACAACAGGTATCCTTAAAAAGAAAGGCAGAGAGAGATTAAAGATACAGAGGAAAAGCTGATAAGAAGACTCAGGCCCAAATTAGAGTAATGGCTGTCCAAGCCAAGGCACCCCAAGGATCATGGACAACCACAAGAAGTTAAGGGAGAGGCATGGAATATATTATCCCTGAGAGCCTCCAGAAGGAACCAACCTAGCTGATATCTTGATTCTGATTTCTGGCCTCCAGAACTGTGAGAGAATAAATGTCTATTGTTTTAAGTCACCTGGTTGTGTTATTTTGTGACAGCAGCCCTAGGGAACTAATATAATGGTCTTCTAGGGAGTTGACAGATTTAAGTATATATTCAATAAGCATTTGCAAGACAGACCAGAAGCTTGTGTTTGATGCATCTTTGGCATGATGAATGTGTTGATGATCATGCTGAGGATGAAGATGAGGATGCTTGTGACTGTGAGGATAACCAAGAAACAGCCAGCTAAGCTGGGTGTAGTAGCATACACCTGTAATCCCAGTGATTTGGGAGGCTGAGGTAGGAGGTTCGTGAGTTCAAAGCCAACCTCAACAATTTAGTGAGGCCCTAAGCAACTCAGCAAGACCCTGCCACGAAATAAAATATTTTTAAAAGGGCTGGGGAAGTGACTCAGTTTTTAAGTGCCCCCGGGTCAATCCCTGGTACCAAAATTAAAAAAAAAAAAAAAAGAAAAAAAGAAAGAAAGAAAGAAAGAAAAATAACCAGCTTTCCCCTTCCATTATTATTTTTGTGTGCATTTCTGCTCATTTCTTACAGGTAGCTAAGAACTTCTCGTCTAAGGTAAGACAACAGCAAGGTGAACTCCAGACCAGTGCTTCTCAAATTTTAATACACAAAAGCATCTCCTGGGGATCTTGTTAAGATGCAGATTTTGATTCAGTAGATCTTGATAATGTCTGAGATTCTGCAGGTCTCACAAGGTCCAAGATGGTACCAGTGCTGAAGATCCACAATTTAAGCCGGGCGTGGTGGCACATGGCTATAATCCCAAAAGCAAGGGAGGCCGAGGCAGGAGGTTCACAAGTTCAAAGCCAGCTTTGGCAATTTAGCAAGGCCCTAAACAACTTAATAAGACCCTGTCTCATAATAAAAAAATTTTAAAAAGGACTGGGGGTGTAGCTTAATGATTAAGCATCCCTGGGTTTGATCTCTGGTACTAAACAAACAAACAAACAAACAAATCCACAATTTGAATGGCAAGACTCCAGATCAGGATTTTGCCAAATTTATGTGAAAAGGGCCAGGCAGTTTATATTTTAGGCTTTGAGGACATAATAGTTTCCTATTGTTGCTATAACAAATAGCTACAAACATAGTGGCTTAAAATAATAATTTCTAAGCGCACACTTTTTTGGTCAGAAATTAATCTCTTTGGGGCTCAGCTGGCTAGTGCATCAAAAAAAAAAAAAAAAAAAAAACCTCAAGATGTTGGCAGGGCCATGTTCCTGGAGGCTCTGAGAAGAGAATCTGCTTCCAAGATAATTCAGCTTGCTGGCAGAATCCACTTTAATGTGGCTGGAAGCCTTCATTTCCTTGTTTGCTATCAGCTTCTTTCCTCTCCTTAAGGCAGCCTGTGTTCCTTGTCACATTGCCCCCTTCATCTTCAAACCAGTAACAGCATATCAGATCTTTCTTAGTCTTTGGATCTCTTTGACTTTCCCTTTTGTCATCCTGATGCTAGCTGAAGGAAGTTCTCTGCTTTTAATAGTTCATATGATTAGATTTGTTTTACATGGATAATCCAGGATACTTTTTCTATCTCAAGGTCTATAATCTTAACTGTACCTGAAAAGTCCCTTTTGCCACCAAGCATTGTGGCGTACACCTGTAATCCCAGTGGTTTGGGAGGCTGAGGCAGGAGGATCGCTAGTTCAAAGCTGGCCTCAGCAACTTAGCAAGACCCTGAGCAACTCACTGAGATCCTGTCTCTAAATAAAACCAAAAAAAGGGTTGGTGATGTGGTTCCGTGGTTGAGTGTCCCTGGATAAACTCCCCAGTACCAAAAAAAAAAAAAAAAAAGTCCCTTTTGCCAAGTACAGTAAGGTATTACAAATTCTGGGGATAAGGCTATGGGTGACCATTAATCTGCCTACCACTGAGAGCCACACTATCTCTGTTGCAACTATTCAGTGGGGACCCTTGTAGAATGAAAGCAGTGCTAGAAAATATATAAACAAATGAGTGAAGCTGTGTTCCAATAAAATTTTATTTATGGGCAATGAAATTTGAATTTCACATAATTTTTACATGTCACAAAATGATATTCTTCTTTTCATTTAAAAAAATAATTTAAAATGTAAAAATCATTCTTAACTCACAGGACAGTACAAAAACAGACAGTGGGCTAGATTTGGCTTCTAGGCTGCAATTTGAAGACCCTCTGTTTTAGATCTTAATCCTTTCTGTCTCCAACTACAAGTCTAAAAAGGACACGAATGTTCTTTCCCATTTTTGCTGAATTGTGGATGCTTCTGAAATGACCAAACATTTGACCAAAGCCCTTACCTATAGAAAGATTCCAGATCCTCAGGTGATGTTTATAGGGAAAGTGGAAACAGAGAAATTTTCTCGGGAAACCTGTGAAAGCGAAAATCAGTTAGAAATGCAAATATACAATTCTTAAATTAGCTGCATTCTATTGTGAGCTTTAATGACATCCTTAGGTAGGCAGGCAAAACCAATGATAGGGATAACCTGGTGTCATGTTTCAGAAGGCTAGTGGATAACCCAAAAAGATATTAGAGTTTTTTCTTTTGTTACCTCTGTACTTGGTCTACCTAAAGCATTGTTGTTTTCATTTATGCTCTTTTAAAATATTGGACCTTAGGGAAAGAACTTCTATGTTAACTAAATTGGTTATATGATTAGGTATGTAGCAAAACCCATTTGCTTGTAGGCATGAGGTACTAAAATTATTACACACCATAAAAATTGCATAATGAAGTATATACCGTGGAGGATTTACAATGTATCAAAGGTGGAGTTGGAACTTATAATAAAGATATCCCACTTTCTCAAATCTATCACAGGAAAAATCAATTTTTTTGATTCATGTTATAGTCATTGAAAATCTGATAAACTGTATGTCTTTGCTCGGGTTCTCCAGAAAGGGATTCATCCACCAGTGATTTATTAAGGAAGTACCCCTGGGAGAAACCACTAAGGGAACGAGAGAGGTAGGGCATGGAAAAGGCAGAAGCAAACTAAGGGTGTAATTTTAAACAAAGTACCAGCTCAGCTGGATGCTGTGGAGAGTTCTGGAATGTAAATTACACCTCCAAAGTTTATTCAGAACAGAGGCAAGGAGCTAGATGTGACAATCTTGTACTAGTCAGTTATTGGCTAATGCTACCCCCAGGGGAAGCAAACTCTCAGGCATTTCTTGCTCTCTAAGTAGGCAAAGTAGCTCTAAAGCCTATGGGCTCCATAGAGTAGGCCATTATAAGTAAAGCACCCAGAAATTGGAGGGCGTGAGGGATCACAGAAAATATAAAAGAGAACCAATGGAATTTGCGTAAAGCATCAGCAGAAAAAAAAATTAGGCTTCTCTCTCTCTCTCTCTCTCTCTCTCTCTCTCCTGAAAATGAGAATGTCTTTTGATAACCTGTGACTCATGCTATCACATGTAAAAGAGAAAGACTCTTTAATGCTAGTTGCCTCTAGAATTCACAAATCCAGGTAGACAGGAAGAAAAACAGATTCTTTTTAGTTTGGATTTGTTTTATCATTTTCTTTTCATTCTGTGTATATATTTACTTACGTGAGGTGGTTATAGACAGTATTTATTTATTTATTTTATTTACTTATTTTTATGTGTTGCTGAGGATCCAAACCAGTGCCTCACACATGCTAGGCAAGTGCGCTACCACTGAGCCACAACTTCACCCCCACAGTACTTATTTTTAAATTTAGTTTTTGAATAGGTCATATATTCATATGATTCAAAAACCATAAAACACAATAGGATATGCAAGTAAAAAGCCTCTTGCTAATTCTTGTCCCCCATCTGCCAAGATATTAATTGCCCTTACAACTCATCTTAGTTTATATGTGGACATACAAGAAAATGTGAAGCCAGAAGTAGTGTTATGCACCTGTTTTCTCAGCTACTCAGGAAACTGAGGCAGAAGGAGTAAAAGTTTGAGGCCAGCCTGGGCAAGTTAGCAAGACCCTGTCTCAAAATAAAAAGGACTGAGGATGTAGCTCATGGTAGGGCAGTCCTGTGCTTAATCCCCAGTACCAAAAAAGCAAAACAAAACAATAACAAAACACATGTAGTCCTACCCTTTTATATCAAAGATAGAATACTATAAAATCTGTCCTGCATATAAAAACTGTTTCATTTTTTCCACTTAATATATTTTAGCACTCTTTCTAAGTCAGTACATAAAGAGTTCTCCTTCCTTCTTTCTAAATGTCTGCATGATATTTCATTGGAGATATAGACATCTGGTATATATCTATATCTATCTATACATATATATCTGTTATCTATCTATCTATCTATCTATCTATCTATCTATCTATCTATATCTATATCTATATACCAGTTCCCTATGATGGACATTTACATTGTTTTTGATCTTTTGCAGTTATAAATACTGTGCATTGAGTAGTCTTTTATTTATATCATTTTACACATGTGCAAGAGTATCAGTCCATTTTCTGTTGCTAATAACACAATACCACAGTCTGGGTGAGTTATGAAGAAAAGAGGTTGTTTAGCTCACAGGTCTGGAAGTTCAAGGTCAAGGGTTCCATCTGGTGATGGCCTTCTTGCTGGCAGAGGCTGGCAGAGTTCTGAGGCAGCACAGAGTATCACATGGCAAGAGAGATACTCGGGGTGTATATGTTATGTATGTGTCTTTCTGGTATCTCTCTCTTCTCATAAGACAACCAGTATGCAATCATGGGGGCTTCACCCTTATCTAAGTCTAATCACCTCTCAAAGGCCCTACCTCTAAAAAGTAGTCAGAATAAATTTCCATCCTCTTAATACCTCACTATGTGGGTTTAATTTTAATACATGAAGACTTGGTGGTGGGAACACTCAAACCATAAATGAACCATAATAGCAAGTATAACTGCAGAATAAATTTTTAAAATTTAATTGCTGATTTAAGGGTAAATGAATTTTTAAAAATTGATAGCTATTGCTAAATTATCTTACAAAGAGGTTGTATACCAATTTGCATACCCATAGGTCAAACACAAGAAGGTCTCTTTGCAATTCTCACCAACAGAGCTTGTCATTTAAACTTTTAGTTTTTTGTCAATCTCCTGGGTATTCAATATAGTCTTAATTTACATTTATTTAATTTTCAGTGAAATTAGGCATCTTTTCAGATTACATGTAGACTCTTAATATACTAAAAATTTTCCTATTGATTCAGAGTGATATCCTGACCTGCACTTAGAAAGCTGGAAAGATCCCAGATATCAACCTTCTGGAACACAGATCAGACTTAGAAAGTACCTTAGAAGTCATCTAGTCCGGTTCTTGTCTTGTGCCTAAGTGACCTTCCTGACTCCCCCCAGAAAAAATGTACAGAGCTAGGAAGTTTACAATATTGAAGACATCTTTTTCTTGGCTCTTAAATTTAGATAGGTTTTATGTTGAACCAAAATATTCCTGTAATTACTGCATGACAGTAATTACAGTATGCTCTTGTTAAAATATACTGTTCTTTTGATCATGATGAATACACCATACAGAAATAATATTGGCTTCAAATATAGGTAGCATGGTGAACTTCTCCATCCTTCAAAAAATAACTATTTGCCTGATAGAGTCCTTAAATAGCATAACATATTGTCTTTTTTTTAAAGAGAGAGAGAGAGAGAGAGAGAGAGAGAGAGAGAGAGAGAGAGAGAGAGAGAATTTAAATATTTATTTTTTAGTTTTCGGCGGACACAACATCTTTCTTTGTATGTGGTGCTGAGGATCCAACCCAGGCCACATGCATGCCAGGCGAGCGCGCTACCGCTTGAGCTACATCCCCAGCCCTACATATTGTCTTTATCACCCTTAGAGAATTTAAAGTATAAATGCCATCTATGTGGTATTCCTGCTGAAAATGAATAACCCAAAGAATAACCTGGGGGAAACCTTAGCTAATACTACAATTGAAAGACATTCTACCAAATGACTGGCCTGAACTATTGATGTTGATGTCATGAAAACAAAGAAATGTTAGAGAGCTGTTCTAAATTAGAGGAAACCAAAGAGATGCCTGATCAATTGCAATCTAATCTTGAATTGAATTTTGGATCAAAAGGGAGAAAGTGTTTTGAAGGTTATTATTGGGACCATTGGCAAAATTTGGATACAGATTTATATCAGATTAATAGCATTATATCAATATTAAATTCTCTGATTTTAATAATTGAGCTGTGATCATGTAAGAGATTATGTTGGGTCTTAGAAGATGCATATTGAAGAGTTAACATGTAAAGGAGAATGATGTCTATAGTGTATTTTCAAATGGTTCAGAAAAAATAGAGAAAAAAAGAAAGACAATGATAACATAAATGTATGTTACAATTTGAATGTGGTTTGTCCCCCAGGGATTCCTGTGTTGGAAGCTTGGTCCTCAGTGTGGCAATGTTAGAGGTGGTGGGAGCTTTAAGAGGTGGGGCCTCTGGGGAGGTGGCCAGGTCATGGAGACACTGCCTCCAGAAGGGTTTAATGCTGGTCTTGCATAATGAACAATTATAAAACAGTAAAATCTGACCCCTGAAGCTCTTTGGCCTCCTATTTCACTATGGCATATATTCCTCTCATGTGCATTCTCACAGTGAGGCCATCTACCATGTTGTGATGCAGCCAAGGTGGGGTTAACTAGAGGCCAAACAGATAGGATCCCCTGATCTTGGACTTTAAGCCTCCAAAACTATAAGCAACATAAATATGATATCTTCATAAGCTACTCAGCATCAAGTGTTTTGTTATAGCAACAAAAACCAGACATATATATGGCAAAATGTTAATTATTGAATGTGGGTGAAGAATGTTTGGAATTTCATTTTACTATTTTTGCAACTGAGTATGTTTGAAATTATTTCAATATAAATTGAATATAAATTCTTTTGAAAGAGTGACTTAAACATAATATGATTTTAGAAGAGTGACTTAAATTTCCACCAACATGTAAGTAAGTAATCACTATGGGCACATTTACTGAAAAGGGACAGGTGGTGATAGATTAAATTCAGATTAGTTGGAAATCACATATAGTCCCTTAGAATCACTTTATATTTCTTCATAAGAGAATTGGTGAATTTTGGGATTTTGAAAACTGGCCTTTGTGATTTCTTCCTGAACATACTTATTTGGGTCATTTTAATCATTAAGATCATACTGTGCCTAAGAGTAGAGGAAAATGGTGATTGGTTCCAATCATCTGTGTTTAAAGATTTAGGTTTTTTCCCAGATGAATTTATGAATATACTGCTGGGCAAAATCTTTTGGTCCCATGGTAAAGAGACTGCCCTTAGTTTCCAGCTCTGTCCTCTCTAAACAAGCCAATTCACATAAGAGGCAGCATAGCATTAAGGGAGGACATTGCAGATTGAGGATTTAGAACATATTTATTTATTTATGTACTGGGGATTGAATTTAGGGGCTCTCACCCATTAAGCCACATCCCTAGGGCCCTCCTCTCTCTCTCTCTCTCTCTCTCTCTCTCTCTCTCTCTCTCTCTGTTTTGTTTTTGAGACAGTGTCTTGCCAAGTTGCTTAGGGGTGAAGAAGTTGCTGAGGCTGGCTTTGAACTCAAACTCACAATCCTCCTGCTTTAGCCTTCTGAGCCACTGGGATTACAGCTGTGCACCACCACACCTGGCAGAACATATTTAAATTCTGGTTTCATTACTCACTAGCTATGTGACCCTGGACAAATCACTTAAATTGTTTCTCTATCTATTCACCTATAAAATGTCGATGATTATAATGTCACCCACTGTACAACTGTGAAGATTAAGTGAATAAACTTAGTATTTGACACATAGGTAGTATTAGTCAGTCCTCCCTATTTACAGGTTCTAAATCTACAGCTCCAACCAAATAAGAATCAAAATATTTTAAGGGGAAATTCCATTTGTACTGAATATGCATAGACTTTTTTCATTTTAATTTCCTCAACAATATAGTATGCAACCATTTACATAGCATTTACACTGTGTTGGGAGGTATAAGTTATCTAGGGAGGATTTGCAGTATATGGGAGGATGTACATTGGTTGTATGCCAATACTACACCATTTTTTTTTTTTTACTACACCATTTTTATATATGAAATTTGAGCATTGGAAAACTCTGGTATCTGCAGGGATGAATCCTTTGAGGATACAGAGGAATGGGGGTATTATGTAAGTGGTTGCTATTATTATTACTCTTAGTAATTCTTGGAACCCGCTGCTCTAAAACAAAGTTGTAGTTACACTACCCTCAACATGGTCCTGCTGGAAGTATTTAAGTATTGGCTTATTTTGAGTCTTTCTTGCCAAAAACTCTAGCAGTGTTCATTCAGGCAACCCATGGGCCAATAAAAAGATGCTATTTGAATTTTACCAGATTACAGGAATCAACTCAATTAATAGACCTTATTGATTTCTAACTCTTAATTCATTTATACTAATATGTTCATCCTATGGATGGATTGTTCCCCTAGTTATATTCATGGTTTTAATTTTATTACAGGTTTCATTATTTTCTTAATGCCTTTCTTTGGCCCTGCTTCCTTAGGCTGTATTTTTAGATTTTATAAGTTGAAAAACACAGCGTTGGATGATGCATGGCACTGAGGGCTTTCCAAAGAACTCAGAGAAGAAAAATGATGAGCCCTCATTAATCTGGATTCCATTGACTGAATTTGTGATACATAGGATAAATGTGAAGTCCTTGGTGTTATTATTGGAGAAAGGAGCTGTGCTTAAAATTTGTCAGGTTAGACTTAACATTATAGTTCTATATCTGAAATGAGGAGATGGGAAAGGAGGCTAGAAAGGGCAGAAAAGTTCCAGATCTTTGAGGAAGACTTGGCCCAATTTCAAGCTTAGACATGCACACAGCAGGTAGAATTTGGAAATTAAAAAAAAAAAAAAACTGCTCAGAATAAAGCAAAGTAACTAAGTTTAAAAACTAAGAATGACAGTGTTTATTACCCACTTGGCCTCACGGAGAATCAGCAGATTGGAAATTTGCAAACCAGTTCTGCCTCAGGCAGCTGGGCTTTCTTGGGCATGTTGTTTAACTTCTCAGGTCTTGTTTCCTTACCAATAAAATGGGGATAATTTTTACCCTGCAGAACTATTCAATGGACTTATTAGAGTAATCTGTGTAAAATCCATGGCACTGTTGGTGAGAAGCTAGAGCCTTATTCCAATAAGACTGTCACTACTCAGATTGGTTTTTGGAAACTCATTTTATAAAGTACCTTTAGATTTATCCTGAAAAGAAAAGTTTCATTGCCCTAGAGTAGTATATCATTTTTGACATTAAAAAAATACTCTCCAGATTGATCTTTTGACTTATTTGTCAAACATGGGTGACTATTTCCAAATTTTTAATCACCATTAGAATATAATGACATTTGGGACATTTTGAAAAGCACACATCACAGTTATGGAGGCAAACATAACAATATGAGTTTCAGAAATGTTTGAACAATGATCTCATCAACATTGGCATTAAAGCAAGGCTTCATAAAGAGATTACCTGGAAAATGCTAGAACTTCTTGGAAGTGCACATTCTAATAGGTTTGTTTAAAAAATACAGACATATTTTATAATCTTGTTTCACTTAAAAAATAAACTCTCAGCTTATACTGGAAACATTGGATTTTCAGTTTAAAAAGATGATGTCATTTCCCTGATATCATGTTTGGTAAGAAACCAACTTTTATTTCCAAGCATAAAGAGGAACTTATAACAGCACAGTTATTTCCCTTTTATCATTTCTGCAGAAGAGAAATCAAACTTAAGATAGTTGTTAAGAAAATTCCAGAAATGCCTAGAATTAAAATATAGAGGAAAATACATGGCATAAAATAATAGCCACGGCATGGCTATAAACTAGAGAACAAGACTGTCAGAAGGGGGAAAAAAGCTAAAGCAAGAAGCTTTTTTAAAAGTCTTACTTTGTTATATGTTTATTTTAAAAATTTTCAGCAGTAAAACAAATAATTTGTCATAGCATATAATGTGTTTTATTAAATTTACCCAATGATATGTATAAAACACATACTGTTTCTATCATATAGGAACTTAACAGGAATATAAAAATATCCACTACTCATGAACAAAATATGCATGTATTGATATAAAAATTATACATTGGTATAAAAAGCAATTTTACACAGTACTATTTATAGAAAAAGCCCTTTTTTTTTAGTACTAGGGATTGAACCCAGATGTGCTTAACCACTGAGCCACATCCCCAGCCCTTTTTGTTTTCTTATTTTGAGACAAGGTTCCATTAAGTTACTTCAGAGTCTTACTAAGTTGCTGAGGCTGGATTTGAACTCACAATTCTCCTGCCTCAGCCTCCTGAGTTGCTGGGTTTACAGGAGTACACCACCATGCCCAGCTATCCCCCAATTTTTTAAGCCCTCCATTTAGGGTCAGTGGTCCAATCTAGACTGGATTGTCCTAGTATTCAGGCCAATGCTCAGGTAGCACATGCTCATTGAGCAATTCTACACTTGGAGTCATGCCCATAGCTTATTTTATTGAGAGTGAATTTCTCTGTATCAGAGGATCATAATTTTATCCCCAAAGTAAGTTTTTTTCAGAGGCAAATGTTTGAACTGGCTACAAATTAGGGATGGAGGAAAAGGCACCAAAATGCTGTTTATATGGCCCAAGAAGGGGTTACTGTGATAGGGCCTCAGCCCCAAGTATGGCAAAAGTTTTTATGAATCCTTTTAAGGTATGCTCAGCATCCCTATGCAGGTTTCCATCTCTGGATTTAGGATCTGTCCTACAAGTTCTGAGCCTAGTAAATAGAACAGTTCTGAGCAATGTAGACTATATCATAACAAATTTTGCAGAACAATGATTACCTCTTGTACATACTTCATACAATTGTACCTAATGCCCCTCAACAGGAAATTCTGTGCAGAGACATGATCATAAAGAATCAAGAGACAAATGTATGTCCTAAAATTCCATCCACCTGACATTGGGATCAAAAGGTCTCGTGCAAATGAAACTTGAACATCAAAACCTGTACCTTGCCAGATATTCAGAAAAATTAAAATAAACTGGTATCATGAAACCCATTCATTGTCACCACTATTAATATCTCAATATGAACATCTAACTAGTAAAATATCCTTTACCTTCCATTAAAGGCACTAGTGTCCTTACATAATGAAGATGAGGCACAATTTTCCTTGGTTTTATCTTAATAAAAGAAAAGGATACTATGAAAGTATTACACAAAAATTAACATATTATCTCCCCACTTCCCTTAAAATTAGGGAAATAAACATTTCCTACATCAATGTTACTCAGAGTGTTGTCACAGTTTCAAAGACACAGATCAACTATAAAGCACCAATTAAAAAAAAAACACTAAATAAATAAAAGGAAGACCAATAGAGGAAAGGAAAGGGGGTGAGGGGAGGGTAAAAGGAAGTTCTGGGGCCTGAAGTGGAGCAAATTATATTCTATGTGTGTATAATTGTCTCAAAATGCACTCCACTATTATGTAAAACTATAATACACTATTTAAAAAGAGAGACCAAAAATGGAGGACTTTCTTATTAAAGTTATGCAAGGCCTTAATTTTGACAAAGGTTTTTGTGGGGGGCGGTTTGTGAAGGTCTGGGGCCATGACCATTTGAATGGGAAGAGTCTGGACAAACTGGGACCAAATTAAGCCCCCTCTTTCCTCATTTTTTCCTTTTTTTTTTTTTTTTTAGTTTTTGGTACTAGGGATTGAATTTAAAGGCGCTTAACCACTGAGCCCCGTCCCCAGCCCTATTTTGTATTTTATTTAGAGACAAGGTGTCACTCAGTTGCTTAGGGCCTGGCTGTTGCTGAGGCTGGCTTTGAACTCACCATCCTTCTGCCTCAGACTCCAGAGCCGCTGGGATTACAGGCAAGCGCCACCCCGCCCAGCTCCTGCTTTCCTCATATTGCTGGTGTTGGTGTTCTAGCTCGCTAACTTGCCCTCACTCCCACTGGATTTATCGTGGATAGTGTAACAGTGTCCACTACCTGGGACTAGAAGACAGATTTTACACTCAAAATACTTGGAGTCACTGGCTACGTAGGTGTAGAGCTGGTATAGTTCCAAGGCACAAACGCGGGTACATGCCTACTTGCCCTCTGCAAGCCCTCTACACCATCCTCTGGGCATCTTTGTAGGAAATCTCAGCCTGGGACTTCCTCCTTCCTTTAGTTTACGATTAGGTTTGGCCACCACCGGCTGCCATCGGAAGCAATATGGAGTGCCTTATTTCTCGCCCTGTGGCTTCCCGTGGCGCAGGGCCTTCTGGGAAGACGTCTGTGGCCTGCACCGCTCTTCCTACACACGGAAGAGATTTTCTTGAGTTTCTTATTTATAGCTAACACGTTTTGCTCCCTGCTCGGGTTTCTCCCTGTTGGCAAATTGTTCTCCATGGTAGTAAGGTCTGGCTGCAGAGCATTTGAAAGCCCGCGTTCCTGTGGCCTTGCCTGATTCCTGGCTGCTGCCTGGGGATGAACTGAGCTTTGACCAGACTCCCTCAAGGCTTGATGAAGGGGGCCCTTGCTTTGGAAATCCAAGGTAAGTCTCTCCTCCACAGGGAAAGCTGGAGGCAGCAATGGAGAAGCAGCGGGTGGAGGGACAGCCCGCAGGCTGTTTTTCAGTGGCTCATTTTTCAGGAGCTGCGCATCTTTGTACTCTTGGGGCTGGAGTGCTTTGCCAGGATCCTCTTTTGGAGAGGCAGCTGAGATGGATTGCTTTCTATAAGAGACCTCCCAGTCCTAGTGGTGGGACACCGTGCATAATAATATTGGGAGGCTACCTTGGCAGGGGCAGATTCTTGCTTTTGAATTCCAAGGCAGCACTAAAGCCAGATTTACAGATAGGTAGTTAATGTAGTTAGGTAAATGGATCTAAGTAAGATAAAGAAAATGGAGACCATTGTTGAGAATGAGTCCAGGAAAACAGAGCAGCACCTGGGGACATTGAAATGTTAATGTCCCCAAGGCCCAGAATGAGTCCTAAGGAACTGTTAATGAAACAGCTCCCAGCAAACTGGGAAGTGCTAATCAAAAGCTGCCCAGATTACTCCTCCAGCCCACCTATATCTTCCACCTTTTGGCCTTCCCACCAGCATTCTATCACTGCAAGATAAAGGGAAACAAAGGGCATGAATGGGGAGACTAAAAGAAGACCTTAGGATAAAAAAGGGAAGACCTCCCCCATCCAAGATATTGCCTTTTGGGTCCCCGTCTTCCTCAGGGAGAAGTCTTTCAATAAAGCCTTCTATTTTCCACTCTAAACAGCGGTAACAGCACCTGGCTAGCAGCTCTCTAGTGGGGGCAACCTCTTGCTCTTCAGTTGTTCTGCGTTTGATTCTTTTGAGGATTGCTTCAGTGGGGAGAATGCCCGATTGTGCAAAGAGGATATTTTGCCAGAGAGCAACACAGTTATTTCAAATTCTTAAGGTTCACACCATTGCCATTGTTAGATGTCCCCAGTGGCCCTGACACACTCGCTCCCATCCTACAGATGCCCTTATATGGGATCAGCTATCATTTGGGTCCTAGGTTTGTTGGACCTTTGAAGGGTGTGCTGTTTTCTGCATGAGGCTCAGAATGTACCATTTTCTTACTGGATGGAGAATAGGAAGCAGACCTTAGCCTGGTTGGAGATGTGTTGTGAGTGAGCTATGCCATTAACATAGATTAAAAACATTTGTGTTTTTCTACAGTGTCAGAATTTATTGAATAACACGCTACACCACTTTTAGTGGAAGCAGTTCACAGAATACTTATTATTCACATGATAGTCAACAAGCCAAGCAAACACAAGTTCTTTTATTGCAATCTTAATTTCGAACATCTGTAACACTCAAGTCACACATAATAGGTCACAGAAAGACTAAGAAAGAGTTAAAGTTGGATCTGTGCCAAGAGCATAGGCGGGAGATAGAGATGAATTCAGAGTTAACTGTAGGTGGTCAGATAAGGGTTTTAATGAACCAGTTCTGAAGAGTTGTCAAAGCAGAGGGCTCAAGCAGATGGAAGTTTCAGAGTGTCATCTTGGAGTGGGCTGTGCATGATTGTCACGGACAGGAGAAATCAGACTAAGCTGAAGCTCGATGGGACAGTAAATCAGAGGTTAGTCGCTGTGGTGATTTTCCTGGGCAAGGCTTCTGAAGATTGTTCACGTGACCAGGTAATGTCTTAAAGGATTCCTCCTTTTATGGGTCTTAGGTGAAGGGGTTGTATCTGGTGAGGTTGATAAGCTCCCAGGTCTGGTGTTCCTGATAATTTGGGATGCTCACATGCTCAGGTACTCCTTGATTTACTTTTATAAATTGGCACTTAGGAGTTATCCATCAATTTGTGCCTTATGGTTGTGATGGGCAGATGGTGGTTTACTTACACAAATAAGGCTTAGAGTCAGTTTGCCTTGGTACATGTACTCAAAATGGAGTAGTTTGTGACAAACTACTGCTTTACAAAATGGAGTAACTCGGATTAGGGCACAGCCTGCTCTCCATAAGATGGTAAGGAACTTTTGGTGGCATCTAGTTCAGATCCAACACAAATGTCATTGCTATGGTCCCCTTGGCACGTTGCCCATCAGACAAAGGAGAAACATTAGGCTCTACACAGCCACAGCATGAAGTGGACTGGTGTGGTGATATATATCATTTCCATTTTTAGATACCAAATCACACTGGTACTTAGGATTTACATATGCAATGACATCAAGGGAATTGTGGTACAGGTTGGAAGTATAACTCAGTGGAGAGAATCTGCCTAGCATACCCAAAGCTCTAGGTTCTATCCCCAGCACCACACACACAAAATAGAATAAATCTTGCTATGGAGGGGGTTATGGTAAATTGCTCTTGAAGCCTGGTGTTCACAGTGGCCTTCTTTATAGTTTTGCCATCTTAAGAGATCTGTAGATTTGGGGCAACCATTTGAGATAGTCAAGATTGCCTTCAATGGGCTATAAATGCTGGTGTTGGAATGACAATTGAATAAATACTGAACACTGGATTAGAGGAACTGGGAAGGGATCCTGAAGCCCCATCACTCAGCTCATAAAACCCTGAGCTAGGCCAGCTGCCTATCTCCAGTTGCCTTCTGATGTCTTTTCTACATCCAGTGTGAGGTTACTTATTTGCTTGTGGAGTTCTTACAATTGATTCAACAAGCCAGCATCTCCTCTTCTCAGACAGTTCTTGCCAAGCTAGCTGCTGTGGCTGCAAGGGCTGCAAAAAGGGAAGGAAATCTGGTTCTATTGTGGCAACTGGTATCCCTTTATGCTGTACCATGAGCATTTCCTTCATGTCATTATGTGTTCGATTTTTAAAAGTTTTATTGAGATACAATTCTCATAACATACAATTTACTCATTTAAAATGTACAAGTCAATACTTTTTAGTATATTCACATTCACAATATATTTAGAGTATAACCATTGCCACTGCAATTTTAGAATGTTTTCATCACTCCCAAAATAAGCCTTTCAACAGTCACTCCCCATTCTACCCAACTCCCTCTGCCCCTCAGCCCTGGCAACCACTCATCTACTCTCCATCTCTGTAGATTTGCCTTTTCTAGACATTTCATATAAATGGAATCATACACTTCATTCCACATTCTACCCAACTCCCCCTGATCCTCAGTCCCTGGCAACCACTAATCTGCTTTCCAACTGTATAGAGTTACCTATTCTGGACATTTTATATAAATGGAATCATATGTTGTCTTTTATAACTGACTTCTTTTACTTAACATGTTTTTAAGGTTTATCTCTGTATAGCATACATCAGTACTTCTTCCTTCTTATGGTTGAATAATATTCCATTGTATAGCTATATCATATCATTTTCTTTATTCATTCACCATTTGATGGACATTTGTGTGGTGTTTGCTTTCTGGCTACTGTGACTGTGAATAATTCTGTAGGAACATTCAAGTATAAGTTTTTATGTGGACATATGTTTTCATTTCTCTTAAGTATATACTTAGGATTGGAAGTGCTAGGTCATAGGGTAACACTATATTTAATATTTTAAGGAACTGCCAAATTGTTTTCCATAGCTACTGCACTATTTTACCACCAGTAATATATGAGGGTTCTGGTTTTTCCACATCTGCTTAATTTTGTTTTAAATCAAACTTTCAAGACTGCCTACTTAGTGGTCTAGACTAAGATAGAAAGAATTAGAAAGAGATATAGCAGCTGGGTGCGGTAGCACACACCTATAATCTCAGCTACTTGGGAGGTTGATGTGGGAGGAATGCCAGTTTGAGGTCAGCCTTAGCAACTTAGTGAGACTCTGTCTCAAAATATAAAAATAAAAAGGGCTGTGAATGTGGCTCAGTGGTAGAGTGTCTCTGGGTTCAACCCCCCAGTACTGAAGAGATAGAGAGAAAGAGAATGTTCAAATAGCAAATATATTCAAGTGTTTGTGGGCTGCTGACAGTGATGTGAGCCTGTTGGATGAAGAGAAGTCAGGAAAAAATCCAATATAAAGTAAAATAACACTTTAAACATTATCATCATCAACAACTAAGATCTTGTCACCACCTGTTCTTTTGTACTTATTGCAAAAGCAAGACCAACTGTGTGTCTCTGTACTGGGCAGCATGCATATTCATATTTAGAGACTTAAACTAAAGACAAACTAAATAATTGTAGATAATTGTATTTGAGGAAGAAAATTGAAAACTATAATATTATTTCAATTTAGTGTATTATCCAACTATATTTCTATTTTTAAAAAATATTTATTTTTTAGTTGTAGTTGGACACAATACCTTTATTTCACTTATTATTTTTATATGGTGCTGAGGATCGAACCCAGGGTCTCACACGTGTGAAGTGAGAGCTCTACCACTGAGCCACAACCCCAGCCCTCCAACTACATTTCTAACCTCATCTCTCCCATTCCCTCACTGAAAACTCTTTTATAGTCAGTTCTATGACTCTGTTGGCCCATTTACCCCTGATTCTTTGTCTTCTCCTGCCTCTGAATACACAGCCTTAACTGCTCAGATTACTCATTTTGGCATCTTGTGACATATACTGTTGTCTGTTCTAGTTATTTAACTTTTGATGCAAACATGTTTTGTGTTCCTTCATCACTGTCTGAATGCAGTCAGGGTAATAAACTTGTATTAAACTTTCCAATTCAACAAACACAGGGATTAGGATGTGAGAATTTCTTAAAGGCACTCAATTTATCTTTGTTAGTGATTTAATTCTGGAGCATTACATATAAATTTCAGTGATGTCACAAAATGAGAAGGCACACATTTTTCTTTTTAATTTCTGGACCCTGAAAATAAGTTACCCACCCCCTCCATTGCCTATTTAAAAAAATAATATACTGGCTTCAGAAATGCAATATATGCAAGTTGTAAATAAATGTTGTCCACAAGCTTACATTTAATCAAACATCCATTCATCTTATTCATGACTTATTTCCCACTTGAGTACATACCTATTTATACACACACACACACACACACACACACACACACACCAAACAACCCCAACAAAACTTGACCTGTTGTGTTGGGGATGTAACTCAGTGGTAAAGCACTTGCCTACCATGTGTGAAGCCCTGGGTTTAGTCTCTAGCACTGCAATAAAAAAAATAATAATGGCTCGGGAAGTGCCTCAGTGGTAAAGTGCTTGCCTAGCATGTGTGAAGCCCTGAGTTCAATTCTCAACACTGCCAGAAAATAAAAAATAAAATTTGTCCTTTCAGTATTTGCCTGTGAGTATTCAAAACTTGGGCAGCAACAAACAACAGGAGTTGCTGTTTGCATAGAAGCCGGGAGATCTATTACCGGGACTGGGAAGGTAATGATCATCCTCTCAAACCCACTGAGAGATTTTATTCACAGCTTTTTTATACTGCAGTTTATGAAATAAAATAGTACACTTTGGGCAGCATAGTGTACTTTGGTTTTATATAGCATCTTTCATCCAAGGAATTTAAAGAAACTTACAAACATTACTCATTCACCTTCATAAAGTTTTTTATTGAATTAACAAGATAGTCTACCATACAAAAGTTAAAAGTAATAAAAACAACCATATTTTATATAATGACTATTTCAAACATATCCAATTTTCATATTCTTGACTTACATGAAATTATTCATCTTCTCATTAGTTTTAACCTCCAAGAGCTAAGGCAACAATGAACTGCTGAAGTGTATAAATAAAAAAGAGCATTTCAGAGCTCATGTCGCATTTGTCTTCCCCCTGCCTGACTGACAGCTTTAATTCTGGAGAAGGAGAAACCTGTGATAAATTTCATACCTTGCCAGTCCTATCTGTATTTCACATTTTCTGACAACCCTCTTAAGCCTGAAACCAGGTCTGAGCTCTTGAGTGGACATCAATAGCTGACATTAGTAGAGACATATTCCTGGGGCTCTGCATAATGCTTTTGTGACCCAGTTACTTTTTCTTTATCCTGATATTGCAAAACTGAAATTTGCTTAGGTCACATGTTTATATCTGTTGGGGATGGAGTAGAGAATATTTTACCAGCTGGGGTAAAATGTAATAAAGCTACTTGAGGATGCTGATTTATATGTAATTGCATTAGAGGGCCAACTCTAATTGCATTCCACCCCTAGGATTCTTAGACATGGTATTAGGGTCCCAGTAATCTCCACTGGTATTTTCTTCAAGTGGGTACTAGCTATTCCAATGATTTTCTTAAATTAACATAAAAGACAATGCTCAAAATTAATATTAAAGTAATAGCATTGTATTAGAATAGCTTGCAATAGCAATAATAAAAGGGATTGTCCCTAGGAAAGTAGAAGCCACCATGCCTTCTGCCTTTTGCTTGTGGTCTATTTTATTTTTTTTTTTTTGGAAAAATTCCTGAGTGAATGTTGGATTAAATGCTAAGTCTAGGCTTAAAATGCTAAAATTATTTTATAATTATACATTCATGAGACTCTAGGCTCTTACAAATGCCAAGGCAAATGTCAAGATGAATGTCTTAGTTTGAGTGTCTATAACAAAGTGCCAGAGAATAGGTGGCTTAAATAACAGAAATTTATTTCTCAGTTCTGGAAGCTAGAAGTCTAAGATAAGGGGGCCAGCATGGTCAGGTTCAGAGAAAGCACTTTTCTGGGCTGCAAAATGCTGACTTCTCATTGTATCCTCAGAGCAGAAAGAGGGCAGGAAAGCACTCTAGGCTTTCTTCTCTAAGGGCACTAATCCCATTTGTGGAGGCTCCACCCTCATGACCTCATCACCTCCCAAAAGCCACCTGCTAAGACCATCACATTGTAGATTAAAATTTCAACGTATAAATTTTGGAGGGACACAAACATTCAGTCCATTGTAATGAAGATAGAGAAAAAATTGCCTTTAGCTTTATTTTCTAGATGAATTGTTTTAAAGGACCATTTAACAATGTTCAAGTCATGTAGTTGATATGTGATTTTTTTGTCCTATTTAAAGTAGTTCCTGTTTATCCAGGTTCATTTTCTATCAGTTAGCTGTAATAAACAACTCATAAGTTTTAATTTGTGTGTCATTCTGAGTAGTGTGATAAAATCTTGCCCTATATTGTTCCATCTTGCCCAGGACATAGATCACCCTTCTGTACAGTATATCTGTGCTGCTATACCCACTTGTCAGTCAGTAGCTATTTTGTTTGGGGGAGGTACCGGGGATTGAACCCAGGGATGCTTAACCACTTAGCCACATCCCCAGCCCTTTTTATTTTTTATTTTGAGACAGGGTCTCACTGAATTGCTTATGGCCTTTGCTAAGTTACTGAGGCTAGCTTTGAACTTGGCGGTCCTCCTGTCTCAGCCTCCTGAGCCACTGGGATTACAGGCAGAGCCACCGTGCCAGGCAGTACCTATCTTGATTATCAAACCAAATGTTATATTGCATTGCTTGTGTTCATGTAACCCTTATTTTACTTAATAATGGCTCCTAAATGCAAGAATAATAATGCTGGCAATTAGCATGTGCCAAAGAGAAGCTGTGAAGTGCTTCCTTTAGGAGAATATGTTCTTGACTTAGCAAAAAAATCACATACTGAGGTTGCTAAGGTTAAGAACAGATCTTCTAATCCATAAAGTTGTGAGGAAGGAAAAAAAGAAATATGTGCTAATTTTACTGTCAAACCTCCAAATGGAAAAGCTACGGCCACAGTGTACATAAGTGGTTATTAGTTAAGATGGGAATGGCATTAAATTATACAGTTCAGTACTGCCCGTGGTTTCAGGCATCCATTGGAACATATTATCTGCCCAAAACAAAATAGTTATTTTCATGAGAAACAAGACAAAAAGGTCTCACTTATCATTTGGCATAGTATAAGTAAAAAAAAGGTGGATTTGTTGGGTTTAAAATGTTTTGTTAAAGATCATTAAAAACATGAAAAAACAGAATAACCAACACATATCCTTTATTACAAAAGAGCATTAACATTGGCCTTGGTGACTTTATTCTTTAAAAATATAATGAAATAAAACATTCTTTAGTTAAAGCTTCATCTTCTCCACCCTACTTCCATTTGCAGATAAAACCAATATACTAAAGTTGGTATGCATCATTCTCATATGTATTTGAATCCACTGAAGATTTACTATTGTTAGATATTTGTCTACTCCTAAATTGATAGAAATGAAATTTATTTCTATTTTTTTCATGATTTCAGTGTTGTAATAAACACATGTACATATTTACTTGGGCACATGTGGGAGAGTTTTGCCAGGGTAGATAGAAACATGTGGAATCTTGGATTATTGAATAGACACTCAATCAACTTCACTATATATGGTCAACAAGCTTTCCAAATTACTCACAAAGGCTATTTAGCTCCAAATCCTCACTGTCACTTAATCTTATTAGACATTATTATTATTATTATTGTGATAGTAGAGATATAACTCAGGGGTGCTCTACCATTGAGCTCTACTCCCAGTCTTTTTTATTTTTATTTTGTTATAAAATTTTTACAGTTGGTTTTATATAGACTATTTCATGGTAAAATGATATTTAAACTTACAACTTCTGGATTGTAAGAGTAGTTGATATTTGAGCATATTTTGTATTTTACTCATTTGGATTTATTACTCTGTGAACTACCTATTCAAATATTTTGGTTATTGTTTTATTGTCATTTTTTGGGGGGGTACTGGTGATTGAACTCAGGGGCACTTGACCACTGAACCACATCCCAGCTCAATTTTGTATTTTATTTAGAGACAGGGTCTCACTGAGTTGCTCAGTGCCTCACCTTTGATGAGGCTGGCTTTGAACTCACTATCCTCCTGTCTCAGCCTCCTGAGCCACTGGGATTACAGGCATGCGCCACCATGCCCAGATGTTTTATTGTCATTTTTTATTAGTACATTGTTGATCTTTGTATGTTGAGGTTACCTTTGTTAGTCATATGTGTTACAAAAATACTCGCCCAGTCTGTATTTTGACTTTGTTCTTAAGCATTATCTCTTCTTTCCTGACTCTTGTTTAAAACCTTTTTTTTTTTTTTGGGCTGGGGTTGTGGCTCAGCAGTAGAGCGCCCGCCTTGCACGTGTGAGACTCTGGGTTCGATCCTCAGCACCACATAAATATAAATAAACAAAATAAAGATATTATGCCCATGTATAACTAAAAAAGAATATTAAAAAAAATCTTTTTTTTTCTTGGTACTGGGGATTAAGCCCAGGGGTGCTTAACCACTGAGCCAATCCTCAGCACCCCCCTGCCTTTTTTTTTATTTTGAGAAAGGGTCTTGGTAAATTACTTAGGGCCTGGCTAATTGCTGAGTCTGGTCTTGAACTTGTAGTTCTCCTGCCTCAGCCTACCAAGATGGTGGGATTATAGACGTGTGCCACTGTGCCCAGCTAAAAACTTTAAATGGAGAATTTCAAATGTATACCAGAGTAGAAAAAACTGCATAGTATACCTTTGTGTGTCTATCACCTAGCTTTAACAATTATTATGTCCAATCTTACTTGATTTATACCCAACCTATTCCCAGCCTTCTTTTCACTACTTGCCCCTCATTGATTCCTCCCCTTGTTTCCTGAATTATTTTGAATTAAGTTTCAGATTTCATACCATTTAATTCATAAAAATTTCAGTCTGTATATTTAAAAGAGAAACTTTTGAAAAAACATAATGTGGCTTGATTTGTCATTGTTTTTGTGTCTTTTTCATATGTAAGGTTGTTTTTTCTTCAATATGATCTAATACATCAAAACATTTCAGAATTTTACTTTTCGCATTTAGGTCTTTAATCAATCAGAATTATTTATTTTGTGATCTACCACCATTTAATGAATAGTTAATCTTTTCTAGACTTATTTATAATGTCACTTTTATAAAATCAAAATATGAAAATATATGTGTGCTTATTTCTGAGCTATTTTTTTCAAAGTCCTATGAATTTAATTTGTATTATAAATAATATTTCTGGGGGCTGGGGTTGTAGCTCAGTGGTAGACCACTTGCCTCACACATGTGAGACACTGGGTGTGAGCCTCAGCACCACATAAAAAATAAATTAATAAACAAAGATGTTGTGTATCCATTTACAACTAAAATAATATTGAAAAAATAATACTTTTAATTACTGTAGTTTTATAATGGGGTTTAATACCTGAATGTTAAATCTTCCTTGTCATCTTTAAGATTTCCTTAGCTGTACTTGGACCTCTACTTTCTTTCTTTTTTAAAAAAATATTTTTATTAGTTGTTGGTGAACTTTTTAATTTTATTTATTTTTATGTGCTGCTGAGGATCGAACCCAGTGCTTCACACATGCCAGGCAAGTGCTCTTTCACTGAGCCACAATCCCAGCCCCGGTCCTCTACTTTCTTAAGAGTTTTAAATTGAGGTTGTTGAGTTCCTGAAAGATCCTGGTGAAATTTTGATTGAAATTACATTGAATTTATAGTTCAATTTCAGGAGACTTTATATCTTTATGATGTTGAGAATTTACATATACAAATATGGTATATCTTCCCATTTATTTGTCACTTTTTTATAACTTTCCATAAAATTGTATAATATTCTTTATGAATGTCTTACAAATTTTTTGTTAGATTTATATCAAAGAACCTTAGCTTATTTTAAAATTTTCATTATTTTTTGATGCTGGTATAGAAGAAGGGATTGGTTTTGTCTTTGAATTTTACATCTAACAACCTTGTTGAACAATCTCATTACTTCTTTTTTTTTTAAGAGAGAGAGGAGAGAGAGAGAGAGAGAGAGAGAGAGAGAGAGAGAGAGAGAGAGAGAGAGAGAGAGAGGAGAGAGAGAGAGAATTTTTTTAATATTTATTTTTCAATTTTCGGTGGACATAACATCTTTATTTTATTTTATGTGGTGCTGAGGATCGAACCCAGCGCCCTGCACATGCTAGGCGAGCATGTTACCGCTTGAGCCACATCCCCAGACCAATCTCATTACTTCTAATAGTTAATTCTAAAGAATTAAAGATGTCATCTGCAAATGACAAAGTCTTGTTTCTTAAATATTTTAATTATTTTTCTTAATTGGCAAGAATCATTGACATAGTGATTTATCAAATAAAGTAGTGGTAGAGGGGATTCTTGTGCTTAAGTTGAGAGGGAATATTTATAACATTTCATTTAACAGTCAAGGTTCAAGTAGAGAAGTGGAACATCTAGAAGATAGATATTTGTTGTGCATTTGTTATAGGGATTTGACTTTATACAATTGTACAAACTGATTAACCAGTTTCTGTAAGGCTTCATGCTGAAACTTGTCCACATGGAAATCAGTGGGGAAGGGAATATGGATAGAAAGCGAGGGAGATCAAGGACAAGATTGAACCCAGTAGTATAAGCTGGAGCCAAGGACAGACTGAAAATTGTGTTAGTTCTTGTTGTCTCTGACCTGGATGGCCAGGACTCTGTTATAGTCTTTAACACACATACCTTGATCAGGTGTCAAGAAAGCCCACCAGGTAAAGAATCACTACTAGCTGAGGTGCTTCCTGAGGACAAAGAGAATACAGACTAAGTAGTGAAAGAAGGTAGTTATGAATACCAACTATGACCCTGTGACCAGTTGTAGAAATTAGGATACCCATAGATATGACTATTTCTTCCTTATTTTAATGTGAATAAGTTTATAAACATGAGCTGAGTATTTTAGTTTTCTTTCTTTCTTGGTCTTAACTACTAGGAACACAGATCCACCTCTCCCAGCCCAATAACTATAATGACCCTTATTATTGGTATAATTGTAGTCTATTTTTTTTCTCAATCATTTTCCCCATTATTGTTAACCAATGCATATATTTTGGGAGGGAAGAGACTGAGGCAGGAGGATCATGAGTTCAAAACCAGCCTCATCAATGGTGAGGTGCTAAGCAACTCAGTGAGACCTTGTCTTTAAATAAAATACAAAATAGGGCTGAGGATGTGGCTCAGTGGTCGAGTGCCCCTGAGTTCAATCCCCACTACCTCCCCTGCCCCCCGGCAAAAAAAGAAATTAAATAAACAATGATTCTAGTAGTAACCAGCTTTTTGATATCTCATTTATTTTCCCATTTATGTAATATAGATTTTTAGTGGTACTATGTAATTTTTTCCTTTGGAAAATATTTTACATAATAACAGTAATAACAGTGGCTGAAGGAAGTTTGTACCCTGAAAGGGCTTTATCAGAAAAGGTTCAATCAGAGAAAACACAACCACCAGGAATGAATACACGTCTATATATTGATTTGTTACAAGGATTTAACTTTAGGAAATTGTTGGAGCTAGTAAAAGAGTTTCTGTAAGGTTGTTGTCTTTACATCTGATGCTGGCAATTCAAGAGCAAAGGGCATGCAGCCAGCAAAGGAAGAAGGAAGTCAAGTAGGAGAGAGCAAGGACAAGTTGGAGACCACAAGAAAGAACTGGAACCTGTGAGGATGAACTGAAACCCATGTTAGTTCTTGTTGCCTCTGACCTTGCTGGTTCTGTTGTAGTCACTGCCTCATACCAACAAGGTAAATCAGAAGTAACAACATGTTGGAGTTACAAAATGGCTGCTGTTTCTCTTTTGCTCTCCTCATCTTACACTAGAATCTTTCTTATAGCCCACCCTAACTGGAAGATGGGAAGGGACATGTAGTCAGTCTCTTTATCCATGGGTCCCTATCTGGGTTCTGCATTGGCAAATTCAACCAACTGTGCATAAAAAATGTAGTTGTTCCTAGGATAGTTGCATCTGTACTGAATATGTACAGGTTTTTTTCCCTTGTTATTATCCCCTAAACAATATAGTATAATAATTATTAATATAACATTTATGTTGTATTAGCAGTTATAAATAATGTAGAGATGATTTAAAGTATATAGGAGGATAGGCACAGGCTATATGCAATACTGCAGCAGTTTATATAAGAGGCTTGAGCATCTATAGGTTTTGGTATTCACAGATTGTCTTGGAACCAATCAATCCTGGATACTGAGAGACTACTGTAATGGGAAATTCACTTCAGCTTAGGTAAGTTGACAAATTATAAACCCACCACAAATTCTTTTTTAAAAATTTTTAGTAAACTTTATTGGGGTATAATTTATAATAAAATGGACTTACTTTAAGTGTAAAATGTGATGAGTTCAACAGTTGATACTAATCATACCAAATAACTAGTAACCAGTAGCATAATCAAAATAGTATACTTTCATCTTCCATTCAGAGTTCCTCATACCTCTTTGTAGTTAATCTCCCTCTTGCCCTCAGCTCTATCAACCATTGGTCTGTTTTATGTCAATATAGGTTAGACTTGATTGTTCTAGAACTTTATATACATGAAATCAAAAAGAATATGCTTTTTTGTGTCTGGCTTTTTTCACTCAGTTCAATAATTTTGAGATTCACCTATCAGTAATTCATCCTTTTTGTTGTTTAGTAGTATCCATGGCATAAATGTTTTCACAATTGGCTTATCCATTTCTCTGTTAATGGACATTTAGGTTGTTTCCGCTATTTGGCTATTGTGGATAGAGCTGCTATATACACTCATATATAAGGCATTTTATGCATGTAGTCTTTTTCTTGTATATATGCTTAGGAGTGGAATTCTTGATCTGTTAAAATATTTTGCTCATTTAAAAATTTGATTTACTTTTCTTCTTATGATTCAATTGTAAGAGTTTTTTTTGTGTTGTAGAGACAAGTCCTCTGCATGTACGTGTGTGTGTATATGTGTGTGTGTGTGTGTGTGTGTGTGTGTGTGTGTATTATGTGCTCATGTGAATATATATGTATATAAAATGTATATATGAATTGTGAATGTCTTCTCCTAGTCTGTGGCTTTTTAATTTTCTCAAAGATGTGTTTCAAATAACAGTTTTACATTTTGGTGAAGTCCAATTTGTCAGTATTTTCCTTTTATGATTGATGCTTTTCGTGTTTAAGAAATCTTTCCCTACCCAGATGTGGTGGCCCACACCCATAATTCCAATGACTTGGGAAATTGAGGCAGGAGGATTACAGTAACAAGGTCAGTCTTGGCAACTTAATGAGACCCTGTCTCAAAATTTAAAAAATAACATAAAATAAAAAGGCTTGACCATGTTGATCAGTGGTAGAACACTCCTGGGTTCAATCCCCAGTACTATAACACACACACACACACACACACACACAAAAAAAAATCTTTTCTTACCTCAAGGTACATAATATTCTGTATTCTCTTCTCTCAAGTTTTACAGTTTAACTTTTTTGTTTTTTGATACTGAGGATTGAACCCATGGTCACTTTACCACTGAGCCATATCCCCAACTCTTTTTATTTTTTATTTTGAGATAGTGTTTCACTAAATTGTATAGGGCCTTGCTAGGTTGCTGAGGCTGGCCTCAAACTTACAATCTTCTTGTCTCAGCCTCCGAGTCACTGGGATTACAGGCATATGCCACCACATCCAGCTATAGTTTAATTTTTATATTTAGACCTATAAGTTACTTAAAGTTAGTTTTTACATACATGGTGAACACTGATATCTATTTAAAGAAATATAGATATACAGTTTTTCCATTACTTTGTTTCTCTTTTCAAAGAGCAATTGACCATAAATGTGTAGGTCTATTTCTGGTTTCCCTGTTCTGTTCCATTGATCTATATGTGTGTCCTTAGGCCAGTATGACACAGTCTGGATGATTAGCTTATCATAAGTAATATAAGATGTTAAAGTCTATTCTTTTGCAAAATTGTTTTGGCTATTCTTGGTTCTTTTGAATTTCCATGTACATTTAGTAATCATTTATCAATTTCTATTAAAGAGCCTACCAAGATTTTGATTGAAATTGCATTGAATTGATGGGTAAGTTTGGTGACAGTTTAAATTTTAACAATATTGGGGAGATCCAAGATGGTGGGCCAGAGGGAGACGGCATTCTGTGTCGCTCCATGACCTGGGACTCAAATAGTGAGAATACTGCTTCTCTTCAAGCGATATTCCTGCTCCTGTGCAAGAATTGCGGTCACTGTGCTGGTGCAGGGCTCTAGGCCTCATCTCAGAGTAGGTCTCCCAACTACTCACCCACACAGGACTACCAGGTGACTGAGCAGGACCACTGGCAGCAGCAGCCCCGCAGAACTTTTGGCCACCCTCCTGAGCAGAAATCATGGACGGTGCTCCCATGCAGGACACCCGGCAGCTTCCCACACACAGGAACTCCAGCCACCACTCCCGTGTGGACCTCTAGCTACCAATGTGGGGCTCCCCCGGTCACTACCACCTTGGAACTCTGCAGCAGCGCAGATAGCCCCTACATGCTGTCACCTGCCTGCACCTGAGAACAGGCTCTGAAGTCATCCGACAACCACACATTGCATGCCACAGAGCTCGTCTCTGAACTCATCCAACACCATTGCTCAGCTCCCCCCACCTAACTTGATATCCCATCACTGAAAGTAGGTGCCTCCAACTTGGGCCACCATCATCTCCATCTTCAGTGGGAGCAACTCCCAGTTTGGAATTCTGGCTGGCCAGATACCCAGTTTCTAACTGCCCCCTCTACCCAGCATCTCCCCAGCAGCCACGGGGATAATAACTCTATATCCTCACCTCCTACCTCCTCAGAGTATCATTCTGCTAGTCACCCCTGGTTCTTTGTCCACCATCAGAAACTGTAAACCCTTTTACAAACCTATTGAGTATATTGTAGATGATAATTGAATTCATCATTTCAGTATACTATGACCAAACTGTAAAGTCTTAATAGCAAACATTTGTTTTGGGGGGGGTGTATATTGTTTATATTGGGATCTGTTAATGTTGTCCTTCACCTCAAAGGAGAGGTATTGGATCCCTACAGGGGCACTGTAAACCTATAGAGTAAAAATGGTAATGCCTCAGATCCACAGTTTTATAAGGGAAGACACAGAAGCAATATGAAAAGACAAGGGAAGAAAGTGCCCAAACAAATCAAGATACCACATTATTAGAATCTATGACTAGCACAGCAGAAGAAATTACAGAGAAGAAATTACAGAGAAGAAATTACAGAATATTTTACGTAATTAAAATATTCTGCAAATTAAAGGATGATGTAAGGGAGCAAATACAGAGCTAGGGCTCAGTGGTAATGCATTTGCCTGGCATATGTGAGGCACTAGATTCGACTTAGCACTACATATAAATAAATAAAGAGCTATCAACAAATAAAAAAAATAAAAAAAATAAAAGCAGCAAAAGATCATTTTGACAAAGAGCCACACAAACAAATACAGGAAGCAAAAAATTACTTCAAGGAGATAGATGTTCTAAAACAAAAAACAAACAGAAATCCTTAAAATGAAAGAAACAATAAACCAAATTAGAAATTCAATTGAAAGCATCACCAACAGATTAGACCACCTGGAAGATAGGACCTTAGACAATGAAGACAAAATATATAATCTTGAAAAGAATGTAGACCACACAGTGAAAATCGTAAGAAACCATCAGCAGAATATTCAAGAAATATGGAATAGCATGAAAAGAACCAATTTAAGAGTTATGGGATAGAAGAAGGCATAGAGTTCCAAACCAAAGGAATGAGCAATCTATTCAATGAAATACAATCAGAAAATTCTTCAAACATGAAGAATGAATTCGAAAACCAAATTCAGGAGGCTTACAGGACACCAAATGTACAAAATCACAACAAATCCACACCAAGGCACATTACAATGAAAAGTCCTAGCATACAGAATAAGGAGAGAATATTAAAAGCCACAAGAGAAAAGAATCAGATTACATATAGGGGAAAACCAATTAGATTATATACAGATTTTTCAACCCAGACCTGAAAGCTAGAAGATCCTGGAACAACATATATTAAGCTCTGAAAGAGCCAACCAAGAATCTTGTATTCACCAAAATTAAGCTTTAGATTTGATGATGAAATAAAAACCTTTCAAGATAAACAAAAGTTAAAAGAATTTATAACTCAAAAGCTTGCACTACAGAACATCCTTGGCAAAATATTACATAAAGAGGAATTGAAAACAACAATGAAAATCAGCAAAGGCAGGCATTACACTAAAGGAAAAACTTATCAAAGGAGAAACCAAGTCAAGTTAAATAACAAAAATAAACAAATATGGCTGGGAATACAAATCATGTCTCAATAATAACCCTGAATGTTAATGGTTTAAATTCACCAATCAAAAGACATAGATTGGCAGACTGGATTTAAAAAAAGACCCAATAATATGTTGCCTCCAAGATACCCATCTCATAGGGAAATACATCCATAGACTGAAGGTGAAAGGTTGGGAAAAATCATACCACTTACATGGTTTGCGGAAGCAAACAGGGGTTTCCATCCTCATATCAAATAGAGTTTAAGCCAAAGTGAATCAAAAGGGATAAAGAAGGATATTTCATACTGCCTAAAGGAACCATTCATCAACAAGACATAACAATAATAAAATTTTATGCCAAAACAATTTTATTTAGTTTTTCAAAGAACCAACTTTTTATTTTGTCAATTTTTTTCAATTGTTTCTTTTATTTCTATTTCATTGATTTCAGCTCTAATTTTAATTATTTCTTGCCTTCTACTGCTTTTGCTGCTGTTTTGTTTTTTTTCTAGGGCTTTGAGATGTAGCATGAGGTCATTTATTTGTTGACTTTTTCTTTTAAGGAATGCACTCCATACAATGAATTTTCTTCTTAGTACTGCTTTCAGAGTGTCCCAGAGATTTCAATATGTTGTGTCTATGTTCTCATTTACCTCTAAGAATTTTTAATCTCCTCTTTGATGTCTTCTGTAACCCATTGTTCATTCAGTAGAATACTGTTTAGTTTCCAGGTGATGGAGAAATTTTAATTTTTTATTTTGTCATTGATTTCCAATTTCATTCCATTATAGTCTGATAAAATGCATGGTAGTATCTCTACTTTTTTGTATTTGCTAAGAGTTGCTTTGTGGCATAGTATATGGTCTATTTTAGAGAAGGATCCATGTGCTGCTGAGAAGAAAGTGTATCTGCTTAATGCAGGTTGAAACATTCTATATATGTCAGTTAAGTCTAAGTTATTGATTGTATTATTGAGTTCTGTAGTTTCTTTATTTAACTTTTGTTTGGAAGATCTATCCAGTGGTGAGAGAGGTATGTTAAAGTCACCCAACATTATTGTGTTGTGGTCAATTTGACTCTGGAAATTAAGAAGAGTTCGTTTGATGAACATAGCTGCACCATGGTTTGCGGCATATATATTTATGATTGTTGTCTTCTTGGTGTATGGTTCCCTTGAGCAATATGTAGTGCTCATCTTTATCCATTTTGATTAACATTGGCTTGAACTCTACTCTATTTGATATGTGGATGGAAACCCCTGCTTGTTTCCACACTCCATGTGAGTGGTATGATTTTTACTAACCTTTCACCTTCAGTCTGTGTATGTCTTTTCCTATCAGATGGGTCTCTTGGACGCAGCATATTGTTGGGTCTTTTCTTTTTTTAAATCCAGTCTGCTAGCCTATGTCTTTTGATTAACATTCAGGGTTATTATTGAGACATAATTTGTATTCCCAGCCATATTTTATTTTTGTTATTTAATTTGACTTGATTTTCTTCTTTGATTAATTTTTCCTTTAGGGTACTATCTCCCTCTGCTGATTTTCATTGTTGTTTTTCATTTCCTCTTCATTGAATATTTTGCCAAGGATGTATTGTAGTGCTGATTCTCTAGCTATAAATTCTTTTAACTTTTGTTTATCATAGAAGATTTTTGTTTTATCTTCAAATCTAAAGGTTAATTTAACTGGATACAAGATTCTTGGTTGGCCCCCATTTTCTTTCAGAGCTCGATATATATTGTTCCAGGATCTTCTAGCTTTCAGGGTCTGGATTGAAAAATCTGCACATAATCTAACTAGTTTTCCCCTATATGTAATCTGATACCTTTCTCTTGTAGCTTTTAAAATTCTCTCCTTATTCTGTATGTTGAGCATTTTTATTATAATGTGCCTTGGTGTGGGTCTGTTGTGATTTTGTACATTTGGCATCCTGTAGGCTTCTTGAATTTGGATTTCCATTTCATTCTTTATGTTTGGGAAGTTTTCTGATATTATTTCATTGAATAGATTGTTCATTACATTGGTTTGGACCTCTATGCCTTCCTTTTTCCCAATAACTCTTAAATTTGGTCTTTTTATGCTATCCCATATTTCTTGAATGTTCAGCTCATAGTTTCTTACCGTTATTTCTGTGTGGTCTGTGTTCTTTTCAAGATTATTTTATCTTCATTGTCTGACATCCTGTCTTTCAAGTGGTCTACTCTGTTGGTGATGCTTTAATTTGAGCTTTTAATTTGGTTTATTGTTTCTCTCATTTCAAGGATTTCTATTTGTTTTTTTTTTTTAGAACCTCTATCTCCCTGTTGAGCTGATCTTTTGCTTCTTGGATTTGTATATGTAGCTCCTTGTCGAAGTGATCTTTCACTGCTTGTATTTGTTCTCTTATATCTTCCATGATTTCACAGAACATTTTAATCATGTATATCCTGAACTCTTTCTCTGTCATTTTTCTGCTGTGGCAGCCAATGATTCTAATGATGTGGTGTCTTGATTTGTTTGTGGTACTTTCTCCCCTTGTCTTTTCAGGTTGCTTGTGTGTCTTCCTTTCCATCTCAGTGGGTCTGGGGTGTTATTGTTTTTGCCCTATGCATTTGTCGTGCTCTTGTAGGGTTCTAAGATCCCTCCTTTGTGGGGAAGGACAATGTTAACAGATCCCAATATCAACAATATATCACCTATGAATAATTTGTTGTTATTAAGACATTTACAGTTCAGTCTCAATGTACAGAAATGTTGGATTCAATTATTATCTAATATATAATCAGTAGTTTTGTAAAAAGGGTTACAGTTTCTGATGGTGAAAAATTAACTAGGGGTGGGGCATAGGACAGTATGCTGAGGAGGTAGGATGTGAGGGTATAGACTTAATATATCTTAGGAAGTATGAAGGGGAAATCTAGTAAAAAGGGTTAGTAGCAAGAGAACAGAAGTGATTTAGAGTAGACAAGTACGTGGGAAGACAGTAGAGTACATAAAACAAACACACATGTATTTAGAAAAATACAGGATATTAAAATAGTGAAATTTGGAGGGGAAAGAAAAATGAAATTAGAAAAAGAAGAAAAAAGGGGCATATACAATACCTCTATATTATTTAGGTGACTCAGTCCTCAAAATCCTATTTTATGCAAAGTTCTTGGTTTCACATATATTGGGGATGTGAGGGCTGGAGAATAGAGGAGTAGAAGAGAAAGAGAAAAAAATAAATACTCAAAAGAAGAAACCAGGGGGCTGGGGATGTGGCTCAAGTGGTAGCGCGCTTGCCCAGCATGTATGAGGCACTGGGTTCGATTCTCAGCACCACATAAAAATAAAATAAAGAAATTGTGTCCACCTAAACACTAAAAAATAAATAAATATATATATTTTTTAAAAGAAGAAGAAAACAAGGTTGTTGCTTGTTTTAGAGATCTGTATCTTTTCTGTTTCTCTCCTTATCCAATAGGTGGGTAATCTGTTTTAAGCTGGTGTCTTTGCCCTCTGGATGGTGTAGGTAACCAGGATGGGAAGACTGGTCCTGGTGTGGGGTGCCTGGAAGTGGAGAGTGCCACTTGCCAGTCCCTGCAGGGAGACTGCAAATCACTGTCTCTTTTTGGGACCGCTCATCTGACTTGAGTACCCAGTATTTTCTCCTTCTCTTGCCTGGAGATTTCCCAGTCCTGGTCTCTCTGTTAGGCTCCAAACTTTAATCCCATCACCTCTCACTTAGCAGTTCCCACCTGCAGGACCTCTCACACCCAGGCTCACACCAGGTGGGCGGTGTCCTGGTCACATTGCACAGCTGCCCAACTGGGAGCTGTTTTTGTGTTGAGTGGTCACTGTGCTGAGTTATCGCTGCTGGGGGTTAGGGGGAGTCAGATACCTGGTACCTGGCCAGATGGAGATCCTATTTGAGAGCTGCCCCCACCAGATATGGAGAGAAAGGTTATCCAAGATGGAGTTGGTTTGCTTCCAGCACTGGGGTGTCTGGTGTGGTGGGGGAGCCGGGCAATGGCCTTGTGCTGTGGGTAGGTAGTAGCTAAAGTGACCCGCTTGGGAGCCAAGCGCAGTCTGGAGTTCTGCAGAGGTACTGATAGGTGATTCTGCTACGCCGCTTGAGAGCTGTGCATGGGCTAGATCTGCAGGCTTTGGGTTTCGGGAGCCAGGAGTCAGGAGTCCTGCTTGAATGTTGAGGCTCTGAGCCCTGCACGGGTGTCACAGTGCTGGTGATTTCTGCAGAAATCAGCTGTATAGGGGTCTTCTTACACTCTCTGAGATGCAGTATTCTGACTAGGTAAGATCTGGGTCATGGATCGATACTAGTTGCTGCCTCCCTCTGGCCCAACATCTTGGAATCCCCTGCCCCAAACAATAGAGCATCTATGTTCATCAAACAAACTCTTCTCAAGTTCAGGAGTCAAATAGACCACAATAATTCTGGGTGACTTTAACACACCTCTTTCACCTCTAAACAAACAAACAAACAAACAAAAACTATAGAACTCCATAATACAATCAATAACTTAGACTTAAAAGACCTATAGAATATTTCATCCATCAACTAGTGCATACACTTTCTTCTCAATGTACAGCAGCACATAGATCCTTCTCTAAAATAGACCATATATTATACCACAAAGCAACTCAGCAAATATAAAATAGGAGAGATACTACCCTGCATTCTATCAGATCATAATGGAATTAAATTAGAAATCAATGATAAAATAAAAAGAAAAGGTACTCCAACACCTAGAGACTAAATAATATGCTTCTGAATGAATAATGTGTTGCAAAAGATATCAAGGAAGAGATTAAAAAATTAAGAGGCGAGTGAGAACACAGATACAATGTATCAAAATCTCTGGGACACTATTAAGGCAGTACTAAGAGGAACATTCATTGCATGGAGTTCATTCTTTTTTTCTTTTTTTTTCCTTTAATTTTTATTGTTGGTTGTTCAAAACATTACATAGTTCTTGACATATCATATTTCACACTTTGATTCAAGTGGGTTATGAACTCCCATTTTTACCCCGTATACAGATTGCAGCATCACATCAGTTACACATCCACTGTTTTACATAATACTCTACTAGTATCTGTAGTATTCTGCTGCCTTTCCTATCCTCTACTATCCCCCATCCCCTCCCCTCCTATCTTCTCTCTCTACCCCATCTACTGTAATTTATTTCTCCCCCTTGTTTTTTTCCCCCTTTCCCTTCACTTCCTCTTGTATGTAATTTTGTATAACCATGAGGGTCTCCTTCCATTTCCATGCAATTTCCCTTCTCTTTCCTTTTCCCTCCCACCTCTCACCCCTGTTTAAAGTTAATCTTCTTCTCATGCTCTTCCTCCCAACTCTGTTCTTAGTTACTCTCCTTATATCAAAGAAAACATTTGGCGTTTGTTTTTTAGGGATTGGCTAGCTTCACTAAGCATAATCTGTTCTAATGCCATCCATTTCCCTGCAAATTCTATGATTTTGTCATTTTTTAATGCAGAGTAGTACTCTATTGTGTATAAATGCCACATTTTTTTATCCATTTGTCTATTGAAGGGCATCTAGGTTAGTTCCACAGTCTTGCTATTGTGAATTGTGCTGCTATGAACATCAATGTAGCAGTGTCCCTGTAGCATGCTCTTTTTAAGTCTTTAGGGAATAGACCGAGAACCGGAATAGCTGGGTCAAATGGTGGTTCCATTCTCAGCTTTCCAAGAAATCTCCATACTGCTTTCCAAATTGGCTGCACCAATTTGCAGTCCCACCAGCAATGTACAAGTGTACCCTTTTCCCCACATCCTCGTCAGCACTTGTTGTTGTTTGACTTCATAATGGCTGCCAATCTTACTGGAGTGAGATGGTGTCTTAGGGTGGTTTTGGTTTGCATTTCTCTGACTGCTAGAGATGGTGAGCATTTTTTTATGTACTTATTGATTGATTGTATGTCCTCCTCTGAGAAGTGTCTGTAGAAGGTCCTTGGCCAATTTGTTGATTGGGTTATTCGTTTTCTTATTGTTTCATTTTTTGAGTTCTTTGTATACTCTGGATATTAGGGCTCTATCTGAAGTGTGAGGAGTAAAGATTTGTTCCCAGGATGTAGGCTCCCTATTTACCTCTCTTATTGTTTCTCTTGCTGAGAAAAAACTTTTCAGTTTAAGTAAGTCTCATTTGTTGATTCTAGTTATTAACTCTTGTGCTATGGGTGTCCTATTAAGGAATTTGGAGCCCGACCCCACAATATGTAGATCGGAGCCAACTTTTTCTTCTATCAGACGCCGTGTCTCTGATTTGATATCAAGCTCCTTGATCCATTTTGAGTTAACTCTTGTGCATGGCGAGAGAAAGGGATTCAGTTTCATTTTGTTGCATATGGATTGCCAGTTTTCCTAACACCATTTGTTGAAGATGCTATCCTTCCTCTATTGCATGCTTTTAGCCCCTTTATCAAATATAAGATAGTTGTAGTTTTGTGGATTGGTTTCTGTGTCCTCTATTCTGTACCATTGGTCCACCCACCTGTTTTGGTACCAGTACCATGCTGTTTTTGTTACTATTGCTCTGTAGTATAGTTTAAATTCTGGTATCGCTATACCGCCTGATTCACTCTTCCTGCTTAGCATTGTTTTTGCTATTCTGGCTCTTTTATTTTTCCATATGAATTTCATGATTACTTTTTCTATTTCTACAAGAAATTCCATTGGGATTTTGATTGGCATTGCATTAAACCTATAGAGAACTTTTGGTAATATCGCCATTTTGATAATGTTAGTTCTGCCTATTCATGAACAGGATATATTTTTCCATCTTCTAAGATCTTCTTCTATTTCTGTCTTTAGGGTTCTGTAGTTTTCATTGTATAAATCTTTCACCTCTTTTGTTAGGTTGATTCTCAAGTATTTTATTTTATTTTATTTTTTTGAGGATATTGTGAATGGAGTGGTTGTCCTCATTTCCATTTCAGAGGATTTGTCGCTGATATACAGGAATGCCTTTGATTTATGCGTGTTGATTTTATATCCCGCCACTTTGCTGAATTCATTTATTAGCTCTAATAGTTTCTTTGTAGACCCTTTTGGGTCTGCTAGGTATAGAATCATGTCATCTGCAAATAGTGATAATTTAAGTTCTTCTTTTCCTATTTTTATGCCTTTAGTTTCTTTCGTCTGTCTAATTGCTCTGGCCAGTGTTTCGAGAACTATGTTGAACAGAAGTGGTGAGAGAGAGCATCCCTGTCTAGTTCCAGATTTTAGAGGGAATGCCTTCAATTTTTCTCCATTCAGAATGATGCTAGCCTGAGGCTTAGCATAGATTGCTTTTACAATGTTGAGGTATGTTCCTGTTATTCCTAGTTTTTTGAGAGTTTTGAACATAAAGGGATGCTGTACTTTGCCGAATGCTTTTTCTGCATCTATCGAGATGGTCATATGGTTCTTATTTTTAAGTCTATTGATGTGGTGAATAACATTTATTGATTTCTGTATATTGAACCAGCCTTGCATCCCAGGGATGAATCCTACTTGATCATGGTGCACAATTTTTTTGATATGTTTTTGTATCCGATTCGCCAAAATTTTATTGAGGATTTTTGTATCTAGGTTCATTAGAGATATTGGTCTGTAGTTTTCTTTCTTTGAAGTGTCTTTGTCTGGTTTAGGAATCAGGGTGATGTTGGCCTCGTAGAATGAATTTGGAAGTTCTCCCTCTTTTTCTATTTCCTGGAATAGCTTGAAAAATATTGTTATTATTAGTTTCTCTTTAAAGGTTTTGTAAAACTCTGCTGTATACCCATCTGGTCTTGGACTTTTCTTAGTTGGTAGTCTTTTGATGGTTTCTTCTATTTCCTCAATTGATATTGGTCTATTTAGGTTGTCCATAGCCTCCTGACTCAATCTGGGCAGATCATATGACTTAAGAAATTTATCGATGCCTTCACTATCTTCTATTTTATTGGAGTATAAGGATTCAAAATAATTTCTGATTATCTTCTGTATTTCTGAAGTGTCTGTTGTGATATTGCCTTTTTCATCCCGTATGCTAGTAATTTGAGTTCTCTCTCTTTTTCTCTTTGTTAGCATGGCTAAGGGTCTGTGGATTTTATTTATTTTTTCAAAGAACCAACTTTTAGTTTTATCAATTTTTTCAATTGTTTCTTTTGTTTCGATTTCATTAATTTCAGCTCTGATTTTAATTATTTCTTGCCTTCTACTTCTTTTGCTGTTGTTTTGCCCTTCTTTTTTTTTTTAGGATTTTGAGATGAAGTATGAGATCATGTATTTGTTGGTTTTTTCTTTTTTTAAGGAATGAACTCCAAGCAATGAATTTTCCTCTTAGAACTGCTTTCAATGTGTCCCATAGATTCCGATATGTTGTGTCTGTGTTTTCATTTATCTCTAAGAATTTTTTAATTTCCTCCTTGATGTCTTCTATAACCCATTGATCATTCAGTAACCTATTGTTCATTCTCCAAGTGATGCATGATTTTTACTTCCTTCTTTTATCATTGATTTTCAGTTTCATTCCATTATGATCAGATAAGATGCATGGTATTATCTCTACTCCTTTATATTTTCTAAGAGTTGCCCTGTGACATAATATATGATCTATTTTTGAGAAGGATCCGTGTGCTGCTGAGAAAAAAGTGTAACTCCTTGATGTTGGGTGGTATATTCTATATATGTCAATTAAGTCTAGGTTATTAGTTGTGTTATTGAGTTTTATACTTTCTTTATTCAACTTTTGTTTGGAAGATCTGTCCAGTGGTGAGAGAGGTGTGTTGAAGTCTCCAATGTTTATTGTATGGTGGTCTATTAGACTCTTGAACTTGAGAAGAGTTTGTTTGATGAACATAGCTGCACCATTGTTTGGGGCATATATATTTATGATTGTTATTTCTTGTTGGTGTATGGTTCCCTTGAGCAGTATGTAGTGTCCCTCTTTATCCCTTTTGATTAACTTTGGCTTGAAGTCTATTTTATTTGATATGAGTATGGACACTCCTGCTTGTTTCCGAAGTCCATATGAGTGATATGATTTTTCCCAGTCTTTCACCTTCAGTCTGTGTATGTCTTTTCCTATGAAATGCGTCTCCTGTAGGCAGCATATTGTTGGGTCTTCTTTGTGATCCATTCTACTAGCCTGTGTCTCTTAATTGGTGAGTTTAAGCCATTAACATTTAGGGTTATTATTGAGATATGGGTTGTTCTTCCAACCATATTTGTTTATTTATGTTACTAAACATGGTTTGTTTTCCTCTTTGATTATTTTCACCCCTTTACTGTACTGTCTCCCACTGTTGGTTTTCATTGTTATTTTCCGTTTCCTCTTCCTGTAATGTTTTGCCGAGGACTTTTTGGAGAGATGGTTTTCTAGCTGCAAATTCTTTTAACTTTTGTTTATCATTGAAGGTTTTAATTTCATCTTCCATCCTGAAGCTTAATTTCAATGGATACACAATTCTTGGTTGGAACCCATTTTCTTTCAGTGTTTGAAATATGTTATTCCAGAATCTTCTAGCTTTCAGAGTCTGTGTTGAAAGATTAGCTGTTATCCTGATTGATTTTCCCCTAAATGTAATCTGCTTCCTTTCTCTTGTAGCTTTTAAAATTCTCTCCTTATTTTGTATGTTGGGCATCTTCATTATAATGTGTCTAGGTGTGGATCTCTTATGATTTTGCACATTCAGTGTCCTGTCGGCTTCTAGGGTTTGGGATTCTGTCTCATTCTTCAAGTCTGGGAAGTTTTCTTTTATTATTTCATTGAATAGATTGCTCATTCCTTTGGTTTGGACCTCTATACCTTCCTGTATCCCAATGACTCTTACGTTTGGTCTCTTTATGTTAGCCCATATTTCTTGGATGTTCTGCTCATGGTTTCTTAACAGTCTTGCTGAGCTGTCTATGTTCTTTTCAAGTTGAAATACTTTGTCTTCATTGTCTGATGTTCTATCTTCTAAGTGTTCTACTCTGCTGGTAGTATTGTCAATTGAGTTTTTATTTTGGTTTATTGCTTCCTGCATTACTAAGATTTCTGTTTCTTTGTTTTTTATAACCTCTATCTCCCTGTATAGTTGATCTTTTGCTTCATGGATTTGTTTATGTAATTCATTGTCGAAGTGATCTATCATTGTCTGATTTTGCTGTCTAATGTCTTCCTTGAGACTCCAGATCATCTGAAGCATGTATATCCTGAATTCTTTATCTGACATTCCATCTGCTGCAGATATTACCTCTTCTAACTTTGAGTTGACCTGCATTGCTTGTGGTCCTTTCTTTCCTTTTCTTTTCATACTGTTCGCGTTTCTTTCTGCTTGGTGAAACTGTTGTGTTATTGAATTTTCCCTCTATAGATTTATATTGCTCTTGTATACTTGCAAAGTCTCCCTCGCAGGCGCGGGCGGTGGCTCTGCCCCTCCTCCAATTGGGGCAATGTGCCTACCATGCCGGCAGGCCGCTGGGCCTGTTCTGCCGGTTGGTAGCAGGTCCGCCTACCTTGCAGGCACGGGCGGCGGCTCTGCCCCTCTGCGTGTTGCTGGGCCTGTTCTGTCGGTGGTCGCAGTTCCACCTATTTTGTAGGCGCGGGACGCTGGGCCTGTTCTGTCTATCGATTGCAGGTCTGTCTACCATGCAGGCGCGGGTTGTGGCTCTGTCCCTCCCTCAACCGGGGTGATGTGTCTACCACGTTGGCGGGCCGCTGGGCCTGTTCTGCCGGTGGGTTGCAGGTCCACCTACCTTGCAGGCGAGGGGGGCGGCTCTGCCCCTCTGTGTGCCGCTTGGCCTGTTCTGTTGGTGGTCGCAGGTCCACCTACCTTGCAGGCGCGGGGGGCGGCTCTGCCCCTCCGCAGGCCGCTGGGCCTGTTCTGCTGGTGGGTTGCAGGTCCTGGAGTTCATTCTTTAAAAGAAGAAAAAGTCAACAAATAAATGACATAACATTACATCTCAAAGCTCTAGAAAAAGAAGAAGAAATCAACACCAAAGGCAGAAGACAGGGAATAATTAAAATCGGAGCTGAAATCAATGAAATTGAAACAAAAGAAACAATTGAATAAACAAAAAGTTGGTTCTTTGAAAAAAAATTGGCAAACCTTTAGCCATGCTAATGAAGAGAAGGAGAGAGAGAACTCAGATTACTAACGTACATGATGAAAAAGGAAATATCACAACAGACACTACAGAAATACAGAAGATAATTCGAAATAATTTTGAAAACATTTACTCCAATAAAATTGAAAATATTGAAGGCATTGACAAATTTCTAGGGTCATATGATCTGCCCAAATTGAATCAGGATGATATGTACAATTTAAACAGGTCAATTTCAGGCAGTGAAATAGAAGACAACCAAGAGAAGCCCAGGACTGGATGGATACGCAGCCAAGTTAATAAATGGGATGGAGTCAAACTAAAAAGCTGCTTCTCAGGAAAAGAAAATCAGTGAGGTGAATAGAGAGCCTACAGCTTGGGAGCAAATTTTTACCAAACGCACATCAGATAGAGCACTAATCTCTAGAGCATACAAAGAACCCAAAAAGCTTAACACCGAAAGAAAAAAAAAATCAAATAACCCAGTCAGTAAATGAGCCAAGGAACTGAACAGATGCTTCTCAGAAGGTGATATACGATAAGTTAACAAATATATGAAAACATGTTCATCATCTCTAGCAATTAGAGAAATGCAAATCAAAGCTACTCTAAGGTTTCGTCTCACTCCAGTTAGAATGGCAGCTATTAAGAGTACAAACAACAATAATTGTTGATGAGGATGTGGGGGAAAAAAAGCACACTCGTACATTGCTGGTGGGACTGCAATTTGGTGCAGCCAATATGGATAGCAGTATGGAGATTCCTTGGAAAATTGCGACTGGAACTACCATTTGACCCAGCTATACCCAAAGGACTTAAAAATACCATATTACAAGGACAGAGCAACATCAATGTTTATTGCAGCACAATTTATAATAGCTAAACTGTGGAACCAACCTAGATGTCCTTCAGTAGATGAATGGATAAACAAAATGTGGAATATATACACAATGGAATATTACTCAGCAATAAAAGAACAAAATCATGGCATTTGCAGGTAAATGGATGGAGTTGGAGAATATAATGCTAAATGAAGTTAGCTAATCCCCAAAAACCAAATGCTGAATATTCTCTTGGATATATCGAGGCTGATTCATAGTGGGGTTGGGAGGGGGAGCATGGGAGGATTAGAGGAACTCTAGATAGGGCAAAGGGATGGGAAGGGAAAGGAGGGGGCAGGGGGGTAGGAAAGACAGTGGAATGAGATGGATATCATTACCCTAAGTACATGTATGAAGATACAAATGGTGTGAATATACTTTGTATACAACCAGAGATATGCAAAATTGTGCTCAATATGTGTAATGTGAACTATAATGCATTCTTCTGTCATATATAACAAATTAGAATAAAAAATTTAATAATATTAAATATACCAAACCAGAGTCATATTATCTCACTCCATTTATTTATATCTTCTTTAATTTCTCACAATATTTTATCCTTCTCAATGTCGAAGTTTTGCATAGTTTGTTTTTTGTTTTTTGTTGCTGTTTGTAAATTATATGTTTTAGCATTTCAATTTCCAGTTGTTTATTGACAATTGGTATGGTTTGTGTTTGTATCTCCCCAGAATTCATTTTGAAACTTAATCTCCAATGCAATAGTGTTATGTTATGGTACCTTTAAGAAGTGATTAGGTTGTAAGGACTGCATGGGATGAATGCCCTTACAAAAAGTCTTGAGAGAATTTGTCCATTTTTGCCCCTTTCACCTTGTGAAGGCATAGCAGTGTGGCACTGTATTTGAAGCAGAGAGCCCTCAAATGATATCAGATCTGCCAGCACCTTGATTATGGGCTTGCCAGCCTCCAGAACTGTGAGAAACAAATTTCTATTAGTTACAAATTCCCTGGTCTAAGGTATTTTGGTTATAGCTTTCCAGATGGACTAAGACAATAGTCAGTACTTTCTGTCAATTCAGTTTTTTAGTTTCTTTTGGATTTACCTTGCTTTTCTTTTTCTAGCTTCTTATAGATGGAAACAGATTATTGATTTAAATTTTTTTCCAAAATAAGTATTTATACCTATAGATGTTTTTCTAAGTATTGCTTTAACAGAATTTCATTAATTTGATATTTTAATTTTATTTATATTCATTTAGAATCTCCTTTGATTTATTGTTTGACCCATGGGTATATTAAAATTTATTAAATGCTCAAATATTTGGGAAATTTTTAAGTTATGTTTCTATTACTGGTTTCTGATTTTATTCCATTGGGTAAGAGGACATACTCTGTTATGATTGCAATTCATTTGAATTTATTGAGAGTTTAATTTATTGGCATAGTATATCATCTGTCATGGTGACTCTTCAGTGTACTTGGAAAACAATGAGTATTGTGCAATTGTTGGGTAGAATTTTCTATAAATGTCAATTATGCCAAGTTGGTTGGTGGCATTTAAATCTTCTATATACTTACTGAATTTTGGTCTACTTTGTCTATTAGTTACTGAGAGAGTAGTGTTGAAATCTTTAATGATAACTGTAGGTTTGTCTATTTCTTCTTCAGGTTCTCTTAGGTTGGTCTTCAGGTTCTCAAACACATGAGTATTTTGAAACTTGACTGTTTGGTGCACACATATTTAGAATTATGTCTTCTTAATAAATTGACCCTTTTATCAATATGAAAGTTTCTTCATCTATGATAACATTTTGGGGGACTTTGTTTTTAGGATCTGTTTGTAGTAAACTCTCAATCTCTAAAAATGTCTTTATCTTCTTGATTAAGATAACCATTGGTGTTTTAGTCCATCTTGTGCTGCTTTAACCGAATTCTTGAGAATGGATTAAGTTTCCAACACATGCTTTTCAAGGGACACACACATTCAAACCAAAGCAATTGGATATTAAATTCCAATCTGAATGCTATAGTTTCTCATCCCTGTAAAGATGTTATTCCACATTATCTTTTGTCCTCTAATGTTGCTCTTGCAATATCTCTTTTCAATTTAATTTTTTTAAGGTGCTCTGTGATCTCTATTTAATGGTTTTTAAGATCTTCTGTTTAGCTTTGGGATTTTGATGTTTCTTTGCAATGAATCCAGGTTTCAGTTTATTTTTATTGTACTTCTTGGCATGGATGTGCTTCTTAAAACTGGGATTTATGACTTTAATCAATACAGAAAAAATTATCAGCCATTATGTCTCAAAATATTGATTTTCCATCATTCTGCAGTCCCCATAATTTTTCTAGTCTCTTCCTTGGGGTGTTTCTGCTAGACATATGTTTGACTATCTCATTCTATCCTTGATTTCTCTTAAGCTTTTTTTCATATACTCCATAATTCATATATTCCATCTTTTTATCTTACTGTGCTTCATTTTGGATAAATTCTTCAGATATATTCTCTAGTAATTCTCTTCAGCAATGTTAAATATGATTTAAAAGTCCTCTGAGTTTAGATTTCAATATTTATATCTTTAATTTCTAGGAGATCAGTTTGGTTCCAAATCTGCTTATTATTTTTTAGATAGTGACTTGTTTTTATGAATGACAGTGCTTTCTTTATGTATATAATCATTTTATACATATTTATTTTATCCTTTCTACTATATTATTCTATTATATGAAGAACTTTGGGGCTATATATTTGCAGTTCATATGCCTCCTTTTACTCATAGTAGAATCTTTTCCTAGGTTTTATGATTTAGAGTTTAAGTTCAAAACCACTGGAGTTTTACCTGTGCGTTCCTGAGCATGTCAGACATGGAATGTGGTGTATTTTTACATTTGTTTCTGCCAGGCATCAGAGATAGGGAAGAGTTTTTATGTCGACATTTTACTTTAAGGTTTTCTGGCATGTGCAGGTGGTATGGCATAGTACAAAGTTATTCATTTTTTCAAGGGAGGCACACTATTTTTTTTTCTGCCCAGAGGCCAGGAAGAGCAAAAGACATTTTTCATTGTCAGCTTGTACCAGCAGGTGTATTTTTTCTTTACCACCCTTCACTGATGGTTCATCCCTTCAAGGCCCTGGATTTATGTAAAACATGACAATTCCAATTCTTTGCCTTATGTAAATCAAAGGAATTCATTGCACATCTAATCCATCATTCAATATAGAGGGAGAGAGAAAAAAATTATAGACAAAGCCACAAATGTACAGTAACAAATCCTTATTGAGAAAAGAAGCAAAAGGATTTTCATCGGGGGAGAGAGAGTTAAGCAAAGAAATAAGAATTTGGATGGAAGAATCATATGATCAAAAAACTGGTAAACATGTAAGTAAAGCTATATATAAGAATTTGCTGCCCCATTTTTAATGATGATTAATTAAGGGGGCATTAAAATATAATGGAACCAAGTAAAATATTGGATAATAATCTCACATCAAATGGAGAAGATAATATCAAGTAAGATTAGAACTTAGCAGAAAGTACAATCAAAACTGACTTAAGCTATCCAGGAAATTTTATTTTCCAATTAACAAGAAATCCAGAGATAGGTAGCACTTGGGTGAATTAAGTTAGTGGCTCCTCAGTGACATTGAGGACCCTATTGCCTTAATCTTCCCCCTGGCTGCCTTCTGTTATGCCATATAATGTTAGAATTGAGCCCAGTGTCTGGATGGCTTCTGTTTCTAGATCCCTCTATTCCATCCATTTGGTATTTCCATTTCTGACCTGGAAGCACTTTCTTCTGTGCATGTATATGTATTTTTTTCCCATAAATTGGACTCATGCTCTATATCCCATTTTATTACCTATCTTTTTATAAATATTCATCACTAAAATATTTAGCATGAAGTATAAGAAAATCTTTTATTTCATTTTACTACATTTTCTGCCGCAGTCTGTCTGGGCACAATTCAGGAGCCACTTGTCAAAAGAAACTAACTTTATTTTCAGAACTACAAACGCCAAACAAACAGCTCCTCAGGAAAAAAAAACCCTCAGAGCCCAACTGCCACCACCGGCTTACACAAGCCTCTCACCCACACCAACCTCTCCACCTCCCACAATCCTCCTGCTCTTGAGGCCGATTGGCTGGGTCGCATGGGCGGAGCCAAAGAAGTCCCCCAATGAGCAGCTCCGTGGTCTGAAAGGGCAGGGAAACAGCCCAATGAGCAGCTCCGTGGAGGAGCCAATCAGCTAGATGTTGCTGGGGCCGCTGTGAGCCAATCATCAGCCAGCAGCTGAAAGTTTGCTGGTAGCTGGAAGTTTGCTGGGGCCCCTTTGGCTGTGGCTCTCAACAATTTTCCATTTTAAAGAATCCATTAAAAACTTTGAAACTACAAATTAATATAATTTTTTCTCATCTGTTCACTCATGTAAAAGTAAGAGGGGAAATGCCCCGCTACAGACAATGGAAAGTGAAGAGAATAAACAAATTGGTGAGTGCTCACACAAGTAGGGAAGAAATAAAATAACAAAAATCTGTTTTCACTAAAATGGTTTCAATAGTTGTTTTCTTTACTGATAAGACTAAGATTCTTACATTAGTGTTCTACTGTCTTTACTTTAATATTCCTTATTATTACATTTATTATCATTTTTAGAGTTATACAGTAATATCTAGTAAGTGTGACTTTCATTTAATAACCCTGAAACACTTTGTTTTTTTAGCGGGTGTTTTTCATCAAGTATTGTGATTAAAGACCTATCTAGGAAAGATGCTAGAAACTTCCTCTGTGGACCTGAGTTTCTTGGGAAAAGCTAGCAGCTGCTGCAGCTGTCTATTCCAGAGAAGTCACTTGGGTCACCAGATACAAAGAAGGAGCCCCATTTTTATGAGTGTATTTCTACCATGAGAAAAGTGGTTAATTTAAGTATAAATCTTGATTTCTAGTAGTCAAAAGGTGGAAGCAACACAAGTATGCATGGACAAATAAATGGACAAAAAAATACACACACACACACAGACATACAGACACATACACAATAAAATATTATTCTGTTTTAAAAAGGGAATTTTGCCACATGCTGCAACTTGGAAGAGCCTTGAAGGCTAATGCTAAATGAGATAAACTAGTCACAAAAAGACAATATGATTACACTTACGTGAAATACCTAGACCAGTCACATTCATAGAGATAAAGAAATGATGGTTGCTAGACGCTGAGAGTAGACAGAGATGGGAAGTTGTTTAATGGGTACAGAGTTTCAGTTTTGTAAGATGAAAGAGTTCTAGAGATCTGTTGTGCCACAATGTCAATACACATTACATCACTGAACTATAAATTTAGAAATGGTTATATGGTAAATTTCATGTTATATAAATTTTATCACAAATTCTTTTAAAAGAAAGGAGAAAGATTCTGGGCTTGGTGGCACATGCATATAATCCCAGCAGCCCAGGAGGCTGAGGCAGGAGGATTATAAGTTCAAGGCCAGCCTCAGCAACTTAGTAAGGCCCTAAGCAACTTAGCAAGACCCCGTCTCAAAATAAAAGGGCTGAGGGTGTAACTCAGTGGTGAAGTACCCCTGGGTTCAATCACTAGTACCAGAAAAATTAAAGTAGAGAAAGAGAAAAATATCTTGATTTCTATTTTTAATGGACAATATGTATACGTGGCACTGAAATCAGAAGGTGTAAAGGGACATACAGGGTTTCACTTTGGGCCTTTTCTGGCCCCTAGAATTTTTTCCTATCCCTTAACCATCCAGACCATCTCCCCTTGGGCATCAATGGATACCACTATGTGTCCTTCCACAAATACCCCATGACTCATTCTTTTGAATAGCTACATTATACATATGCACAATATTTTCGCCATTTCTGCTAATGATTATTTTTTGTTTGTAACTTGACTTTTTAAAAAAATCTCATCTTTTAATAAAAAATGTATACTCCATTAGGTGTTTGCTTATGCTATATATTTGACTATTTTTAATAGGCAGTGTATTCATAGGAGTCAAAATTCAGGAAGTACAAAAGAAGAAGCATTAAAATGTTTATTACTGCTCTCTCCCAGGTCAATACATGATCTTCTGGGCCTGTCATTTGTGTGCTTCTTCACAGATCCATCCCTATTCTTTATTCTGCACACTACTTCAGGAAACTATATTTCCCAGGATCCTTTGCCTGGTAGCTTCTGGCTGGCTACAGGCAGTAGGGAGGACAGGCACTGATAAAAACTAGAGGATGTAAGGAGGGCAGTCAAGTTATTTCTCTCTTCTCCTTTCCTGAGTAGAGTTTCCAGAAGTCACTACAACTTCCTGGCTCCAGCTCCACCTAGTTAGTGCCACCCAGTGTTTGTCCCTCTGCCTCTGGGCAGTCCCCACCATGGTTTTTACTACTACTGAATTGACCTAGCTTCTGGGGTCTGGTGACACCACCTCTTCCCTCTATCCCTTCAGCCCTAAGGCTGGCAGTCATTTCTTGTTATTAATAACTTCATAGTTACCTCATAGTCTCCTGTTTGACATCTTAACTCTATCACCTGTGCAGTCAGTTTCCTATATTAAGGAATGAATACCCAGACTGATTTCTCCAGATGAATCCTGACACATCACCCCTAGAGACAAGCAATGTTAGCAGTTCCTTGTGTGTGTCTTTCCAGAAGTATTTTGGGCACATATAAGCAAATTCTATCTGTTCTCTCCCTCTTACTCTTTTTTCCACAAATGATAAAATATTATATGTACTATTCTGCATTTTTCTGTTGTCATTTAGCAATAGTCCTAGAGTTTTATTTTTCCCCATGTAAGATTTGGAAGATTTTCCTTATTTAATCCATCACATGGATATACTGCAATTAAATTAAATTGTTGGAACCTGGCCATGCCCATTTGCTCTATGGCTGCTTTCACACTAGTCTCTTACTAATAGATATTTGGTTACTTAAGATTCCCTGCTATTACAAACAACCCTGCCATGAATTATTTTGAATAACACCTTATCATGCATTTTGGCTAAAATTCTAAATCAGGAATTGCTGGGTCAGTGCGTATATGTTTTGAAAACCTTTTAAACATAAAACTTCAAAAATATATTCTTGATAGGCATGGGAGCTGAATTTCAAGGGTCCTAGGGAAACAGGATATTGAATTTCATCTTTTGGTTTTTACATATGAAGATGTGGTCAAAATAATTTCTCATGAACAACACAATTTTCTGTTATTAAATATTGTTTAAAAATTAGTTTCTTTATTTTATATTTTTTATTTGCAAAGTATAATCATACATAATGGTGGGATCTATTGTTTCATATTTGTATGTGCACGTGATGTAACAATATAATTTGGTCAATACCACCCCCCCCCAATTAAGTATTTAAAAAAAAAATCTGTCATGTATGCAACCAAGTGAAGATAAAAAAATTACCTTGAATTGTTCAAAAAGTTCAAGTATTATTAGGTTAGTGGAGTGTAAGATGTCTGCCAGGGTCACTTGATTGTGAATTGGCACAGTGATTATCCAAATGACCAATTTTCTTATTGAATGATTGAAAAAAATCACCTTTGAGCATACAAAACCTCCTGCAACTCTCTACCTTGGGAAGAATGTGAGGTATCATAGAGGGAGTATGCCCGTGAAGGCTGCTTGAGGACAGGTTCTGAAAATGCTAACAGAATAAATTGGTTTAATGGTAAAAGCACCACACAGATTTGCACCTTGAAGTTTTATTGCTGAAAGCTTCACATTCTCATGCTTCTTTAATGAATTACATGGACTGACCCAAGAATCGCCTATTAACTTCCAGTTAAACTGTGAGCCCTGGGGTCAAAGTAATTTCTGAAAATAAGTATGAGAAAGAATACCATTGCTGACTGGGGTGCCTAGTGCCACAGTTGGCAAACTTTCTGTTAAGGGCTGGACAGTACATATTTTAGGTGTTATGGGCCATGCAGTCTGCTACTCAACTCTGCTGTTAGTACAAAAGTAGCCATAGACAATATTTAAATGAATGAGCATGACTGTAATCTAATAAAAGTTCATCTACAAAAAGGGGAAGTGGTGATATTTTGCCAGAGTCATAGTTCCCCCCCATGCCCTGTTGTAAAATTGGAGTCCTCACAGTGCACCATCACCTCAAGCTATGGAGTATTTGGTAGCCTTTCATGCTCTGGCTCTCCTTGTCCTGAGCCAAGCTCTCTCTCCCATGGGACAGCTGTGACATCTGAAATGACTGTTCTGTCCTTAGTTCATAGGTCATTTGGATGAGAGTAAGTGCATGGGGAATGCTGATATTATGTCCTTTGATTAATTTGGGGATCTGAAGCAAATATCATTGATGTCAGAACATTAGAAGGTGAAAGAATAAGAGCAACAAAACCAGAGACCTCTGATGTCATTAGTCCCTGAGGTGGATTGTTTGCAAAGATGACTGCCAAATAGCCCTTCCATCCTTTTATGTGCCTGCTGCACTTTCTAGTTTCCCCTAGAACATGGGCTGACCTTGGGACTTGCTTTGGCTAACAGAATATGGCAGAAGTGATTTTATTTGAACTTCAAGCCTAGGCCTTAAGAGACTTGGAGTTTTAGCTTCTGCCCACTTGGAAGCCAGCTAGACTAGACTTCTGAATGATGAGTACCACATGTAGAGAGAGGGAGGTCAGATGGAGAACTCAGGTGTCCTGCCACTTATGACATCCAGGCTGAAGTGCCCCACATGCTTGAGGCCATCTTAAATGTTCTAGCTGTAGTCAAGCTCTCAGTTCAGTATAGCCATATAACTGACCCCAGATAGTATCATGTGAAACAGATATGTGTCACCTCAACCAATTTCTAGTCCTAGTACAGGACTATGAACAAATTATGCTTGTTTTAAGCCACTAATTTTTGGTTTATAGTAACAATATAACAATAGTTCTCTTGACCCTATGACCCAATAGCAGGGAACCCTCATTGAAGAACATTTGACCTGACACTCTCCTGACACTTGACTTTCTACCCTTCACAGCATCCATATTTAGAATTCCCTCAATCTGACTTCCAAGGCTCTCCACTGCTTGACTTTTACTTACCTTTCCGCCACAATCTCTGTCTACTGCAGAAGGCTTTCCTTCTAGAAAAACAGTATGACAGAGATATTAGTAGCAGTGCTTCTAGAGACAGATTGCCTGTCATTCACTGTGTGACCTTGGTCAAGTTACTTACCTTTTTGTGCTTAGTTTCTTCTTAGGAAACATAAATAATACTGTCTTGCTTCATGTGTGACGGTGGTGAATATTAATATGTTAGCACATGTAAAGACTGTACAACAGTGCCTGGGACTGTGTCATATACAATTTTGATAGCCTTTTTCTTTCTTTCCTCTTTCCTTTTCTCTCAGCCTACCACAATCTGCCTCTCACTTCTATGTGGAACCCCCTGATGCATTAGCTCTCACTTGTCTAGGTATTCCTTCTCTATTTTCTCATCTGGGAACTAATTTTTCAAATGTTTTCATTAGTGCATTATAGTTATATATAATAATGGGATTCATTTTGACATAATCATACATGCATACAATATAACTTGCTCCACTTCAATCTCCAGTGCTTCCTCTTTCCCTCCACTCCTCCCTCCCCCTGTTCCCTTCTTCTCTACTGGTCTTCTTCTATTATAGTTTTTAAAATTATTACTTTATAGATATATATAAAGGTAAAATTCACTGTGGCATATTCATACATATACTCCTGAGGAATAGGGGAGAGTTCACAAGAGATGTATACCTTAACTGTGTTATTTTAGCCCTTTGTAGAGTTGTTTTCATTAGATGGTGCTTAGCATTACCTTTGGTCTATACTGCAGGACACTATAAAGAATAGCCTCATGAACTATTGACTTCTCTATAAAGATGCCATCAAAGAGATTAATTTCCTTTCAGCATCCTCTATATAGGGAGAACTTTCTCTCATGTTTCATTACTAACTGAAAGGAAAGTAAGAAGGTGAGAGACGGGCAAGCAAGAAAAGAAGGATGGAGACTAGGCAGAGATCCACATGAAAGTTTATCTGTCAAAGCTAGCAAATAAGGGCCATCCCTCTCTAGAGAGGAGAGAGGCCCCAAGACATTCAGGTGGTCCATTTTTGTGGGGTAGGGGTTGTCCTTATGGCGCTATGGGATAGGCTCAGGGATGCTTGCGTCAGAGCTAGGTGGGTGGGGAATAGCATGGGATTGGCTGAGGTTGATGGCACCATGGGGCTTTCCAGAGCAAAGGGGTCAGTGTCTTTCTGGGATGGGATTAGGGTCACTAATGGGGGTAGGAGGAATTCAGGTAAGAGGAAGTATAGGAAAGCAAAACTTATAAGATGGTGGTTAACATTTAAGATGGGTGCTTAATTGTTAAATCAATACCCTATACTAACAGTAATTCTACTATTCTTGTTTTTTTTTTAAATTTTATGACCATGTGAAACATGTAACAAAACAGGTTTTATTCTTTGCCTTTACCTGCCAAATTTGTGGCCCTCTAGCAAGTGGGCAGATTCTTACAGGGTATTTTGGGAAGTTCTAACCTAACTCTTGGCCTCATCTATATTTGTCCTACTGTCATCAAACTTAATTTTTAGCACTTGTAATCCAACTCTAATCCTTTTGTTGGACTGAAGCAAGGCAAAAATGAAAAATAAATTAGTCTGCTTAAGATAATTCCAAACCAATATTGTTTAAGCATACGCAGACAATGTAATTATACATTCTGCAATTGTAGAAATCGTGTAACTTATCTGTGCTTCTTCTTAGCCTTGAGCTATTGAACAGTTGTTGAACAAAACAAGAAAAATTTTAGCGAGAACTTATTTTTCAGGCTGAGGTTATAGCTCAATGGTAGAACACTTGCTTAGCATGCATGAGGCACTGGGTTTGATCCTCAGCACCACATAAAAAAAATAAACAAAACAAAGGTATTGTGTCCATCTACAACTAAAAATATTTTTTTAAAAAAAACTTATTTCTCTTATCAAATAACATTGTGCCCATTGATCTCCCTCTTCTCCTCTTCTCTCACTACTATTCTTTCTTAACTCAGGTAAATGTTATTCTGCTCTCTACTTCTTTTATTTTTTTAAATAGTTTTTAGTCATAGGTGGATGCAATACCTTTATTTTTATGTGGTACTGAGAATATCGAACCCAGTACCTCGCACATGCTAGGCGAGTGCTCTACCACTGAGCCACAACCCCAGCCCACTTTTTGGTTTCTTTAGCTTATTAACTTCCAATCTTATTCATCTGTTGAAGGGCACCTATGTTGGTTCCATAGCTTAGATATTGTGAATTATGCTGCTATAAACATTGATGTGGCTGCATCATTGTAGTATGCTGATTTTAGATCCTTTGGATATATACCAAGGAGTGGGATAATTGAATCAAATAGTGGTTCCATTCCTAATTTTTTGAGGAATCTCCATACCAAAGTAGAGATCTTATCTAGCTTTATTCTACTGTATCCCCAGCACCTAGTTTATAGCATGTATTTTATTTGTTGAATATATTTAATATGGCATTTGTTTGTTCATGCATAAAATAATAAATTTAATGCACCCATGAGCTTTCCTAGCACACAGTAGGTGTTCAGTGAGTGGTAGCTCTGGTAGTTATAGTGGATTTGATGAGAATGTGTCTTCTGAGCCTGAAAAAATAACTAGTGGGTATCTTCTTTCACTTTTTTGCTCAAATGTTTTGCATTTTTTTGGTTTAAATTTCTTTCATTTTTATTTATACATAATATTTGTACATATTTGTGAGTTACAGTGTGATGTTTTGATTTATATATACATAGGGCAGTGATCAACTTTGGGTAATTAGCATATTCATAGCATCAACTATCCTTAGATTACATGATTCTAGATTTAGAAGATAAAAAAAAAAACCCACAAAACACCTCCACCAGAAAACTTGTGGAGCTCATAAATAAATTCAGCAAAGTATCAGGATATAAAATTAAACCCATAAATTAATTGCATTCCTATACATCAGTGATGAATCAAAGATGAATTAGGGAAACTACCCCATTCACAATAGCCTCAAAAATAAAATATTTGTGAAACAATCTAATAAAAGGTGAAAGATCTCTACAATAAAAACTACAGAACACTAAAGAAATGAGTTGAAGAAGACCTTAGAAGATGGAAAATCTTCCATGTTCTTGGACAGGCAGAATTAATATTGGCCATACTACCAAAAGTGCTATCAGATTTAATGCAATTCCTATTAAAATTCCAATGACGTTCTTCATAGAAATAGACAAAGTAGTCATTAAATTCATTTGGAAAAATAAGAGACCCAGAATAGCCAAAGCAATCCTTAGCAAGAAGAGTGAAGCAGGAGGCATCACACTACCTGATCTTAAATTATACTACAGAGTGATAGTAAAAAAAAAAAAAAAAGGGCATGATACTGGCACCAAGACAGATATGAAGACTAATGTTACAGAAGAGAAGACACAGAGACAAACTCATAAATAAAGTTATCTTATACTAGACAATGGTGCCAAAACACATTGGAGAAAAGATAGCCTCTTCAACCAATGGTGCTAGGAAAACTGGAAATCCATATGTAGCAAAATGAAATTAAACCCCTCTCACCATGCACAAAACTCAAAGTGGGTCAAGGACCTAAGCATTAGAATAGAGATCTTGTGCCTAAGAGAAGAAAAAATAGGCCCAAATCTACATCATGTTGGCTTAGGAACTGACTTCCTTAATAAGACTCCTAAAGTACAAGAACTAAAATCAAGAATCAGCAAATAAGATGGTATCAAACTAAAAAGCTTCTTCACAGCAAAGAAAACAATCAAGAATGTGACAAGAGAGCCTACAGAATGGGAGAGAATCTTAACCACCTGCACCTCAGATAGAATATTAATCTATAGGATATATAAAGAACTCAAAAACTTAACAATAAAAAACCAAGTAACCCAGTCAATAAGTGGGCAAAGGAATTAAACAGGCACTTCACAGAAGAAACATGATCGGTCAGCAAATATACGAAAAAATGTACAACATCTCTAGCGTTCAGAGAAATGCAAATTAAAACTTCACTGAGAGTTCATCTCACTCCAGTCAAAATGGCAATTATCAAGAATACAAGTAACAATAAGTGTTGGCAAGGATGTAGGGAGAAAGGCACATTTGTACCTTTGTTGGTACAATTGCTGGTGGAACTGCAAATTGGTACAACCACTCTGGAAAGCAGTATGGAGATTCCTCAGAAAACTTGAAATGGAATCACCATTTGACCCAGCTATCCCACTCCTCGGTTTATACCCAAAGACTTAAAATCAGCAGACTATAGTGATACTGCCACATCAATGTTAATTGCATCTCAATTCACAATAACTAAACTGTGGAACCAACCTAGAGGCCCTTCAACAGATGAATGGATCAAGAAAATGTGATTATATATATACACAATAGAATATTACTCTGCTTTAAAGAAGAATGAAATTATGGCATTTTCTGGTAAATGAATGGAACTGGAGACTATTGTGCTAAGTGAAGTAAGCAATTCCCAATAAACTAAAGGCCAATTGTTCTCTCTGATATGTGGATGCTAACTCACAATAAGTGGTGGGTGAGTAGGGAAGGATAGAAGGACTTTGGATTAGACAAAGGGGAATGAAGGGAAAGGAGGTGGAATAGGAAAGATAGGAATAGGAAAGATAATAAAGTGAATCAGACATTACTTTCCTATGTTTATATATGAATACATGACCAATGTAAGTCCATGTCAAGTACAACCAAAAGAATGGGAAATTGTATTCTATGTTTATATAATATGTCAAAATACATTCTACTATCATATGTAAGTAAAAAGAAAAATAAAAAACATGCAGCAGGAAAAGGGAAAAAGAAAAATAACTAGTTATAATCATCTCACTCTAAATTATAATTTTCAGAAATAGAAATGTAGAAATCAATTCTTAACTCTCTGAAAATTGTGGACATAGAATTAATGCTGTTACTAGCATTTTAATGATTCTGTGTGTGTCAGCCAGGGTCCCAGCAGGAAACAGAAGTCATACTCTAATTAAGATAATTTGAGATGGGGATGTAATCCAGTAGTAAAGTGTGTGCTTAGCATGAACAAAGCCCTGGGTTCATTCCCAGCACCAATAATAATAATAATTTGACGAGGGTTTAATATTCCTGACTGCTTACAAATGTGGGGCTGGGAGTAGGGAGGGAGACAGCCTTGACCACCTGTAGGTCCAGTGGGATGAGGGAGAAAGAGAAAGAACTTAAAACGAGAAGCCTTGACAAGAACAGGATCTTCTGTAACCCAAAGTAACCCTGCGAGAAGTGTTCCAGGAGAATAAATGCCAGAACTTTACTCTCCTTCCTCCCTCTGATCTTTTGGTGCTGATTATTGGCTAAACCCTACTGGAAGCCTGAGAGCAATGGGGACTAATGGTGCTCCATTCAGTCAGCCTCCTGGGTAGAAAGCAGGGGAGAAGGGTGGAGAAAGATACCTGGCATATTGCAAAAACCTTTCTCATGGGATTTCCATTTATTGCCTTTGAGGTTTTAAATGTTAATCCATAAACTACAGATTTGTCATTTTCTTGGTGGGAAGTCAATTTCATCTGATACCTTTGTATCGACCTGCCGTGATTTCCAATTTGTATAGTTAGTTAACCAACTTGTGTAGAATTTAAGAGAAGAAAATTGTTGTAATATCTGCTTTGGAAAGATATCATCAGGGTGCATCTGCTGCAGAAATGTTGGACTAGTCACCATCTTTTTCCTTTAATTTTTAAAAAACTGTAACCAAGACATAAGGTTTGTTATTATGTGTTTGTGTTGGCAGAAATTCAGATGTGAAAATTCTTTTCTAAGCAGTTTTTTGAACTATTTGGATATTTGCTTCATACTTTTTTGTCATCATGTCCTCAACTGATTAAACTTCATTTTAAAGAGCCTGTCTGTAGTGTGCCTTAATTTGCAGCCTTTCCACGCGTCTTTGAAAGATCATGCCTATGCAACAACAAAAAGGACCTATCAATTCAGTGAAATCAATTAATGGGAAAAATCACCACTTACATACTGATTATGTGACATACTTTGGGGGAAACAGTTCTTGGGTTGACCATGATTTTATTTTTCTCACAGTGGATTTGGCACTATTGGGCTTGGCTAAGTCTCCTTATAGCCCACCCTTGAGCGCTTCTGTCTTCTTCTCCATCCCTTCTGTTATATTCCTTATACATTGTGAGTTCCAACCCTTGCCCCAAACTATATGTTCTAGAAACACAGAATCTTGGAGTTGAAAGTGCCATTAGTAGCTACCTCGTTCATTCTCCCTCCCACTGAGCACCCCCTTGTATGATATCTCTGACAGATGGCCACCCAGCCTGTGTTTGAGCAACATCTAGGAACAGGAGACCCTCTGCTTGGCAAAGCAGCTTATTCCATCTTGGGCCAGCTCATGCTGCTTACCAGATCATTTTTTCCATTGGGCTAAAACTCCTGTTTTCATACATTAGGGTGAGGTAGCAGAGGGCAGTGGTTAAGATCATGGTTCTGAGCCAGACTGCTTCTGTTCATGTTCTACCTTAGCCCCTCACCATCCATGCACCCTTGCACAAGCCAGTTTGTTTCTCTGTAAAATTGTGATAATAGTACAGTGGCGGCTTTGAGTTGTATCAGCTTAGCCAAGTTGGGACTGAGACAGCCAGAATTTTCTTCCTTGGTTGGTTCTGGGTTAGGGCTGGTCACAGAAGAAATGGGTATTAGTAAGGCAGGAAGGAGGTTTTAGGGCGGTAGTGTTTGCAGTCCCCCTGCATCATCATAGATCATCTGGTTTGTATTATTCATGGGGGGGGGCAGCAACTGAGCCTTTAGCTCCTCCAGCTCTAGCTGGCTCTTCTTCAGCATCTCCAAATCCTGGACTAACTTTGTGTGAATGTTCCATGGTGAAGAGTACCAGCTCTTCTGCAGATCACCTGCATCTTCAAAGTTGGAGGCTTAGAGAAAGTGAGAGACCAGTGAAGGTTCCAGTGTGATACCAGTGTGGCCAGTATGCGTTCCTATGAGAGACAGATGTAGGTTTCAGCTCCTTGCTCTTCCCTACATCTATCTTCACTTCACAACTGCTGGAAAGGCTGGCTTCAAATCCAACACCAGAAACATAACTATATGTGTGTGGGTGTGTGTATAAAATCAAATCCAGTTGGGGGTGTAGCTTAGTGGTATACTTAGCATGCACGAGGCTCTGGGTTCCATCTCCAGTGTGGTAAAAACAACAAAACAACTACACAACTCCCAGTATTTTGTAAGGTCTTATCCTTAGAATAAATCTCTTATATTACTCACAGTAGTTCTGCTTCTCTGATCAAACTTGAATAATACTACTATATTGTGAGAAGTAAACCAAATAATGGATACAAAGCACTCAGCATAGGGTGTGGAACATAGTAGCTTCTGAGTCTGTAAATCTATATTATTCTCCAGCTTTTTGGAACTACTGATTCCATTCTCCAGGAAATTGACAGAATGCTTTTGGTTCCTTTTCCACCTACCAGTGAATCTACATATTTAAATTCATATTTTTGAAGACTTTTTATATATAGAATGATCTGTCAACTGAAACTTCATGACAGATACTGGACTAAGTGATTTAAATACATTATCTCATTTAATCTTCACAAAAACTCTAGGAATTTTACAGATGAGGCTATTGGAGCTCATCCTATGGTGATATGTAAGAGACGTCTATTTAAGTTTGTTAAGGTCTAGGGATCTTCTTGGACAATCTATCACTAGTTGGGTTTTATTTTAATATGCAATTTCTAGGCTTACACATTTAGTTTTGCTTCAAGTGTTAAATACAATTTATGAATATTATTAGTATGCTATTTATAAATCTTGTAATTGCTATATAAAATAAGGGCAATTACTTTCATTTGTTCTTTGATTAGTAGTCAACACAATTCAAACAGATTAAATTCACTTTCAACAATTAATCCCATTTATAAACTTCTTTAATTCCCCTTTTAAACTACACTTATAATTTAATATATTGGAAAATTTTCAAACCTTTCAAATTCTTGACAAGCCATAAGTATAATCCTGACAAACAAAATTCTACTAGTTAGTTAAATGACTTTGGCGAAGATGATAAATTAAGCCTGTGATTTTGTTGAATTTTGAGTTCTCAGAAACATTTCAATATTGTTAATACACTTAGTAAATTCTGTTATACTTTTCTGTCTGAACTTATAAGTCAAAATCAATTGCTTAAGCATAATCTGACAGAGTTCCTAAAATGCTAAATTCTCTTAGGCATTACAAAGAGATGATGATGATAATGATGATGATTTTTGCAGTGCTGGGAATCCATAGACAAGCACTATACCACTGAGTTACATCTGGAGCCCCAAAAAGATTATTTTTAATTTACACAAAAGCACTATTACTATGGTTATTTACTCCATTATATTGTTATAAATTCTCCCCAGGGTTGAAAAGTAACTTACTCACATTAGGATTTACCACATCAGGTGGAATGAGCTGAAGTCAGAAAGCAGCTTTTACCCTCAGGGTGTGTTTGCTTATTAGTCAGAGACTCAAGACCAAGATTTAAAATTTAAGAGCTTCATATTCCTGAATGATTCCTCCTTAGTCACAGAGGATGCAAGAAACCCCTCTACCTTGGGAGACCCTAAGGCACCTTTCAGGTACAGTTTTAGCCACTTGATTTGAATAATCAGTAATCTGTAATCCCACTCAGGTGTTAGCTAAACTCCCTTTACCCCTAAGTAGGTTCTGAATTCCTTAATATTCTATTTAGTTATGTATTTTCTTCTATTTTTAGCTGGCTGTAACTCATTCTCATGAGCTGGTAATGGTGGATTTGAACCAGGGTCTCTAGAACCCAGAGCTTGAACTGTGATATACCATTATATGCTGTTTTATGAATTCTCTTAAATTTTTGTTCCTTCCAGCTCTCATTTTATAAATTTGCAAGTGTCTCACTACAGTGATTTCCCTCCTCAGAACTTACTTCAGTTGTCAGTATTCTTCCTAAAGCACAGTGACCAGTATTGAGGTATCAGGATATTGCTAAGTGCAATAAGGTTTGCCCCTTGGTGAGTGTAAAATGAATAAGCACAACCAGGAGATTAAAAAAAATGAAAAACGATTTATTATTTGCAGCAAGATAATTTTCAAACAGTGAGGATAATTTTCAAAATACTTCTTCTTCCTGAACAAAGAAAGCTAAGGACTTTTGTTGGGGAAACATACATATTTATAGAGGAAGAAGCATCATCGCATGTAGAGGTGGGTACATTGTTGGGCATGCTCAGTTCAAGATCATCCTTCATACATTACATGTTCAAATATGGCTGGATAGAGGATATAGCTCAGTGGTAGAACACTTGCCTGGTGTGTGCAAGGCCCTGGACTCCATCCCAGCACCAAAAGAAAAGAAGAAAAACTCTATACCTTGGACGAAGAATTTAGCATTATAACAAAATGATGATGAGCAAAGTTTACCTTAGGTTGCCTAGAAAAGAGTTGGATGCTTAGATTGGTTTAAACCCAGTTCCTAGGGATCCCAAACCAGGGCCTGCCACATACTAGACAAGTACTCTGCCACTGAGTTACACCCTGAGCCATGTAAATTTTTGTTCACAGCTCATGCCAACATATTTAATGTGAAATATTTTTATTTCATTCTATTATTATCATTTTGTGTGTTTCCTGGGGATCAAACCCAGGGCTTTGCAAATACTGGGCAAGCACTCTGTCATTGAGGTATACCCTCAGTCCATCATATGAAATATTTTTTTAAAATATTTTTTAGTTATACATGGACACAATACCTTTATTTTGTTTACTCATTTTTATGTGGTGCTGAGGATGGAACCCAGTGCCTCACATGTGCAAGGCAAGCACTCTACCACTGAGCCACAACCTCAACCCATATGAAATATTTTCAATCTCCAGATTTCCCCAGCATATTTGATGTTTGAACTAGAGAATCCAGGTAAAGTTTAACGAAAACATGAAACAAGTATCAGTAGGAGTGCAATTGAATTCTTAAAAATATTACTGGATAAAAAATAAAATTTCTTTTTTCTTATTTGTTTTGAATATTACTTGGTATTACATTGCACATTTAATCAGCCAAATTGGCATTAAATTGCATTTGGGTAGAAGTTTCTCAGTGGGGGTAAGAGAGGGAGTTGAATTAGTGGCATGCAAGGTAAAACAGTTCTTGTGTGAAGCTCCCTCTGGAATTATAGGACTTTTACCATCCACAGCCTTTCAAATACTAATGCCATTAGCAACCCCTAGTCACTGTGACGACTCAAAGTATTTCCATGGATACATCTATTTCCAAGTATTGTAAGTGTCCCCTAGGTGGGCCCACCTGTTGAGAAAGATTGGGCAGTATATAAACCTGATTACTATTTTTAACTCTGCCACCAGCTGTAAGACTCAATCTCCCAATGCTTGAATTTCTCTCTAGTAAAATTACAGGGAGTCCAAATACTCAAATTCCAGGGCCATATATAATTTATTTGACTCTGGGTAGCAGCCCACTTGAACTTTTTTACACATACATGTTTTGTGTAGTTTAGTAGAGTTTTTATTTAATTGTTGGTACTCATAAACCAATAAATCACCTGCCATTACCACTGTTGTCACTAGCTTCCTGTTAGATGGGGGTATCACTTAAAAGTTATTAATGAGGACTGGGGATATAGCTCAGTTGGTAGAGTGCTTGCTTTGCATGCACAAGGCACTGAGTTCGATCCTCAACACCACATAAAAAAATAAATAAAGGTTTATTTTAAAAAAGTAATTAATGAGCTGTGGTGTGTGGGAAACCATCTGTGAATTACATGAGGGTCTTCTCTCGTTATAGTAGCCAGGGAGATTTAGGTTTGGCATTGCGAACTATCTATGGCTCTCCCAGGGCAATAGATTGCCCAATACACGTGACCTTTATCTCCGATTCTGCTAGGAAGAGCCCTCATTACTTTGAGGGATATAAGCTCTGGAAATGGGCATAACCCGTGGGGAACTGAACATTCTTTTTTGGTGAAGAACATTCTATAGACGGCGTTTGATGTTTCCGGATATAAATAAAGCAGCTGTGGGCTCCATTTTGCCATAGTCTAGAAGCTCCATCCATCTGATCAGCTTGCCTGTCCACTCCTACTTTTGAAACTACTTTCTGTGTCCTGTGGGTTTTTTTTTTGTTCTATTTTTCCTAGCTTTTATTTCTCAGCCAGCCCATTCCACCAAGGGGAACCCCATTTCCACTTCTCATGTGGGATGCAGGCGAGAGTGTTAGGCATACTTATAATCCCTGGTACTTGGGAGGCTGAGGCAGGAGGATTACATGTTTGAGACCAGTCTGTGAAATTGAGCAAGACCCTGTCACAAAATTTTAAAAAACAGGTGCGGGAATGTGCTAGGGATGTAGCTCAGTGGTAGAATGCTTGCCTAATATGTGCAAGGTCTTGCATTCAATTCCAATACTACACATACCCATAAAAAATTATTAGTTATTAATGAAGTTGAATACAGGTTATTATAGCACTATGAGTTGATCATTAGTAATTAAAAGTTCTATCATGAAATTGGGATATTATGAATAACACAAAGGAAGACAAATGTCAATGAAGTTACCACCCAAACTTGTCATTTTTCATAAGGTATCCATGGAACATCCAGACATACAAATTTTTTATTCTCATTTTTTTATTATGCTATACTTTAAACATAGGCCTCACACCTACCAACTAGTTTGAACAATTGTAACCTTTTGCCATATTTGCTTCATTTCTATGCTATTTTGTTTTTTTTAATTTTTTTATTGAATGTTTCTTTTTTTAATTTTTAAATTCTAATTTGTTATGTATGACAGCAGAATGCATTCTAATTCATATTACTCATACAGAGCATGGTTTTTCATATCTCTGGTAGTAACAAGGTAAAGTCACACCATTCGTGTCTTCATACCTGTACTTGGGGTAATGATGTTTAAGATAAACATTCCACTGTCTTTTCTACTCCCATGCCCCCTCCCTTCCCCTTTCTCCCCATTTCCCCTTTGCCCTATCTAGAGTTCATCTACTCCTCCCATCCCCCCATCTATGCTATTTCAAAATCTGGTTATCATGATGTGTATTTCCCTCCTAAAACCAAAATACTATAGATTGGGTTTATAAACCATAGAAATTTATTTCTTTTAGTTCTGGAAGCTGGCAAGTCCAAAATCAAGGTGCCAGTTTATTCAATGAGGGTCTACTTCCTGGTCCATAGAGAGCTTTTTGTTGTGTCCTCATGTGACACCAAGAGGCCTTTTATCCCTTACACCATGGAGTCTTTATCACTTAGTCATCTTGGAAAGGCCCCACCTCCTAATACCATCACCTTGGGGTTTAGGATTTCAACATACAAATTTTGGAGGAGACATTAGCATTCAAAGCATAACATTCTTTAAATAAATAAATTTCCCTGACATATTTACAATAATACTGTAAACTTAGGAAAATGAGTAACAATTCTTTACTATCATCTAATACCTGTTTCCTTTACAAGCATTCCCAATTGCTTAAAAATTGCCTTTTATAGCTGTTTTTTAAGAGTAAGAATTCAAAGGTCATTCGCTTTTGTAATTATGTCTGGTCTTTTCAAACTTAGACTTTGTCTTAATTCATGGCATTGATTTTTGAAAGAGAATAATGAAATATTTTGTAGAATGTCTCATATTCTGACTTTACATGATTATTTCCTTGTTGCCATATTTAAAATTGTTTCTCTTCCAGAAATTCAATCTGTAAAGGAGAAGTTAGAGCTAAACATTTGATTAGATTTAGATTAAACATTCTTCAAAAATGCTTTATGGGAGATGTGTTGTTATGTTTCATATATTACATCAGGAAGTTCTTTGGGGTACTAGTGATTGAACCAAGGGACACTCTACCACTGAACTATATTCCCAGCTCTTGTTTCTTATTTTAATTAAATTACCCAGTCTGGCCTCAAACTGATCCTCCTGCCTGAGCCTGGAATTACAAGTGTACACCACTGAGCCTGGTAGGAAACTCATTTTTTAATGTGTCCATTAGTTTACTCTTTTCAAAAGTTGTCCTTCTAGAAGCAGAAACCGTCCTCGTTCAGTGAAAAAAAAAAGTTAGTATAATAACTAAGTTAGTATAAGAACCTTTAAATATAAAATGAACATGTGTCATCACTTTTAATTAATCTGCTAATTAATGAGGGAATTGGTAAAATGTTATAGCTGGTTTAAAGGAAAACCCAAAGCGCAGACACATAAACAGACTGACTGCTGAAATGAATTTGTTTAAATTGGTCAGTATCCATAGGACAATAATCAAATGCATCTCTACCAGACAATTTCTATTTTTATGAGCAAAATTCACGTGTATTTTTTAAAATACTTATTTTTTAGTTTTAGGTGGATACAATATCTTTTTTATTTTTATGTGGTGTTGAGGATCTAACCCAGTGCCTCGTGCATGCCAGGCGAGCACTCTACCGCTTGAGCCACATCCCCAGCCAAAATTTACATCTATTATTCTCAATATTCTTAGACCTTAAAGCTTTGTAATGTAGTTCAAAGACCATGAAAGGCCCAGAGACCCAATGGCATCAAATAACCTGAACAGCACCAACTTTTAAAAAAAAATTTATTTTCTAGTTGTAGTTGGAAACAATATTTTATTTTTATGTGATGCTGAAGATTGAACCCAGGGCCTCGCACGTGCTAGGTGAGTGCTTTACCGCTGAGCCACAACCCCAACCCCAAACAACACCAACTTTTTAATTGAAGAATGGTAAAAAAATAAAGAATCAACAAGTTAATGATGAATTAGGAGAGATAGGCATGGTGGCAGGCACCTGCAGAGTTGGGTAGCAGAAGTGGTAGGATCACTTGAGCTCAGGAGTTTAAAGGCCAGCCTGGGCAACATAGGCAGATCTCATCTTAAAAAAAAAAAAAAGGAATGCTTTTCCTTGTGTATTGAGTGTATAATTTGCTTTAATAAATACTGGGAACTTTCAATTTAGTTAGTTTTCCTTGAGTTGGTATCTTTTATAAGTACATCCATCTGATTTGGGGGCTATAAATATAATGACAATTGATCAGGGTCTTGAAATTATTTACCTTTATCCTACAGATTTTGATATTACATTCTCTCTCACTGATATTAGTTCAAAATTAAAAACATTTCCTTTTGTTCACATCCAGTGTGTCTGCCCCTTCCAGCAACTCTTTGGATTTGATCCATGTTTCAAGTGCTTTGAAGTATTATAATTTAATTGAAATCAATGAAATGAAAGTTGAAACATTAAAATATGAATCACCCATCCAAAAAAAAAAAAAAAGAATGGAATCTTTGGTCCAAGTCAGAGTCTTGCACAGTTTCCTCATATAATCTAGATCTCTCTGCTGTAAAGTTAACAGGTTCCTTCTGGTGAGTTATTTGTGAAGTAATACTTGAGACCATGGGAATATCCAGTTTTTCATGATGGAATGTTGATGTAGTAGTTTTTTTTTAAGCCTCTATTGATGATTTTTGTCTGAATCAGTTCTTTTACTGAGGGTAGCAAAATGAAGATTGTTTCAGTTTTATCATACCTTCTCCATTTATTTACAAGCATTCTTAAGAAGAACTGTCCTTTACAGCTGAGATTGTTTTATTACCTTGGAAATACAATTCCTACTTAAAAGGGAAAAAAGGTACTTAGATCTGTCCATAAGCAATCAATTGTCAGAATTAGGATATGCATAGAAATTGCCTCTATTGTTGGAAAATAAGTTTTTTTTGTGTTGTTTTGTGTTTTTCTCATTATTTTTTTTGTGCTCAAGTTGTTGCAAATTTAATCAGCAGTAGCTTCTTCAATCTAGTTCCTTTGTCCTTTCAACATGTCTTAATTTTTGAGCATGTCCTCACTTACAAAAAAATGGTACAAAAAATGTACCAGACTGAACAAGAAAAAAAGAAGACATAAAATGCTATAATTAAAGAAGGTTTGTTGCTTCAGCTCTTACAGTCATTAAAAGGTTAGTAAGGAGATACTATGAATAGCTTTATGCCAATATATGTGTTAACACAGGTGAAATGGAAAGATTCAACTTTATTGATCTTTTCAAAGAACTAGATTTGTGTTTTATTGATTCTCTCTGTTTTTCTTTTATTGATATTTCTAGTTAAATATAAAGGCATACTATTTTTTTTCTTATATATCTTTTACTGAAAATCTTGATTCCTTGTAATATTAACATAATTATTTATTGCTGGGACTATAGCTGAGTGGTAGACCATGTGCTTATCATATGCAAAAAACCCTGAGTCAGTTCTCACCAAATATTATAATTATTTATTAGCTCCATATTACTGTATATAGAAAATGGTTTTCAAATAATAATACAGATAGTATTACAGAATGAAGTTAAAAGTTTGTTTGCACTTCTTTTTGTATTAGAATATGTACCAGTAAAGTTATCCAGATTTCAGTATTATAATTTCACATCAAGTAGTTATTTTCTCAGTGTAATAATATCACTTAATATAAAATAAGGTTAATTTGTTCAAATTTGTTTTCAATTTTGTCTTTTAAAATATTTAAGTTAATTTTGAATGTACGTGTACATGTTTCAAAAGCCAAAGCTATATTATTTATTTTTATATTTTCCATTTTAAAATACATATTTAACCTATGCAAAGTTTACAACATTTTATTTTAGTGTTAATGTACCTAGATATAATATATATGGCATACTATTATAGCATTAAGGATGGGGCAGGGTGTTACGTCTGGATGTGAGGTACCCCCCAAAAGCTCATGTGTGATACAATGCAAGAAGGTTTAGAGGAGAAATGATTGGGTTGTGAGAGCCTTAACCCAATCAGTGAATTAATCCCTTGATGGGATTTGCTGAGTGGTAACTGAAGGGGAGAAGGGTGTGGTTGGAAGAGGTATGTCCCTGGGAGGTGTGCCTTTGGGGTATGTATTTTGTATCTGGCAAGGAGACCCTGTCTCTCTGCTTCTTGATCATCAGGTGGGCTGCTTCTCCCTGCCACGCTCTTCTGCCATGATGTCAAGTTTACCTGGAACTCTGAGGAATGGAGCCTACTGACTGAGACCTCTGAAACTGTGACCCCCAAATAAACTTTTCCTCCTCTACAATTGTTCTTGCCAGGTCTTTTAGTCATAGCAGTGAAAAAGTTGACTAAAACACAGGGACAAACAAATACTTGTAATTTCTTACATTTTATGTCAAGCAATACAATAGTAACTGTAAGTAGACCGGAAATTAGGAATGTATACTACTTAAAAATATAAATGTGAATGGATAAGTTAAAATAGAATTTTATTGTATTTTCTCCATATTTTATGGGTGCATTACAGTTATATATAATGGTGTGATTCATTGTTAGATACCTGTGCACACACAATATAATAATATATTTGTGCAGATCATTCCCCAGCATTTTATTTTTCCCTCCACTACTCCCTTTCCTTAGTTTCTTTCCTCTAATCTAGTGATTTATCTTCAATTTTCATGAGCCCCCCCTTTCTTTTTCTTTTTCTTCTCTAACTTCTGTATGAGAGAAAACATATAACCCTTAACTTTATGAGTTTGGCTTATTTTGCTTAAAAATATTTTCAAGTTCCATCCATTTTCCTGCAAATAACATAATTTCATTCTTCTTTTATGGGTGAACAAAACTCCATTGTGTGTATAACATATTTTATGTATCCATTCATTCCTAGGCTGGTTCCATAGCTTGGCAATTGTAAACTGTGCTGCTATAAACATGGGTATGCGTATATCAATATAGTTTGCTGATTTTAATTCTTTAGGATAAATATCGAGGAGTGGTATAGTTGAGTCATATGGTGATTCCACTCCTAGGCATTTGAGGAACTGATATACTGATTTCCATAGTGGTTATTCTAGTTTACAACCCCACCATAAAGTGTTCTTTTTTCTCCATATTCTCTTTAGTATTTATTATTGTCTGTAACCTTTTAATTTCTTTTTTTATTTTGATACTGGGGATTGAACCCATGGGTTCTTAACCACTGAGCCACATCCCCAGCCCTTTATATATTTTATTTGAGACAGGGTCTCACTGAGTTGCTTAGGGCCTTGCTGAGGCTGACCTTGAACTCATGATCCTCCTGCCTCAGCCTCCCAAATTGCTAGGATTACAGGCATGCATCAGCACACCCAGCTATTGTTTGCATTCTTGATGGCTACCATTCTAACTAGAGATGAATCTCATTGTAGTTTTGATATGCATTTCCTAAATTGCTAATGATATTGAACATTTTTTCATATATTTGTTGGCCATTTGTATTTCTTCATTTGAGAGGTGTCTATTTAGTTCATTTGCCCATTTATTGATTGGGGTTTTTGTTTTTGGTGTTAAGTTTTTTGGGTTCTTTATATATTTTAGATATTGTCAAAAGAGTAGCTGGCAAAGATTTTCTCCTATTTTGTAGGTTCTCTCTTCACATTCCTAATTGTTTACTTTGCTGTAGAGAAGCTTTTTTATTTGATGCCATCCCATTTATTAACACTTGGTATTATTTCCTGAGCTTATTCTTCTATATATGGATAACCAGTTTTCCCAGCACCATTTGCTGTGTCTTTTCTCCAAACATGTTTCTTGCTATGTTTGTCGAGGATCAGATGAGTGTATATCTTATGTAGGTTTGTCTCTGTGTTTTCTATTCTATACCATTGGTCTACGTTTCTGTTCTTATGTCAGTACCATGCAGTTTTGGTTACTATAGCTCTACAGTATGATTTGAAGTCAAGTATTGTGATGCTTCCAGCATTGCTTTTTGGCTTAAAATTGGTTTGGCTCTTCTGGGTCTTTTATTCTGTAGAAGGGAAATTTAGGACTTTTTTTTTTTGTAGTTCTGTGAAGAATTTCATTGATATTTTGATGGGGATTACATTGAATCTGTATATTGCTTTTGGGAGTATGGCCAATTTAACGATATAAATTCTATCTATCCATGAACATGGAAGGTATTTCTATTTTGTATCTTCTTCAGTTTCTTTTACACTGTTCTAGAGTTTTCATTGTAGAGGTCTTTTACCCCCTTGGTTACATTTATCCCTAGATAGTTTATTTTTGCAGCTATTATGAATGGGACTGTTTTCTGATTTCTTTCTTGGCTTATTTATTATTGGCATATAGGAAAGTTATTAATTTTTTTTATGTTGATTTTGTGAGCTGCTACTTTGCTGATTTGTTTATTAGCTCTAGCGGTCTTTTGGTAGAGCTTTTTGAATCTTCTAAGTATAGGATCATATCATCTGCAAACAGTAATAATTTGTTTTCTTTTTATTTCTTTCTCTTGTCTGATTTCTCTGGCTAGAATTTCTAGTATTGTATTGAATATGAATAGTGAGAGGGGATATTCTTATCCCATCCCATATTTTAAAGGAAATACTTTTAGTTTTTCCCCATTCACTATGATGTTGGCTTTGGTTATGTTGTACATATACTTTATGATGTTGAGTAAGTTCCTCCTATCCCTAGTTTCTTCAGTATATTTATCATGAACAAGTGCTGGATTTTGTCAAAACTTTCTCTACATTTATTGAGATGACTATGATTTTTGTTCTTAATTCTGTTTATGTAGTGAGTTACATTTATTGACTTGCATATGTTAAACCATCCTTCCAGCCCTGGAATGAAACCAACTTGGTTTCATTATGTATAATCTTCTTGGGCATTATGTATAATCTTCTTAATATGTTGTTTGTTGAATTTGATTTGCTAATGTTATATTAAGTATTTTTGCATCTAAGTTCATCTGATTTGGGTCTGTAGTTTTCTTTCCTGTATGTGTCCTTATCTGGTTTTTGTATAAGTGTAATCCTGGCCTCATAGAATGAATTTGGAAGTGTTTCATCCCTTTCTATTCCATGGAATAATGTGGGGAGCATTGATATCAGTTCTTTTTGAAAGGTCTAATTGAATTCAGCTGAGAATCCATCTGGTCCTGAATTTTTTTTGTTGGAAGGCTTTTTATTACTGCTTCAGTCTCATTGCTAGTTATTGATCTGTTTAAGTTTTCTATGTCCTCTTGATTCAATTTGACAAGTCATATGTTTCTAGAAATGGTTTGATTTCTTCTAGGTTTTCCAATTTATTGGAGTCTAAGTTTTCAAAATAGTCCCTAATAATCCTCTGGATTTCTGTGTTATCTGTGATGATTTCTCTTTTTTCATCTCTAATTTTATTAATTTGGATCTTCTCTCTTTTGATTAAGGGCTATTCACATTATTTATCTTTTCAAAAGAACTTATATATTTTAATTCTCTCTATTTTGTTGATTTTGGCTCTGATCTTAATTATTTCCTTTGTACTGGTTTTGGAATTGGTTCTTGTTTTTCACAGAACTTGAGATACATCATTAGTTTTATTACTTGAGATTTTTCTGATTTTCTTATGTAGGCATTCATAATTATAAACTTTCATTTTAGAACTGCCTTTATAGTGTCCCTGGAGTTCTAGTATGTTGTATCCCTATTCTTGTTTTAAGAATTTTTAAATTTCTCCACAACTTCTTCTATTACCCATTTATTTTTCAGTCTCCAGGTGTTTATATGGTTTCTTTGGGAGGGTGATTTTTAATTTCATTCCATTATTACAAGGAATAATATCAGTTCTTTGATTTGTTTTCTGAATTTGCTAAAAGTTGCTTTGTGGTCTAAAATGTGGTCTGTTTTGGAGAAGGTTCCATGAGCTGCTAAGAAGAAAGTGTATTCAGCTGTTGGTAGATGTTAATTTTTATAGAAGTCTGTTAAGTCCATTTGATTTATAATATTTTTTTAGTTTCCAAGAGTCTTTACTGAGTGCTTGCTTCAGCAGCACATATACTAAAATTGAATGATACAGAGAAGCTTAGCATGACCCCTGCACAAAGATGACAAGCAGATTTGTGAATTGTTCCATAGTTTTTAAACTAAAAAGCTTCTTCACAGCAAAGAAAACAATTGAGAATGTGAAGAGAGAAAAAATCTGCCACCAGCACCTCAGATAGAGCATTACTCTACAGGATATATAAAGAACTCAAAACATTTAACACCAAAAAACCAAAAGAACTCAATTAATAAATGGGCAAAGGAACTGAACAGGCGCTTTGCAGAAGAAGAAATACCATCAGTCAACAAATATATGAAAAAATGTTCAATATCCTTAGCAATTAGAGAAATGCAAATTAAAACTACACTGAGATTTCATCTTACTTGAGTCAGAACGGCAATTATCAAGAATACAAGTAACAAATAATGTTGGCAAGAACGAGGGGGGAAAGGTATACTCATACATTGCTGGTGGGACTGCAAATTGGTGCAGCTAATCTGGAAAGCAGTACGGAGATTGGAAAACTCACCTAGGTGTCCTGGAGAGGGCTCCTATACCGCTGCAGCCAGGGTAGCAGAGACTCTCCCCTATAGGCGAGAGACCCTTCCCAACTGGGTGTAGGGGGGAGCTCTTATACCACCGCAGCCAGGCTAGAGAGGGTGTCTATTTTATATAATTCTGTGCACAAACATTTGGGGCATAATTACTTATTATTGTTATATCTTTCTATTGGATCATTCCCTTTACCAGAATGAAGTGACTTTCTTTGTCTCTTGATTAATTTTGGCTTGAAGTCTGCTTTGTTAGATATAACAGTAGCTACTCCTACTTGTTTTTAGGCTCCTTTTGCATGATGTATTAATTTCCATCTTTTTACTTTCAGCCTGTTGTTGTCCTTGCTTATAAGTAGAGTGTCTTGCAAACAATTTATAGTTGAGTCTTGTTTTTTTTATCCATTCTGCCAACCTATGTCTTTTCCTTCCAAAACTATATTTTAAAAAGTATATTCATAAGTCTCTTTTGTATCCCTGTCTTTTCCCTTTGTCTCCCACACTCAAGAATTCATCATTTTGATAAGTTTCTGGCTTATTCTAGGGATACTGTTTGAAAGTACACACATGTGTAAATACATGCATATGTGTGTATGTATTCTTATTTTTCTCCTTGCTCACACAAAATATACTATAATCACTGTACAAGCCACAGTAGCACATGTCTATAACCCCAGCTACTCAGAAGATTGAGCTAAGAGGATCATGAATTCAAGTCTAGCCTGAGCAACATAGCAAGAACCTGTCTTGAAAGACAATTTTTAAAAAGACAGAAACAAATTTTAAACAATGTTCTACATTTTGCTCTATAAACTTAGTGATATATTCTGGAAATTAATCTGTGTCAGTGTTTGGGGACTGTAGTGGGTGTAATTTTTTCCCCCCAAAGATATATCCATCTAGTACCTGAGAATGTGGCTTTATTTGGAGTAAAGGTCTTTGTAGATGTAGTTAAGATAAGAATCTTGAGATGAGATCATTCTGGATTGAGGTGAGCATAAAATCTAAACACAAGTATCTTTATAAAAGAAAAGAGGGGCTGGGGTTTTGGCTCAGTGATAGAGTGCTCACCTAGCATGTATGCTGCGTTTGGTCCTTAGCACCATATAAAAATAAATAAAATAAAGGTATTGTGTCCATCTTCAACTAAAAAAAATTAAAAAGAAAAAGAAAAGATATATGAGACACAGGAAGACCATGTGAAGATAAAAGAGATTAAAATGGCACCGTTACATGATAAAGAATATCAAGGATTATATCAGATGCAAGGAGGGAAGTATAAAACAATTTCCCTTTCAAAGCCCCAAGGAACCATCCCACTGGGCATGGTGGTGGTCTTCTGTAATCCCAGCTGCTCAGTAGGCTAAGACAGGAAGATCACAAGTTTAAGGCCAGCCTTAGCAATTTAGCCAGGCCCCCAGCAACTTTGTGAGATCCTATCTCAAAATAAAAAATAAAAAAGCTGGGAATGTGGCTCAGTGTTTGAGCACCCAGGTTCAATCCCTGGTACCAAAAAGAAAAAAAGGAGCTATCCATCCCTGCTGATATGTTGATTTTGGACTTCTGATTTCCAGAACTCTAACAGAATAACTTTCTTCTTTTTTTTTAATGTTTTGTTTTAGTTGTAGTTGGAAACAATACCTTTATTTCATTTGTATTGGTGCTGAGGATCGAACCCAGTGCCCCACGTGCTAGGTGAGCACTCTACCGCTGAGCCACAACCCCAGCCCCATAATTTTCTTTTTTCATCCATAAAGTTTGTAGTAATTTGGTACAGCAGCCATGTAAACTAATACAGAGATTCTCATACTTTTTTTAAATGACAATATAATATCCCTTGTGTGGATGTACAGTGGTTTATTCAGTCTGTTCTCATTAATGGATATGTGTATAAATAATTCTCAGTAAATAACCTTATGTTTATTATTTCAAATCTGTTCTGATATAATTTACATTTGATTCCTAGAAGTGGAATTGCTGAATCAAAATGTAAAAGCATTTGCCTTTTTGCTAGATAATGCCAAATTCCCCTCTATAGGGGCTGAAACATTTTGCACTCCCACCAGCAGTGAATAAGTGTGCCTATGTTCCCACAGTCTCACCAACAGAGTGCATTTTGAAACTTGAATTTTTGCCAGATAAACAAGAAATAGTATCTCAGTGCAGTTGTGATTTGCATTTCCTTTATTATGAGTGAAGTTGAGCATTTTTTCATGTATTTTAAATTCATTGCTTTTCTTTTCTATGAACCCTCTGATCATGTTTCTTAGGTATTTTTGTGTTCTTTCCTTCTCGATTGTTAAGAACTTTTGCATGTAACTATAATTTGCATACTGTTATTTGTTATATTTCTTTTGACTATGTGGGGTTTTTTTACCTATGAAATTTTCCCCTCAGTTTTTAACAAAGGATGGTTGATGTTTCCTAGCCTAAGGAGCTTTCCTTGCCTATATCCTTTTCCCAGTCTGTGTTGAGCTATATCCTACTTTGAATCATTGCTTGCCAATGTCTGACTCCTTCTTTCTATCAGCATTTCTTGATTAGAACCAGTGTAGCTGCTATAACTTCTCTCACTCCTTTTATATTTTATGTTTTAGATTGATTTCCTCAAAAAGCAGAGGCAGAGGTAGAGGGCATATATGTTGTTACTGCACTGGGCACATGAAGTAGAGAAGGACAGAGAACCAATACAATGGTGTGTTAGGAAACTGGCTGCCTCTTAGTGCAGATTTATTGCTCAGTCTGTGAGTGTGTGTCCCAAAGAAGCTCTGTCAACCCTGCCTCAGGACTTCCCTGGCTGGTGGAGGCAGGAGGAAGTTGGGGGTGGAGGGTTAGGACAACAAAGAAAGGGGAATGGATTTATCTGTTAGCTCCTGTCTCTCAGATGGAGGTTTGACCCTCAAATATTTGCTAATTAACCAGTCTTCAAATTCAAACTCTTTTTTTGTATTTAAATGATTCCATATATATATTTTATAAGATATATCATAATTACATTTATATTTTGTTTACATTGCAAACATTAATAGTTTTCTCAATTGGACTTGCATTGTTTACTGCTTTATAGATATGTAAAATAGGCATATTGATCTTTTTTATTGATTCTTTTTAGTTATGCATAACATTAGGATTCATTTTGACATCGTTATAAAAGCATGGAACATAATTTGCTCTAATTCAGTTCCCCCATACTTCCCCTTTCCCTCCCCACCCCTCCCTCATTCCCTTCCATCTGCCCTACTGATCTTTCTGCTATTTGCTTATAGTTTTTTAAATTAGTGTCTTGTGGATATACATAATGGTAAGATTCACTGTGTTATATTCACATATGTTCATAGGAAAGTTAGATCAGATTCATTCCACTGTTCTTCCAAACTCTTAGTAAAGTTAACTCCCAGAATAACAGTTTTCTTATAGGACTTTGGTGCGTTTATTAAAAAAAGAGTACAAAGGACCATTCTTTCATCAGACATTGGTCCATATTTCTATTACCAGACTTTTCAACTCAGGATTTTCTCATTATGAGTAAAAGGTAAAGAAACAATTGACGCACCCCTTGTGTAGGCCTGTGGTTAGAGAAGATTGCTAGAGGAGGATTCAGTACTTTGCCTTCAGAGAAAGACAGGGAGCATGAGCCAAGTCTCCCTATAGACTTATTAGTAGGCCTACTTTGGGTATGGAAATTTCCACCATTAGGGTTGGTCCTTTGGGTAAGGCAGTGTTTAACTGAAATCCCCATTCAGTAATATATGATGTCATTAAAACTTCGTGGTGGATTATTTATAAATCTTCAGAGAAGGTCTCAAGGGAAATGTAAGAGATGCTTTTTGATGAAGTGAGAAGACCTTTCAAAGACACAAGAGAGAGGCCAGGGATAGAAGGGGCATTACCAGGGTTCCCTGGGGCCTCACAAAGGCCCTGAAGAGAGTGATGCTGACAGAGGAAAGGGATAACAGAAAAGGAAAGGAAGATAAGTGTCTGTGTCACATTGGTTGGTCATGTCTGCCTGTTCTTTCCAGAGATGACTCCAGTGTCATTTCTCTGAGAAGTTGCTGTACCCCAACATCACTATTGGGAGTAAGAACATGGTCACAGAAATCCTAGCCAGGAGTTTTATATGCTACAACAGTGGCTAGGGCATAGTATCTAGCAAAGATGCACTTGGAGTTTGGTCCAGAAATCCTTCTGTGAATCAAAAGTGAATTACATGTGAATGGATTTGAAGTAACATATGCATAAGGTTTTTTATTCAACATTATTTCTACAAACAAATTTGGAAGCAATCCACACGTCAGTAGGGAATTGATTGAATAAATCATTGTATAACCACACAAGGACAATAAATCTGTCCTCAGCAGTAGCTATCCCAATGACATAGATCTGTATATTCTTTTTTTTTTTTTTTTTTTTTTTGTACCAGGGATTGAACCTAGGGGCACTCAACCACTGAGCCACATCCCCAGCCCTTTTTTATTTATATTTATTTTGAGACAGGATTTCACTAAGTTGCTTAGGGCCTTGCTAAGTTGCTGGCTTTGAACGTGCAATCCTTTTGCCTGAGCCTCCAGAGCCACTGGGATTATAGGCATGCCTGGCTTTTTTGTTGATTTTGCTTTTGTTTGAGATGGGGGTCTTGCTGTGTTACTGAACCTGGCCTCAGAACTCCTGGACTCAAGTGATCCTCCTGCCTCAGCCTCTACAGTAGCTAGTACTACAGGTACACCTGTTCTGCACATTCGTAAACAAATTCCTTTGGAAACATTTAATTTCTCTAAATTAGGTCAACAAGCAGGCATCCTATTTGGAGCTTTAGAAGTTTTAACCTTTTCAACACACAAATGACTGAAAACTGCACAAATGGAAAACTCCTTCTTGCTCCAGCCTCTACCTTTACTCCATAACCTTCTGGGCTTTTAACACAACCAGAAGGACCTTAGCCTTGGTATTTCAAAGGCTCAAGACAAGAGTTAATAGGAAAGATATTTCTTAGCAGTGAATATAACTATAACATCACAATCTGATACACTGAGGAAGGAAAATCATGAGTTAGAATATAATACTCAGAAACCTGTAAGAACTGAAAACATGTAAAAATTGAGGAAATTAGAAAGTTCATCTTTAGAACTTAAAAAATTTTGGTCTGTACTGTAGAGCAGCTATTTCAGGATCTGAGAGCATAATATATATATTCCCAAGACGACCTTAAAATGTCTTTAAAACAGCAGATGCATCAATTCTTAATAAAGGGTAAAGAATAAATGTTTTAAAAGGAGAGAACTACAAAAAGAATTAGAGAAATTGCTAGGGATGTGGCTCAGTGGTAGAGCACTTATGTAGCATGTGAAAGGACCTGGGTTCCATCCCGGCACCAGAAAAGTAAACAAATAAATTAAAGAACTTGCATTTGAAAAATCCTCAAAGCAATGGTCCTCTATTTTCAGAAAAATAACTTCTTGTACATTATAAGAAAAAGCTGATTATTGTGTACTTAAAAGAAGGCTTTACTTTGGGAAAATTATACACTTGTACAATTTGTAAGTAGTATCAAAGATAAAACCAGTTATTAAATCAAAGGACAGTAAACACTTCTCAATATTAGGACATAATTCTTATTTTTCACTACATGGAAAGGTGTTACATTCTGGATCTTAAATGTCCCCTGATGGCTGTATGTTAAAGGCTGGTACCCAGCTGATGACACTATTGAGAAATGGTAGAACCATTAATATTTGAGGCCTACCCCATATTTATGTAAAATTGTAATACACTAATAAAACCAAAAAATGGTTGGACCTAGTTGGGGAAGTTGGGTCATTGGAACTGTGCCCTTGAAGGGGACATAGGGACCCTAGTACCCTCCTTTCTTTCTCCTTGCTTCCTGGCTACCATGAGATGATCAGGTTTCTCTGCCACATGCTTCTACCATAATGTACCATTTCACCACAGTCTCAAAAGCATTGGTGCCCAGCAACCATGAACTAAAGCCTCTGAAACCATGAGATAAAATAAATTTTTCCTCTTTTAAGTTGTTTATTTCAGGTATTTTGTCATAGCAAAGCAAAGCTGACTAAAACAAAAGGAAATTATTTGCAGGTCTGACTGCTCTACTAGTCTAAATTATAATTTGATCAGGTTATAGAGCTGTTATGCTCAGAACACGCAAATACCCATAGTCTTTCCAGGCACAGATTATACATTGTCTAGCTGTATAAAATTTCTGCTTTGTTTTGTTTTGCTTTTAGATGTTAAACTTCATGTTGGAAATTAATGGAATAAAATAAATAGATATTTGGCATGGCCAGGACTTCATTTATTGTTTCTTTTTCATATTGTACTTGGATACGTAATTAAGGTTTCTTGAGAGGTGCCCTTTTTTGAACTCTTAAAAGAATAAAAACACTCCCACATATGGCTATGCTAACATATGGCCTCCCTAATGACAGTACAAACCCACTCATTTTAAATAAATTTTAGCATAAGATATGAACAAATGATACATTAGTGTTGAATGTTCCTTCATACATCCCAATGAAAAATGAAGATTTATATGTATCTGGCTGGATGGGCACTCAGAAAATGGTGCAGAAGTAAGAAAACATAATCTGACAATGATGTATGCTATTCAGAAGTTGACAAATGTTGCCATAAATTATAATCATGGAACTTTGGGATGCTATTTGGAAAGGTTTGAGATTTTTTTATTAAAGAAGAATGAACATAAACACACAGGCTGGCATTCAATAATTATTAATCTCCTTTCTAAAACTCCGTGTTTTGATGAAGAAAGCCCATATATGATCCTTAATACTGACTAAATAGTTATAGTTTACTAACTCACCTGCAATTAAATATACTTTTTGTAATCTGAAGAATGGAGGTAAGAATAAGTAGTTTTCTGATTGCACCAGATTGCTGAGCACCCTCGAAAAGTGGACTTTTAGTTTTCTGAAAGCTCATCCTACTGTTATTTCAAAACAGGGGCTTTGTGCTTTCTATTTAAAAATGGAAGCATCTAGCCATCTCCCTCGTCCACCCCTACCCACCTCCACACTCCAAAACACAGAGCCCATGCATAGTTCTTACTTTCCAAGGCAGAGTTTCTATAAGAGGTGGGAACCAAGGTGCAAGATCCTCAATTCCTTTCCCCTGGCACTGGAGCGAAGTGATGACCCCCTAAGAAGTCCTTTAATGAGAATCTAGGAATCAGCAGTAATCCTTGAAGTCCTTTCTTGTCCCCACTCCTAATAGTACCAGCCTCTTCTCCCAACCCTTTTCTCTACAAGGATCCTCATCACAACTGGAATATGATTTGTTGTTCCAATTCATTCCTTGCCTATTTTCCTCTTCCAACTTCTATGGAATGGGACACTCAATTCAGATATTCCTTCTATAACAAAAAGATTATTCCTTTTTCTTAACCACTCTACAATTATGAATAGATTTCAAAGTGGATTGTTTTATTTCCAACCTTAAGTTTGTAAATAGTCTTAATGCCTTGTATAGTAAATGTTAACACATCTCTTAAGAGATTGGAAACGCCACTGTTTTATGGACATGTTGCCTCTTCCATGACATCAGAAGCCCTAGGTCTTGTGTGAAAGTGGCCAGGTCTGATGAAGACATCTTTACTTACTTCAATCTCTTGTCTACAGAGGTCCAAAGCTAACATCCTCATTGGCTGTTGGACTTTCTTCATTGTCTCCCATCTGTCATCTTTGAGGCCATCTTCTAATTTCTCAGAATCGGTTCCCACTTTTCTGCCCAGCTTAGGTTGACTTCACTGCCTAAAAGACCTTGGTACCTCCTCACATCTCTGCTGGCCCAGATCGTCCTCATTTTTCTAATGCCACCTCCTCCCCAAGCTTTCATTACTTTTTCTAGGCAGAATTAAACTCCTTAGTGGGTCTTTAATATTTGGATGGTACCCATCTCATGACAAACTGTGGCCCTTACCACAGTTGTTTGCACTTATTTTATTTGTACCCCCAAACTCACCTGAGCTTAAAGTCTGTGAAGGCAGAGGTTGTGAGTTTCCTTATTAAAACAGACTGTTAAACTCGAATTCCATGTGAATAACAAATACTATTTTTAGCATAAATATGTTCCACATATTGCACTGGACATATCATACTAAATTTATTTTTCATTGTTTAGCTGAGGTTCAAGTTGAATAGTGTCCTATATATATTTATTTGCTAAATCTGGCAACTGTAGGCCTTAGTCATCTCTGACCTTTTGGGGTCATTATCTGTGTCTGTCTCAGGAAAGGCTGGAGTCCTTACTCCAGAACAATAAAATGAGGACCATGGAGGCCAACCTTAATGGGCTCAACGGTTCTGGGTTAGTTCCACAGGCCCTGAGAGTAGGCACGCAGCCCAAAAGCTCAGGATCCAGCCATGGCTGGTACTTGGCATCAGAAATTCTATTGATAATCATAACTCTGGAGTCTGCAGTAATGTTCTGGCTACTAATCCATGTCTTTTGTTGTCTGATCCCAGTGGATTCAAGCTATAGTGTGTTTTCTTCATAGAATTTTGTTCTAAGTACAATCTTACGGTTTAAAACAAAGAGGAACTTATGCAAGATCAGGGGAAATGCATTTTTTAAACTTTATGTGTTGATTTTTGATGTTTTGATCATGAGTTCCCATTGGATTTCCCCTCTAGCTGAGAAGATGTTTTATAAATTATTTTATGGATATTCATTCTTCCCATATCTACTGCTTATGTGTAGTCAATTTCAGTGAACATTGAAAGTAAGCATGGCACACATGAATATACCTTCATTAGCTTCCTGAAGCTGCTGTTTTAGATTACCACAAACCTGATGGCTTAAACAATAGAAATCTATTCTCTCACAGTTCTGGAGACTGGAAATCTGAAATCTGGCCAGGTCATGCCCTCTTGATGGGGAGTGATTCAGAGACTCTGTTCCTTGCCTCTTCCCATTTCTGGTGGCTGCATCATTCCAATGTCTACCTTGTCTTCATATTGTCTTCATATCACCTTCTTATGTGTATCTGCATTGTTTCCTATTAAATCTTGCTCTTGAGGACACTGGTGATGGCATGTAAATCTTACTCTGATAATCCAGGATTATTACCTCATCTCAACATCCTTAATTTAATCACATCTACAAAGATTATTTCTTCAAATTAGATAACATTTACAAATTCTAGGGATTAGCACTTGATATCTTTCAGTGACCATTAATGAACCTACTGTAATAACTTATGAATTAATCTCTTTATCTCACAGAGCAAAACTACCAAGAAAAGACAAGTTACAGAGACCCTTAAGATGAAAGGAGGAAAATGAGTTAGAAAAGTTCACTAAGGGAAAGAGTAAAAAGAAGGAATTCTTTGTAGTTAATAGGGAGAGGCCAATATAAACTGAAAGAGCTTAAACTCCTATTAGAGTGGAACATTTCTATTTTTATACCACTGCTCACACATTCTATAACAGCAAGTTTATTAGATTTTTTTTTAAAAAGTCACAATTCAGGGTACTTAAAGATTTTAAATTATCTTATTCATTTTTATCCTATTACTGTATTTGAAAATGAATGTTGCTTTTTGAAACTTTCATATTTTGCTTTATCCAGGGTGAGTCATTTTAGGAAGATAAATCTTTATGTCATGCTGACTAAAAAATAAGAATAAAAATGTGTTCTTTCTTCCTTTAAAAGAAGGAAATTTTTAGTATTTTTAAAGTCAGTAAAAAATCTTTCTTTGGTCTTGCTTTGGACCCCCTCAGGTCTCAGACCAGCACTTCAGAGTTGGTTCCTGGCCCTTGGATAAGCCATGTAACCCCTGAGACTTTGTGTCTTAATTCTCAGAATGAGAGGGCCTGATTTATTTATTTTTTTTATTTTGCATTGTGGTTGAAAAAAACCCATATAACCTAAAACTTACCATCTTAACCATTTCTATTCAGTAAATGTATTGACATTGTTGCACAACTGATCTCAAGATCTTCTTTTCTCTTACCAAACTGAAACTCTATATCCATTTAAGCACCTTTCCATTTTCCCTCATCATCCTGGCAACAATCTGTTTTCTGTAAGAACTTGACTACTCTAGATGTTTTCTGGAAGTGGAATCATACAGTATATGTCATGGGGGGGGGGGCGGGTGTTACCGGAGATTGAACTCAGGGGCACTTGACCACTGAGCCACATCCCCACCCTATTTTGTATTTTATTTAGAGACAGAGTTGCTTAGTCCCTCACTTTTGCTGAGGCTGGCTTAGAGCTTGCAATACTCCTGCTTCAGCCTCCCAAGCTGCTGAGTTTACAGGCATGTGCCACCGTGCCCGGCCAGTATACGCATTTTTGTGTCTGGCTTATTTCACTTTACATCATGTCCTCAAGGTCATCTGTATTGTAGCATGTGCCAGAATTTCCTTCCTTTTATAAGAATGAATAGTATTCCATTGTATATATGTACTACATTTTCTTTCCCCATTCATTTGACAGTGGACATTTGGAATGCTTCTATCTCTTAACTATTATAAATAATGCTGCAGTGAACCTGGGTAGGTGAATACTTCTTTGAGATTCTGCTTTCAGTCCCTCAGTACCCCTGGGGAACTGGTTTCAGGACCACCACAGATACCAAAATCTGCAGAAACTCAAGTCCCTCTTATAAAAACAGAATACTGTTTGCATAGAATCTGTGTACATCCTCCCATGTACTCTGAATAATTTTTAAATTACTTGTAATATCTCATACAATGTAAATACAATATAGGGGCAGGGGATGTAGCTCAGTGGTAGAGTGTGTGCTTAGCATGCACAAGGCCCTGGGTTCAATGCCCAGTATCAAGAAAATTTTAAAAATGCAAAGGCTTTGTAAGTAGTAGCTATACTGAGTTGTTTTATAGAATAATAAGAAAAAAAGGTCTGCACAGATACATTTTTTTTTCAAATATATTCAATCCTAGGTTTGTTAAATCCCTGGATACCGAATCTGTGAATAAAGAAGGCTTACTGAATGCCTATAAATTGGATTCCTAGATCATATGGTAGTCCTATTTTTAATTTTTTGAGGAACCCCCATGCTGTTTTCCTTAATAGCTGCACAATTTTACATTTTCCACTGGCAACAGGATTCTAATTTCTCCACATCCTCATCAACACCTGTCATCTTTTGTTCTTTTAATAATGGCCAGGCTAACAATTGTGAGGTGATATCTCCTTATAGTTCTAAGGAAAAAATCTATATTTTTGTGGAGTTACTGAGTTATAGAAAATATTTTTGTGGAGTTACTGAATTATAGAAAAAATTTACCATCCTAATCATATATTGTTGTTGGATAGTTTTTATTTGTTTAATTTAAGGTTTTTTGTTGGTTGATTGGTATTGGAGATGGAATCCAGGGCCTCAAGCATGTTAGGCAAGCACTGTCCCATTGCTCTAGACTGACAGATCCCTAATCATTTTTAAGCACCCGGTACAGTAGCATAAATTTTATTCACATTGTTTTACAACAGATCTCTAGAACATTTTCATCTAATAAAACTGAAACTCTACACTTATTAAACAACTCCCCATTTCTCCCCCAATCTTTCTCCCCACAGACATAGCAACTACCAATCTAGTTTTAGTTTTAAGAGAGCCTGATTTTATTTATTTATTTATTTATTTGGTAGTGAGGATTGAATGCAGGGGTGCTTTGCCACTGAGGTATATCTCTAGTCCTTTGTATTTGTAGTGGGGATTGAACGCAGGGGTGCTTTATCACTGAGGTATATCTCTAGACCTTTGTATTTTTTTCTTTTGAGAAAGGTTTTACTAAGTTGCTGAAGCTCGCTTTGGACTTATGCCTTAGCCTCCTGAGTTGCTGGGATTGCCGATGGGCACCACTATGCCCAGCAAGAGCCTGGTTTTTTTTTAAAAGAAATTATTATTTTTTCAACAAATTTTGAAATCTGGGTGCAGTGACATGTCTGTAGTCCCAGCATTTGGGAGGTTGAGGTGGGAGGATCATTTGAGCCCAAGAGTTTGAGATCACCCTGGGCAATATAGCAAGACCATATCTCAAATAAAACAAAATAAATTTTGATAATGTATGCAGAAACTTAGCACAAAGTCTAGAATACAGCAAGTGCTCAAAAAATGATGGGTATTAATAATGTATTTGTCTTTCATGGCCCAGGAATTGTGCCAGAGGCTGGAGAGTCATCAACAAGAAGACCTGAGACTCTTGCTTTGGAGGAGCTAGGACAAATGTCCGCATAGAGTGTATTGAGACTCTGAAACCAGAAAAGATAAATCCAAATATTTTGAAAATGAAACAAAGTAGTTACATTAAAAAATAAAATTGATTAAATTCAAAACCAATATATTTAAGGGTGAAATGTGAGCTGTTATTAAGCCAATTTAAGAAAAAAAGAAAGATGAAAAAGACTCTTAATATACATGATTGCAAGTTAAAACAGCAGAGTTAAATGTTTACCCACGTAGCAAGATTCATCCTGAATATAATGTATAGGGCAAATCAGAGGTTAATGTCTGTAGCTCAAATAACAGTTAACAAATTCATTTATTTTGTTAGATTTAAATTACTATCATTAAGGTTAATAATTTCCTGGTTCTAAGTAAAATATCTTTATCTGAAAAAGGAACTACCATACAACATAATAGCAAATTGTAATACAATAATGTACTGTAAGATAATATTTTTAAAGCTAATAATAAATAAGCAAATAGGTCATTTGCTACATTCAACACATTAGTTACCTTTGAAATCTTAAAATATTGAGCCGATAATACTTTTTAAATTAGAAAACATTAATAAAGTTACTGAAAATAACAAATTAAATTCCTATGAATAAAGAGACACTATTTTTAATATAAAATGCTTATGGGAAATTTTCTTTGCAAATTAACAAATATTCTAGCAAGACTGATAAAACAACTAAATGAGTGAAAGGAAATTTGGAACAAAAAGCAATTATTACTAAACTACTATAGAACTTTAGAAGTGATAAAATAACAATGAAGTTGTCTTAATAAATTAAAGAACATATAAAATGGGTAAGTAAAATATGTGTGTGTGTATATATACATATATGTATGTGTGTGTTTGTGATCTCCAAAGTTCATTCAAGAAGAAGTAGAAAATGTGAGCAGACTACTAAGTATGAATAGAAATTTAATTGGTAACATCACCAAAGTCCCAGGTTAAGATAATTTTGCAAGTGAATTTTTTAAAATCCCCAAGCTTCATTTATGCAAGCAGTACCAGAGAATGGAAAAAGAGAGACCTACTTCTTTGATTGTATGAGGTACAAGAAAAATTATAGGCTAAACTTACATCTAATTATGCATTCCAAAATTCCTAAATAAAATAATAGCAACTTAAATGCAATCCTGAATAAAGAAGTAATATAATATGACTAGGTAGGGTTTATTCCAGGAATTCAAGGGTTGTTTAAAATCAGAAAATTCTATGAACTGAATTTACCACATTAACAGTTAAAAGAACCATATGGTCATGTTAGTAGTAAGACATGATTAAAATTCAACACTGATTCAGGTTTAAAACTTACAGCAAAGTATAGGAATATAAGGAAATGGCCTTAACTGGGAAATGGAGTCCAAAGAAACCCCAGAGCAAACTTCTAGTTTGATACTGAAATTCAAGAAACATTAACTTTTTAAACAAGACAGATATGCCCATTATAATCACATCTATTACAAATTGTATTAGTTGTCCTAGATAATGAAACAAGAAAGAAAAAGTAATTAGGACGCATAGATTGCCAGGGAAGAGACATGGTCCTGTTATTTGTAGATAACATGATTTGTCTACATAGGAAATCTAAAGAAATTTAAAGGATTAATTTAGTAGGGTTGCTGAATACAAAAATCTATAAAACAAAAATAATCTTTAAAAAATATTTTTAGTTGTAGATGGACACAATACCTTTATTTTATTTGTTTATTTTTATGTGGAGCTGAATCCAGCCCCTTGCATGTGCTAGACGAGTGCTTTGCTGTTGAGCCGCAACCCCAGCCTCATAGTTTTTTTTTTTTTTTTTTAACATGGTGCTGGGGAGCAAACCCAGTGCCTCATGTGTGCTAGGCAAGCACTCTACCACTGAGCCACAACCTTGGCCCCCAAAATTATATTCATAAACTCAATAATCAGTTGTAAAATACTGTTGTATAAAATATAGCATTTATAATAGCAAAAATTATAAGAAAAAAATACAAAAATTATTTAAAGGAAAAGCACATTATCTCCATTTATGATATCCAAGAATTATGAAAATCCATTTTTAAAAGATAGTTGTGCTACAATTATAAACATTTTTAAAACCAGCTCTAAAAATGGGCTGTGCTTTACAACCAATGGTTTTTTACATCTTTGCCCCCAGGGTAGATGATGTGGCTGTCATTACCTGAGTCTGGGTAAACTTTTGGTCATAATTGTTCATATTCTTGTCTCTTCAATTGAGTTACATTCATTTTTGGACTGTCTGTTTAATGGCTGTTGAAAATACCTTAAAATGATAATACCATGATTTAGCACTAAAATGAAAAGAGCACAGAAACAGAGCAGCAGGCATAAAATTGATAGCAAGGAAGCAAATCCCTGTTATTAGAACAGTGACTGAAATTGCATATTTTCTTGCAAAGAATAATCATGAGATTCATAGGGCCTAAGCCAGGAGATACCCACAGTTAGGTGAAGCTGAATTAATTTTTATACTGTGGCTAAGAACATTTCGGAGATAGCAGTGGTTGGGCTGTTTTTATAATAAATGCTGTGTTACCAATGTCCTTGATGGCACAATAGTTGTTTGGAAAAGCAGGGATATTAAAGTTTTACAGTGATTCAAAGAAGGCAGACTCAAAATGTCAAGAAGTTTTAGGGGTATCTTAACCAATTTATTTCAATTATGTTTTCATTTATTATGGACACACAAGAAAAATATATGATAAAAGTGTGCAACTAAATAATTTTAAAGGAGCTTTCAAATAAATATAAAATAAAAAATGTGGGCTGGGGTTGTGGCTCAGTGGTAGAACACTTGTCTCACACACGTGAGGCCCTGGGTTTGAGCCTCAGCACCACATAAATTAATAAAGATTAGAAAAAAAGAAAGTGATAAAGTTCTATGTCACAATTTAATGGGCATCAATTTTTCTTTCATGGTAGCACATGTAGTAATGATGTGCCTTATGATTTTTGGCATCAAAGAATACATGAAATCTACAAGGGGAATGCAATTCCAAACAAAAACTAAACATAGTTTTCTTGGAATTTGACAACCAAATTCTAAACTGAGATGAAAGGTTAGAAGTTGTAAGATGGAAGATATCAGGTATAACTCACAGAGGACTTTGCAGGTCAGGGGAAGGAATTTAGACTTCTTTTTCAAGTGTGGTGGGAACTAATTGATGCCTTTGAGCAAGCTAGTCCTAATCTTACTCACAATGGTAAAATCAACCTTTCTACCACATGAAGAAATTCTGTAGAGCAGTCAAGAGTCTCCTAAAGCAGAACAAGGAGGTGAGATCTGCTCTGTCATTAAGACTTACTGCAGAACTACAATGAAATAAACCACTGTGTAATAGTTCACAGACTATCTAATAGATTGAGAGAATATAATGAAAAATTCAGAAACAGACCCAGACAATTATGGAAATTTGATATGTAGCAGACATGGCATAGACAGGAAAAGGAGGCCTCATACTAGAGCAACTGAGGCAAATGGAGAAACAATTTGATCCTTAAATTAAAACGAATTCCAGGTGAATTGAAAGATTAAGTGTGAGAAGAAAATTTGTTAAACTTTTGAAAGAAAATATAAGGTTTCTTCAGCAAGACATAAAAAATAAAAATTACCAAATAAATGATCAATAAATTTGATTGAATTAAAAATTTTAAAAGGGGCTGGAGGTGTAACTGGTATAGTACGTGTTCAGCATGCACAAGGCCCTGAGTTCAATCCCTGGCACCAAAAAATACCCAATAATAATAAAAAATTCAAATCTATACAAAAAAAAACCCAACAACCCATAAGCAAAGTGGAAAAAACAACTCAGAGACTAAGAAAAAATATAATCTATATAACTGACTGAAGATTTTTACACAGATACATAAAGATTTCCTATAAATCCCAGGGGCAAAAAAACAAAAAGAGGTAATAGGCCTTTCACAGATGGAGAAACCTGGATGACCAATGAACATGTGAAAGGATATGAAAAGATGCTCAAAATGTAAAATAAAATATCATTTTCATACCCCATATGGTTGATAAAAGTCGAACAATACAGCAATACCGAGTGCAATTATGATAAAATGTGAATTATTCACTGCTAGTAAAAATGTAAATGAATATGGTCAGTTTGGCAATTTCTAGTGAAGTTGAATAAGTACATGCTCTTTGACCTCATACATTTCTTTCATCAATAGAACACCAAAGAAGTTTTCATTTATACATACACGGGAAATGTGGAAAAGGATATACATATTTTTTCTTTTTCTTTTATTTTTTGGGGCAGTGGTGGCAATAATGATGTTAATAGCTAAACATCTTTAACTATAGCAAGTCTACCCTTGCTATAGTTTGGATCTGGAATGTCTCCCAAAGGTCCATGTGATAAAGATTTGAACCCTAGCCTGTAGTACTATTAGAAGGTGGTGGAAACTTGAAGAGATGGAACCTAGTAGAAGGTTTTAGGTGGTTGGTGGCATGTCCTTGAAGGGGATTTTGGTACCATGGTCTCTCCTTTTCTTTTCTTTTTTTTTTTTTGTTCCCCCACATTCTGTCCATGAGGTGAATATTCCCTGCCTGCAGTTGTGCTCAAGATCAAACCCAGAACCTTGAACATGCTAGAAAATTGCTCTACCACTGAGCTATACTCCCAACTCTAAAGTGAACAGCTTTGCTCCACCATACCCTACCACCATGTTGTGTAGCAGTAGGGCCAACTGATCATGAATTGAAATCTCCAAAACTGTGAACTAAATTAAGCCTTTTCTCTTTATAAGTGGATAATGTCAGGTATTTGTCACAGTAACAAAAAAAACTAACAACCTTCAATATTGTGTTTAATATTAAATATTGTATTTAATACTAGAACTTTATTTTTACACTTCTATTTCTCCTGTCAGGACTTTGTGCTATCATTGTCATACATTTTATCTTATAAACCCCACAGCATATTGTTTTTATTTTTGCCTTTAACAATCAATTATCTTTCAAGGGTATATAAATAATAATAATTTTAAAGTCTTTCATATTTACCACTGTGATAGGCAGAGCTTAAAAGTGGAAGAGGGGAGCCAGGATGGTAGTATGTGCCTGTAATCCCATCTACTTGGGAGGCTGAGGCAGAAGGATCAAAATTTCTAAGGCCAGCCTGGGCAATTTAGCAGGATTCTATCTCAAAATTTAAAAAATTTTAAAAAGGGCTGGAATGTAGCTCAGGGGTAGAGCACCCCTGAGTTCAATCTCAGTATTGAAAAAAATGTGGAAGAGGGGACTATAAGAGTGAGTCATAGGGAAAGAATTCTCAGAGATGGGAGGTCATTGTAAGAACCAGAGAACCCTAAGAGATGGTGAGCAAGGAAATGGATTCTTCCCTAGTACCTCCAGAAAACAACAGTGCCCTGCCAGTACCTTGACTTTAGATTAGTGAGACTGTGTCAGACTTTCAGTATACAGAATTGTAAAATAATAAATTTGTGTTGTTTTAATCATCTACATTTATGGTTATTTTTAAATAGCAGCAATAGCAAACTAATATGTGTCCATCATTATATAATATATATATATATATATATATATATATATAATTTATCATTCTTCATTCCTTTGAATACATCCATATTTTCATCTGATATCATTTTCCTTCTGTCTGGAGTACTTCAACATTTCTTGTAGTGCAGATTTGCTGGTAATAAATTCTTTCAGGTTTTGTATGTCAAAAAAAATCTTTTATTTTGCCTGAGTTTTGAAAGATATTTTCACTAGATATGGAATTCCAGTACTTTAAAGATATTCCTCATATATACATGTGTGGAAATGCCACATTGAAACCCATTAACTTATACAATTAATATGAGTGAGTAATTATAATAAAAAAGGTATTCCTCTGCTGTCTTCTAATATATCTCCCTTCACCAGCAGATAAATAGGAGAAAATATTTGTCATCTTGAGTTAGAGCAAGTTTTTTTTTTCTTTTCAGTACTAGCGCTTGAACCCAGAGGCATTTTACCACTGAGCTATATCTCTAGCCTTTTTTATTTTTAATCTTGAGGCTATGTCTTGCTAGGTTGCTGAGGCTGGCTTTGAAGTTCACAATCCTTCTATCTTGGCCTCCTGAGTTGCTGGGATTACAGATGTTCAGAAATCTGGCTATGGCAATATTTTTTTATACTACATCTAATACACAGTCATACCCCCTAATTGATATGTGTTATTAATCAGAATTAAAAATTTTCTGTTCTTCAAAAGACACTGTTGAGGGGTTAGGGTTGTGACTCAGCAGTAGAGCGCTTGCCTAGCATGTGTGAGGCCCCTGGGTTCAATCCTCAGCACCACATAAAAATACATAAATAAGATAAAGGTATTATGTCCAAGTACAACTAAAAAAATAAATATTTTTTTAAAAGATACTGTTAAAAAAATGAAAAGACAAGCCATAGACTCAGATAAAATATTTGGAAACCACATATCTTATAAGGACAGTATATGAAGAACTCTCAAACTCAATAGTAAGGAAATAAACCACCCAATGTAAGAATAAGCAAAAGGCTTGAACATATATATACTTAACCCCCCTCAAAAAATTCTGGTGGAAAATAAGTTTTTCAAAAGATGATAAGCATCATTAGTTATTAGGAAAATGCAAACTAAACCACAATGAGTTTTCAATGTATACATAATATAATGTCTAAAATGTAAAAAAAAAATGTGACCATTTAAGTACCAACAAAGTTGTGCAGCAATGTGAATTCTCATATACTGCTGGTAGGAATGTTGAATTGTACAACCACTGTTGAATTACAACAGTTTGGCATTGTTTTACCATGTGATCCAGTAACACAATTCTCAAATATTTGCCCAAGAGAGATGAAAGCTTATATTCACACAAAGACTTGTATGTAGCAGCTTTGTCATAGACAAAAGCTGGAACAACCCAAATATTCATGAATATGTGAATGAATAAATTGTAGTATATCCATTCAGTGGAATACTAGTAAGCAATTAAAACTAGAAGCAATAGCGTGAATGAACTTCATAATAATTATACTGAATGAAAGAAAGTAGAAATCACATGCTATATAATTACATAAATTCCAGGAAATGTAAATGAATTTGTATCAAAGTAAGCAAATCAGTGGAACCTGGGGCAAGGTAGAAGGATGTGTTAGGGTTCTCCAGAAAAATAGAACCAATGAGATACAGATATAGATATATAAAACAGAATTCATTATGAAAACTGGCTCATGTGATTATGGAGGCCTACAAGACTCACAGTATTGCAGATCTGCAAGATAGAGACCCAGAAAAATTAATTCAGCATTGAACCCTGGCCTGAGAAGCAGGGGATGCAATTATGTAACTCTCAGTTTAAGACCAAAGGCTTGAGAGTTTGAGAGGCCACTGGGAAAAGACTCAAAGTTTGAAGGCCTGAGAACCAGATGCTCTGATGTGTAAGGACAGAAGAAGATACATGTCCTAGACCCAGAAGAGAGTGAATTTACCTTTCCTATGTCTTTTTGTTCTATTCAGGCCATAAATGGATTGTAAGATGTCCACCCATGTTGGTGAAAATGAATCTTCCTTATTTGGTCCACTGATTCAAATGCCAGTTTCTCCAAAAGCACCCTCACAGACACACCCAGAAATAGTGCTTTACCAGCTCCCGGTATCCCTTAACCTAAAAACTGACCATCAGGCTGGGGACGTAGCTCATTGGTAGAGGGCTTGCCTAGCATGCCTGAATCTCTGGGTTTGATCTCCAGCACTGCAAAAATCCAACAAATAAAACGAAAGTGTTACCATCAAAATTCTACCTCTTGGGCTGGGGCTGGGGCTCAGCGGTAGTGCACTTGCCTGGCATGTGTGAGGCACTGGGTTTGATTCTCAGCACCACATAAAATAAATAAAGGACTATCAACAACTAAAAAAAAAATTAAAAAATTTTAAAAAGTCTACCTCTTGTCAACTTAGTTCCAATATGCATCTCATTAAATCAAATAAAGATAATAATGAGGACATAATTCCACAGCATGATACAACTATCCCAAATATACCCAGAATGAATTAATCCCTTTGACTATGTTCAACCAAAATTAGAAGGTACCTTCTAGGAGGAATGGGCCCTCATCATACACAGGTTGCCAATGTCTTGATCTTAGACTTCTCAGCCTTCAGAACTGTGAGAAATAAAATTGTGTTGTTTCTAAGCTGCCTAATTTACAATATTTTTATTATAGCAGCCCAACGGACTAAGACAGAGACTACATAGGGACACAAGGAAACTTGCAGGAATGACAAATAGGCTTGTCCTAATAATGGTGATGGTTTCATGGGTGCACATGCTAAAACTTACTTTATATACTTCAAATATGTGCATCCTATTATATGTCAATTATGTCCCAATGAGATTGTTACTAACAAAACCCAAACAGTGTTACCATTTCAGATCCCCAGTCTGACAAAAATAAATACCAGGCATTGGTGAGACTTTGGAAAAAATGAGCTTTCGCAACTGGGAATAGGAATATAAAATGGTAAAAATACTTTCCAGGACAATTTGACAACATACAGTAAAATTAAAACATTAATACCTGCTGTAGTTTGGATCTGGAATGTCCCACAAAGGCCCATGTATTAACGTCTTGTTCTCCAGTATGGTGTCTATTGGGAGGTGGTGGGAACTTTAAGAGGTAGGGCATAATGGGAGGTCTTAGGTCACTGGGAGTGTGCCCTTGAAAGGGGTTATAGGATCCTGGTCTGTTTCACTTTCTTTCTTTATTTTTTCCCCTCTATTTTTTTCAGGACTAGGGATTGAACCCAAGATCATTCTTCTACTGAGATATTCTAAGCCCTTTTTATTTCGAAATAGGGTCACACTGAGTTGCCTAAGCTGGCCTGGAACTTGTGATCCTCCTGCCTCAACCTCCCAAGTACCTGGGATTACAGGCATGCACCGCCATGCCTGGCACTTCCTCTCTTTTGTCCTGGCCACCATAAGATGAAGACCTTTGCTCCACTTGTGCTTCTCACCGTGGTGTGTTGACTTGTGAAAGGTCCAAAAGCAATGCATCTACCAACCATGGACTAAAACCTCCAACACTGTGAACCAAAATAAACCTTTCTTATAAATTGATTATCTCAGATATTAACAATAACTCACTGCAGATCTTTGCAAACTGAGCATAGGATTTTCTTATTAAGTCAGGAACTTTTACCTTTTTACTTAAAAGAAGCAGTTTATGGCTCCTCTTTGGCATATCTGAAATGCCAGCATCACTATTCCTGCACTATGGAAAAATTATTAAATGAAAAAAGGCTACTTGAATATAAGGAGCACAAGAAAGCATGCAGGAATGACAAATAGGCTTACCCTTAGATAAAAGCCACACCCATAGCCACAACAGTTTTTCTTATAACCACGGTGGCTACATACAGTGGGAATATGCAGGACAAAGGGATGGTTCATGTCCTGGGCAGGATAGAGTGAGACAGCATGAGATTTCATCATGCTACTCAGAATGGTGCATAATTTAAAACTTATGAATTGTTTATTCATGGAATTTTTCATTTAATATTGTTGGATCACAATTGACCCCAGGTAATTAAACCTGGAAAGTAAAACTGAATCAGGAGGGACTGCTGTACATACACCTACTAAATGTCCTTCAGTAAAGGAGTAGATAAACAAATACTGTATACTTGTTCAATGGAGCATCTGGATGTTTCTCAAAATAGTATACTGAGAGAAAAATGCCAGTTGTACAATATGTATAGTGTGATAGCATTTATATAAATCTAAAAACTCATAAAATAACATTCAGTATGTATTGGTAAATATGTAGGAAAGCTATTTAAACATGGGAGCAAAGACATATACCAAATTCATGATAGTACTTGGTCTTGGGATGGGAAGAAATGGGGTAAGACTGGTGTGTTATTTATTGCTACATAACATCATTACCACAAAATCAAGTGACTTAAACCATATACATTTATTATCTCATAGTTTCTGTGGGTCAGGTACCTGGGCAAATGTTGGGATTTCCTTGATTAGGTTTGAAGTTCTGGGAATCATTTATTCTCTGAGGCTCTTGTTTCCACCCTGAAGGTCCTTGTTTGCATCCTCTGAGTCATCCTTCCTTTTTCAGGAAAGGTAGCATGTGTTTTCAGCTGAGTAGTTTTATCAGCACACTTCTTGCCAGTAGAATTTTGGGCATCCAACAGGCTCCCTTCATTCTGTACTCTCTGTCCCTTTTAGTCTAAGTTGGCAGTGTTTCTGCTGAAATAATTTTCTCAAGAAGGTTTTGAGATTCTGGTTGATTTGAATGGGGTTCATTCCCTTAGATAAAAGCTGCAACCATGGATTTTAGCTTCACCTTCTGTGATCCCTTGTATATCTTGGGATCCTGCTCAGATAACTGAGGGACAGCACCTTTAGGTTTCCTAGAGGCCCTCTGGTTTAATGTAGAGGATCTGTGAGGCACACCCTTAATGTCTTAAAGAACCCCTTGTATGATACTCCAGTCCTTTGTTTTTTTCTGAGGTTTTAGCAAAAGATCTTACAGGAAGACCCTCAACTTTTTCTCTAAACCACATTTTAAATTTTAAAAACTTTTGCCATGTGCATAGGTTGAATTTCCCTGATTCCTTTTTGTTTAGCAGTTTTTCCCTCAATGTATCTCTCTCCTCTTACATTTTACTTTAAGCAGCAGGTAAACAGGTGGTACCTTTAACATTTAGCTTGGAAATCTCCTTGGCTATGTAATCATGTGCTGCTTAACAACAGGATATGTTCGGAGAAATACATTATTAGGCATATATGGACTTCATAGAGTATTCTTGCACAAACCTAGATGGTAAGCTCACTATACTCAGGCTATATAGTACAGTCTGTTGCTTGTAGGCTATCAAACTGATATAGCAAATTACTGTAGTGAATACTGTACTCAATCGTAACACAATGGTAAGTATTTAGAAAAGGTACAGTGCAAATATGATATAAAAGACAAAGATGGTATCACTATGAATGGAATTAGTAGGACTGGACATAGCTCATTGAAGGAGGGCTGACTGAATGTACAGGCCCAGGACCTGACTGTACACTATTGTAGATGGTACACTGAGGCAACACTAGATTAATTGATTTATTATGTATTTTAATTTCTTTAATTTTTAAATTGATTTTTTAAAAAATAAATGACAGCAGAATGCTGGTGGACTGCAAATGGGTGCAGCCAATATGGAAAGTAGAATGGAGATTTCCTTGGGAAACTGGGAATGGAACCACCATTTAACCCTCTCCTTGGTCTACTCAAAGGACTTAAAAATAGCATACTCCAGGGACATGGCCACATAAATGTTTATAGATTTCTTTTATAACTTTTTTTTTAATTTTATTTTTTAGTTGTAGCTGGACACAATACATTGATTTTATTTACTTATTTGTATGTGGTGCTGAGGATCAAACCCAGGGCTTTTTCTAGGCAATCACTCTACCACTGAGTCACAACCCAGCCCTATAGATTTATTTTTAATAATTTTTCTTTGATAACAGATTAGCCCTATTTTACTGTAACGTCTTTACATTATGGACTTTTAAATTTCTTAACTCTTAATAATTTAGCTTAAAGTTAGCTTAATTTTTACAGCTATCCAGAAATACTTTTGTCTTTATATCCAGACTGTATAGCCTTTTTTATATTAATTTTTTTATTTCTTAAACTTTTAAATTTTGAAGCAAAGACACACACACACACACATTAGGTTAGGCCTTCTCAGGATTAGGATCATGAATATCACTATCTTCCACCTCCACATCTTGTTCCACTGGAGGTTCTTCAGGGTAATAACACCCATGGAGCTGTCATTTTGTATTGTCATTTTCTATGATAATAACACTTTCTTCTGGAATATCTCCTGAAAGATCTGCCTGAGATCCGTTTTTCTTTTTTTGGATGGCACTGGGGATTGAACCCAGGATGCTCTATCACTGAGTTTCATCCCTAGCCCTTTTTTATTTTGAGACAGGATCTTGCTAAGTTGCTGAGGCTACACTTGTGATCCTCCTATCTCAGTCTCCTGAGTAGCTGGGATTATAGGCATGTACCACTGTGCTCGCTGCTTGAGACTCTTCTCTATTCAGAAGTACATCCATGGTGTTTTACTTCTCTTTTTTTTTACCATCATAGATTTGCTTGTAAGCAGATAATGCATCATGAGTGTTCCTCTCTATTAATGAAAGCCTTTTAATGTTGGAGTCCATGTTTTCAAGTTTATGTTTTCTTAAACTGGGGATTGAATCCAAGGCCTTGTACATGCTTGGCAAGTGCTCTACCACTGAGCTACGTTCCCAGTCTTTTTAAAAAATTTATTTTAAGACAGGATCTTACTGACTGGCCTTGAACTTGTGATCCTCAGCCTCCCAAGGATCTGGGATTACAGGTGTGTGCAACCATGCCTGGCCCATGTTTTCAAGTTTTGTAAGGAGCTTCTTAGGTCTGCAGTAGCTTGCGCTGAACCCTTTAGTGTGAATTTTCTTGGTTGGTCTCATTTTTCTTCTGCAGTTTCCTTTCTCTTGCCTCTTCTTCAGCTATGTTCTTGTTTCAGTTCCAGCAACTCCTCATTAGCCAATTTCCCAGAAACCACATGTAGGATCTTCTCAATGTAACCTTTTTTTAAAATTTTTCTCTGTTATGGGGATCCAACTCAGGACCTTGCCCATGCTAGGCAAGTGCTCTACCATTGATCTCTATGTGCAGCCTACCTTCTAGATCTTTGCAATCTCTTCATTCTTGGCAAATTATTTGAAGTAATAGACATACCTGCTGTCTTTGTCCACATTCCATTCATACATTCCTTGCTGATATCACTCCAAGCCTAACCAAGGTGCTTGATACAGTCATAGATGTAATCCTTCCCGAATTCCATCAGTGTCTTCTCAGTATGGTCCTCAGTTTCAGAAATAGCTTGGCCAAAGATCCTCCTCAGAGAGTAGACTTTGAAAGCTTCTATAGTTCCTTTATGCATTGGTTAGAACAAAAAGGTGGTGTTTGAAAGGAGAAACACAACATTTTGGGTGAAGACCACCAATAAAAGGAGGATATGGCTAGATAACAGTGGTGGCATTCACTATCTCAGCTACTCTAGAAGCTGAGAAGTATCAAAAGTTCAAGGTCAACCTGGGTAACTTAGCAAGACCCTGTCTCAAAATAAAAATTTTAAAAAGGGCTGGGGATGTAGTTCAGTGTACAATGGTGCTTGCCTAGCTTGTAGGAGGTCCTGGATTTGCTGCCCAATCAAAAAATTGGCACAAAAAAGTGGCATACACACATGCACAAAAAATTTGTGTGCAGGAGGATTATCAACAGTAAATAAAATCTTGAAAGGTATGTTCTCCAAGCAGTACTTCTCCATTTCACTGGCACAGCAATTCAGGAAGCATTTTGGAAGAGGTCCAGAGTCATCCATGACCTGATTGTCCCTATAGTACACTGTGTGCTTATTGATGTGCTTGAAGACCCTGGAGTTCTCACTGTACCAGATCACAAAGGGTTTCAAGCAAGATTGTTATCTTATCTTTGAATCCTGGCATTAACTTGGCCTCCTTGTTGAAGAAAGGCCTTAAAGACATCCTTTTCCAGAATAGGGAGTTTCCATCTATATTAAAGATTTATGCTGCGAGTGGTAACACACACCTGCAATCCCAGCAATTTGGGAGGCTGAGGCAGGAGAATTGCAAGTTCAAGACCATCCTGGGCAATTTAGAATGACCCTGTCTCAAAATAAAAAACAAGAAGGGCAGGAAGTGTAGCTCAGTGGTAGAGTATCCCTGGGATCAATCCCAGTACCAAAAAATTTCCCTCCATAATCAGTTTATCTAAAATTTCCAGGAATTTTGCAGCTGCTTTCGTGTCAGAACTCATGATCAACACTCACTCTCACATGGTGTAATGAATAAAGATTCTTAAATTATGTAAGCCATGCAGAGCTAGCAGTAAATTCAACATTGTAGTTAAGTCCAGCCTTTTCATTGAACATTTCTAGCCAACATTTTACTTTGGCCATGATCATTGTGGCGTTGAGGGGTATAATTCTTTCATCTTCAATTGAGGTCATCAGAAGTTTCTCCATATCTGATATAGACTTCTCTTGAATCTTTGTGAGTCTCATTTCTTTCAATGAAGCAACTCCTTTATCAGCTTCCATCAATTTTTCCTTGTTCTTCAAGATAGTGGAAAAGCAGTTGGGGGTATACCTCTGTTGGTAGAATGCCTGCCTTGCATGTACAAGGCCCTGGATTCAATCCCCAGCACCACAAATTTAAAAAAAGAAAAGAAAAAGAAAAAGATGGTGGAAAAGGACATCATGGGTTTCTACCTTTGTAATATTTAATCACTTCATTTTCATGTCGCTCACTCAACATGCATGTCTTCTCCCCCTACCTCTCTTATTTTTCGGTATAGGTGATTGAGCCCTGGGATGTTCTACCACTGAGGTATACCTCCATCCCTTGTTTTTTTTTAATTTTATTTTGAGACAGTCTTGCTAAGTTGCCCAGGCTCGCCTCAAACTTGCCATCTTCCCTGCCTCATCCTCCCAAGTAGCTGGAATTTCAGATATGTGCCCCCTTGCCTGGCTTCGACTGTCCTCCGGCATCAGTAGCAGTGGATTTTATACACTTACAAGCACCATAATAAACAACAACAACAAAAAAAAATCCATGAGATTAATCAAGCACAAGAGAAAATGATGCAATCAAAAGACATGGTAAACACGAGGTATATGAGTCTACTGCCAGTGTAAACCAGCACACTAGTTTACCACAAACATTTCTCATAAGTAGAAAAGTAATGATAAAAGTATAGTGTAGTAAAAATATAAACCAGTAATTTTCAGTTGTTTATTATCATTATTAATTATTGTTTATGGTACATCATTGCATATGCTAGTTTTATACAACTGGTGGCATAGATTTGTTTACACTAGTATCACCACAGACACAAATACCATTTGTACTGTGACATTAGGACAGCAATGACATCACAAAGCAGTAGGAATTGTTCAGCTCCATTATAATCTTATAGGACCATAAGCATATACATGGCCACTCATTGACCAAAATGTTAAATACAGCACAAGACTGTATCCAAGTCTGTCACTTACAAGATATCTTTCACAGGGTAGGAGGAAGGAGACGAACCCATCTGCCACTCTATAACAAGGATTCCCCCTTCCTCCAATTTCCAATAAAAAGCACCTCACTTCCCTTAGATCAGTCACAAGACGCATCCTCAACGTCTAGATTTCTAAGTAACAATCTGTTCAAGATGACTTAAGCTTTCTCTGTTATGCTCCTTAAAATTCTTCTAGGCTCAAGCTGGGCACAGTGGCATGCCTATAATCCCAGGTACTCAGGAAGCTGAGACAGGAGGATCACAAGTTTGAGACCAGCCTGGGCAACTTTGCAAGACTGTCTCAAAATAAAGTAAAAAGGGCCAGGTGCAGTGGCATATACCTGTAATCCCAGCAGCTCAGGAGGCTGAGAAAGGAGGATTGTACATTCAAGATCAGCCTCAACAACTTAGGGAGGCCCTAAGCAACTCAGTGAGACCTTGTCTCAAAATTTAAAAAACAAAACAAAAACAAACAAACAAAAAACAATAAAGGGCTGGAAATGTAGTTCAGTGGTAAAGCAACCCTGGTTAAATCTCTAGTACTAGGAAGGAAGGAAGGAAGGAGGAAGGAAGAAGAAAGGGAGGGAGGGAGGTACGGAGGGACAGAGGGAGGAAGAGCTGGGGATGTAGCTTAATGGTAGAGTGTTTGCTAGCATGTTCAGTCCTGAGCTTGAGTTCAATCCCCAGTCTACAAAGAAATAAATATATACATATATACACACCTGAGCTTTTATTTGTTAATCTACTATTTAGAAAGTAACCTTTTAAACAGTAGAAGGTTTAGTTTAATTTTTCTGACATAGCTTTTTAATACCTCAGACTCTAATCCCCTCAGGGCAGGAGCCATCTCTATTTTTTTTCATTGCTATATTATTAAATTTGTAACTTTTCAGTAGGTGACCCCATAAAGCAACCTTTATTTTAGATGGGTTTTTATAGTTCCTTCCAGCCTCTTGACTCCCAAATCTTGCAGCTGCTCTGTGGGTTGTGGTTCTAGCTAAATATACATATACACATATATTGGCATCAAGCATAGAATCAGTTTTATATGAATTTTTTGTATTTGAGTTTTAATTTCATTTTTCCTTTGGATAAAAATGCAGTTCTTTATCTGAGTAAGCAAAGTGTTACTATTGCCTTCTTAGGAGACAAATACAACATTAATTTGTTTACAATGAAACAGTGACAAAATGGATCTTTATATTTTCTATTTATTACATCTGTTGTCACTATGCAGTCTGCATTTATTGAAAACACCAAACATCTTGTTGCATTAAAAGCAAACTAACATGATATGCAATGTCAATTCTGATTTGAAATTCTATTGTTTTTCAATTTTATCTCATTAGCACGTTAATAAAATTTTCTAGAGAAAATAGAAATAATTTTTATCTATGCAAGTTTGAAATATTTCTTACATAAATTGGATTAGACATAGAAATATATAAAATATCATACTGCATTATAAATTAATAGAATACAGAAGAATATTTTATAGAATATATAAATAGAATATTTCATAGAATATAGTAGAATATTTTACTGCCTAAAAAGGGAAATGATTATTTAATAAATTAATATTTCTCTTATGAAAGAAGAAATCTGGTGGTTGGACCAGCTACTAGTTTAAGTGGACATCTACTTAACTAAATATAGATTTTATACTATACTAAAGGAAGCAAGAACCTGTATAATATTAATTATAGGGAAGGCTACTGTTCATATTTGCTCACAATGTAGTAATCATTCCCCTCAGAAGTGATTGTAACATTATGATCACTGATCTATTTTACAAACATGGAATCCCTTAACACATTAATATTGAGGGAATACACAATGGGACATATATACATATGAGTGAGACATACCATTCCCTAAAGAAGTTTATAATCTAGCATGAAGGTTTGGTTAGCTTTCCCTTCCTGTGACAAAATGCCTGAGAGAATCCGTTTAGGAAAGATGTAGTGCATGCCTGTAATCCCAGCAACTCAGGAGGCTGATATAGAAGGACTGCAAGTTCAAGGCCTACCTGGGAAACTTAGCAAGACCCTATTTCAAGAAAGGGGAGGTGGGGGTGGGCTGAGTATGTAGCTCAGTAGAGCATCCTTGAATTCAACCCCCAGTACCACAAAAAAAAAAAAAAAAGAAAAGAAAAATGGCTGGAGATGTTTCTCAGTGGCAAAGTGCCCCTGGGTTCAATTCCCACTACTGAAAACAAACAAACAAAAAAAGTGGAGAAAACGTCATTTTGGCTCATGATTCAGAGGGTACCATTTATGTCACTTGACACCATTGCCTTTGGGCCTGTGGCAGCAGCAGAGAACATTATGGTGGGAACACGTTTGGGGAGGAAGCCTATTCACTACATAATGGCCAGAAAGCAAAGAAAGAGATAGAATGCAGCTGAGTTCCCAATATCCTCTTCAAGGGCACTCCCCCAGTGACCTAACTATCTCTCACTAGGCCCTACCTCTTAAAGGTTCCACCACCTCTCAATAGAGCCATAGGTTGGCAACCAAGCCTTTAGCACATGGGCCTTTGGGGACATTTAAGAACCATACAGTAGCAGAGATGTTGTGCATAAATAATGGCAAAATAATGTTGACAGTTGTAGTAGTGGTAAAAGCAAGCAGAGTGTTGTAAAAGTTCCAAAGTAATGATAGACATCATGTATTTATTGAGTATTATTTATGTGCTTTGTAAAAGTTATGAATTGGATGCTTAGTATCTGCTGGGCATTGTGCTTAGCACAGCACTTGTAAACTGGAAAGGTCCTTTGACATAACAATGCTATCAGATAGTCAGGGTTCTCTCCATTCTATGGAAGGAAAAAGTGAGGCCCAGAAAAGTTTCAGGAACATACTCAAGCTCATATAACTAGTGAATTAATGAACTAGATTGTACCCACATTTGTCTGAATGCAGAGTTTATGCTCTCCGAAGTGGCCTTGGTTCTTGTCAGTATGTCACTAACTCTATTTTGGTTATTTATTGCTGAGAAGCAAATCACCTCAAAATTTAGTGGATCAAGGCAGGGATGATCAATATTTCTCAGTGGGTTGGCTGTCCAGTCCTATTGGTGTGACCTGGCTCCCTCATACTGCTGCAGTCATCTGGAGACTGGACTTCCCTTGATAGTAAAAGATTCTCTCTTCTACAGCGGCATCTCTCCCACCTCACTGCAACCATTCACCCCAAGTAGTTATATCTTAATTTTAGTTAAGTCAATCAGGTGTTTATATTATTATGACTATGTACATACTGTTGACCACTGTTATGGTTTAGATCTGGAATGTCCCCCAAAGTCTGTGTGTTGAAGGCTTAGGCACAGTGCAACAATATTCAGAGGTGGGGCTTTTAGGAAATGGTTGGATCATGAGGGCTTTGACCTCATCAGTGGATTACTCCATTGATAGATTCATAGCTGAATGAACTATTGGGAGGTGGTGGAAACTCTAGAACGTGGGACCTAGTTGAAGAGAGTGAGTCCTTTGGAGTATACCCTTGGGACTATATCTTATCTTCAGCACCTTTTGCTCTCTCTGTTTTCTGGCTGCCATGAGGTTGGCAGCTTAATTTAGCTATGCCCATCCTCCATAATGTAGCACCTTACCACAGGCCTAGCAACCACAGAGCCAGCCAACCATAGACTGTTGTTTATGTCAGGTATTTTGTTATAGCAATGAAAGCTGACTAACACAACCACCAAGCCATGTCATTTATATATTCCTGATATACAGAAAAATTTGCAATTTGGAAATATAGGTACCTCATCTGCATATTGTGTTACTCAAAAGATTGGGAGTTTCAGAGAGTTTTGGGGCTGATCATTTCTTTGGCACATTGCATATCTGGCTCTCAGTAAGTAGTTGTAGAATGATTAAACACAGCCTGACACTCAAGTGACAAGTTCAGTCTGTTCAAGACCCTGATTGTTTGAGGTATACTATGTGAAGTCAAGACATTTGAAGCCATTGAAATAGTTTGTACTGACATCAGTGTGTCAAAGAATTTCTTTTGCATCTCATTCCTCATTTCCCAAACTCTGGGCATCTTTCCTCTCTCTAGGGAACATATTTTAGTGTGGAAAAGCAGACTTCTTTCTATATACAGTAATCCCCCACATCTGTGGTTTTACTTTCCTCTACTTCAGTTACCCATGGTCTGAAAATCAGCATCACCCAAAGTAGATGATCCTCCTTCTGATATATGGTCCGAAGGTCAATAGCAGCTTTATGCTATATCACAATGCCTATGTCATTTACCTCACTACATCTCATCATTTTGTCATCTCACATCATCACAAGAAGATGTGTATGAGAGAGAGAGAGAGACCATATTTTGAGAGAGACCACATTCATATAACGTTTATTATACTATATTGTTATAATTGCTCTATTTTATAATTATTATTAATTTCTTACTGTGCCTAATTTATAAGTTAAACTTTATCATAGATATGTTTGCATAGGAAAAAACAATATATAAGGCTTGGTACTATTCATGGTTTCAGACATCCACTTGGGAGTCTTAGAACATATCCCCCCATGGATCAGGGGGGACTACTGCACTGCTTATTTCTTCACACATGATGCTGAGAAAGCACCTGATTTAATTATTTGCAGAGTTAACACTTGCAACAATCAATCAAAGTCAGGATGTTGGTTAGTTCCCTGTGGATTGTTTTCTGGGAATATAGCAGGGTATGGATTGGCATCAAGTTGAATCTGCTCTGTAAATAAAGGTAATTGTACCTAAAGACTAATCCTCATATTGCCCCAGGAACACCTCTCACTTGGCCAGGCTACATCATAGCTCCTAAAATAACTACTAATGAACAAAACATCTCTTCTCCTATAGCTTGATTTCTCAGTTATAATCAGAACAAGCTGTCATCCAGCTCTTACTCTTCATATATGTGTGACATGTTTGCTAAGTGCTGAGTCGTACACCTCACTATAAAGCAAAATATCAAAGAAGCACATATTATTTTTGTCAATAGCTAATTCTTCTTTTTCTTTGAACATGATATATATCATCAATTTTGAATTTGCTGTTACAAGCTTCCAGAAATAATGTGATTTATAAGTGTGTTTCCCATAAGAACAATTTTGAATCATACCACTTTAGGTTGGTCTCTTCTCTATCTTTAGGTATAAATTTTTAATTTGCATAATAAGAAGCATTGTTTTCTGCTTGTTTTGACTAAACACAGTATACCAGAGAGGTCATACTGTTTGATTTGAAATGACAGAGTTTCAGTGCCTTTGTTCTACTATTTAAAATGTTATATAACAGACCATGTCCTGGGGAGTTTTAAATAGATCACAGATCTAATAAAAATCTGATTTTTAGATATTATTCATTATACTTACAATGGAAACTTTTCTTTTTTAGCTACTTGTCAGAAATCATAAGAAGATTCACTTGTCCTAGCATTTACAGATTCATAGTAAAAGTGAGACTAGAGCCCTTTTGATTATATTTATGACATTATTTTAAGTTGGAGCTTGTATAAACCTTTTGTCATCACTGCTTTTCAATAAACCACTTGTGAATCATTGACCCATTTCTGTAAATTGTGTATTCAACTTAATAGCACAACAATAACTATGGAAAAAATGCAAATTCAACAGATGTACTCAATAGCTTGGAAACAATGTGAGATAATATTAGCTGAACCCAGCAACATTGTTAACAATGTTAACAGTGATGAACTGGTTATGAGGATGAATATGTAAGTTCAGAACACGAGGGGAAGCATGCCTAATGGGGGGATGGGTAGACCCATACCACTGTGCTAAGGTTTGGGTATGGTTTGTGTGTGCCCTCCCAAAGGTTCAGGTACTAGAAGGTTAGTCTCCAGTGGGCAGATGTTGAGAGGTGGTGGAACTGAGAAGAGATAAGGTTGAGATAAGGTCAAGAGAGAGAATCTTTTCTAATGCTTAAAAGAGATTAATATAGTTTGCTTCTTTGATATGTATTGAAACATCACATGGTATCTCACAAATATGTAAACTTTTTATGTCAATAAAAAATTAAAGATCTTTAAAAAGAAAGACAAAACAAGTCTGGCCCCTGAATCTCTGGTTTCCTGTCTTGCCACATGACCTCTCCTGCTCGCACGTGTTCCCACCATGATGTTGTCAGCCAGGTAATGATGCGGCTAGAAGACCCTCACCAAAGGTCAAACAGATGCTAACACCATGCTCTTGAATCTTCAGAACAGTAAGCTAAATAAACCTTTTTTCCCTTCTTCCTTTGTCTTCCTTTCTCCCTCTTACTTACTTTCTTTCTTTCATGCCTTATGTGTGCTAAGCAAGTGCTCTACTACTAAGCTACAACCACAGCCTCTAATCTCTTTTCTTTATATACTACCCAGTATATCATCCTTAAAGAAAAGGGGAACAGTAAAACACCATGTCCTTGAAGGCCTCCTTTCTGTTTCTAATAATATAGCCAAGTTAAGGGAACAATGAAAATAAGCCTAAGCTGCAAAGTGCAGATACATATTATCTTGAAGGATACTGGTTTTCTGTTTTGCACACTGGGAAACGAGCGCAAGTTACTGTTATCTGTAGAAAGCTACTTTCTTGCATGTACACCAAGACTTGGGATCCTGATCATACAGGCAAGCCAATGCTAATGATATCACTGCTTCTGCAGCCTAACATATAACCCCTTTCTGAGTGGGGTCAGGTGTGGAACTGAGGGCAGTGTGAAAGGATGGTGTCACTCATCCTGCCAACTGCCACTGGACAGGATGCCATGAAGGAGGGGAGGTGCTGCTTAGCTAAGCACCATGATGATGGAGGGGCTGTCTGTTCAGCCTGTTGCCCTTGAACTCTTCTTGGAACAATCACTGATCTCTCATAAGCGTTCCCCAATTAATCGTGTCTTCCATGCTGTCCTCAAGCACTTTCTTTCACTTTCCCACCACCTACCCCCACTGCCCTGGCCTAATTGGGCTGTGGGTGTGATACCCAGCCTTAGCGTATTTTCTTATACTAACAGAAAATGGACTAAGACACTGGTTAATAAGATAATGAACATGTTATGAGCATATTAAAATAGCCTAAACTCTTTAGATAACTGCCGCTTTTGTTAAGGTCTAGATTTTCCCTCTCCTTCACCTAATAGCTTTTCATCACAATCTTAACTGTCAAGCCAACAAGGGACTTTATATATTGCTGAGAAATTAACTCGTTTGAAGGATCTGCTTTGGGATCCTCCCTGAGTACCTCTTCTTTCTTCCCCAGCCACACTAAGCAGGTAATGCTCATTAAAAGATCGCAGAGGACTGGTGATGTAACTCAGTGGTAGAATGCTTGCCTGGTGTGCATAAGGCCTTGGGTTTAATTTCCAGCACTGAAAAAAAAAAACAATTGAAAAAGGAGAGATTCCAAATGCAATGGCTCATGCCTGTAATTCCAGTGATTCAGGAGGCTGAGGCAGGAGAATCACAAGTTCAAGGCCAGCCTGGCCAATATAAAGAGGCCTTAAGCAACTTAGCGAGACCATACTCAAAATAAAAAAATTAAAAAGTGCTGGGGATGTAGCTCAGTGGTAAAGTGCCCCTGGATGCAATCTCTAGTACCAAAATAAGAGAGAAAAGGAGAGAAATCACAGGAGCTGTGAAAATAATAATCTTATGCTTCAGATCTAATGAAAATGAATGAACAAAATTTGTTCCATTGTTTTTTTCCTCTGAAGCCACCTTACCGTCTATAGATAGGCTGCCTCCTACCCGTTGCCCTGGTTGGGATGGGTTAGAATGGTTCTCTTTGAGGGAAAGGAGGAAATTAGTAGGCAGCAATGTCAAAGGATTATGGAGTTGAGCTACAGAAGCAAGGCTTCAAGAACGTACTCATACCTCTGTCTCCCTATTTGCCAATTGGAAATGATAGCAGAAACATAGAGAACTCAGCTCCACCTCCTCATTTGACAGATGAAGAACCCAAGTTTCAGACTTATCTTGTCACTTGAGGGTTCATCTGTGTTTAATCATTCTACAACTACTTATTGAATGCAAGGCAATGTTCCAGATGGATGGTCAGGCCAAAAGCTCTCTTCAATTCCTGGTCTTTGAATAACACAGTATGCAGATGAGATACCTACATTTCCAAAGTGGCCAGTGTAAATTCCTTTTTTTCCCCATATTGTAAAGCTAAGAATATAATTCTTCTATATATCAAGAATACACAAAGCCAGGCACAGTGATGCACATCTGTAATCCCAGCTGCTCAGGAAGCTGAGGCAGGAGGATTGTGAGTTCAAAGCCAGCCTCAGCAAAAGTGAGGTGCTAAGCAACTCAGTGAGACCCTGTCTCTAAATAAAACACAAAACAGGGCTAAGGATGTGGCTCAGTGGTTGAGCGCCCCTGAGTTTAATTCCTGGCACCAAATAAAAGGAAAAGAAAAAGAATACACAAAATATTGCTTGTTGGTCAATGGCATTTGACCTATTCTGCTAAGAGGGAAATTTCTATCATAGGCCCTGAAACTACAAAATCAGGAATATTTGGAAAGCCAAGTGCATGTGCCTGTAATGCCAGCTATTGGGGAAGCTGAGGCAAGAGGATTGCCAGTTTGAGTCTTGGCAACTTAACTAGCCCATCTCAAAATAAAATGTAGCCAAGCATGATGGTGCATGCCTATAATCCCAGTGACTTGGAAGACTGAGACAAGAGGATTGCAAATTCAAGACCAGCCTCAGCAACTTACCAAGGTCATAAGAAACCTAGTGAGAAATGAAAATAAAAGGGCTGGGGATGTAGCTCAGTGGTAGAGTACCCCTGGGTTCAATTCCCAATACACACCCCCCAAATGCAAAAAAGGGCTGGGGGCATGGCTCAGTGGTATAGGTCCCCTGGACTCAATTCCAAGCACTGCAGAGATAAATAAGTAAACAAACAGATAAAAGAATGTTTGGAGATATCGTGGTAAATACTAATAATCAGAACTAAAAGTTGTTTCTACTAGAAAAATGGGTTTGAAGCAGTTCTTTTATTGCTTGAAATTATAGGCATGTGTAACTTAAAAAAATAAAAAGTAAAAATAAAAATGTCACTGTAGGGGGCTTGGGCTGTGGCTCAGTGGTAGTGCACTTGCCTGGCATGTGTGAGGCACTTAGTCTGCCCAGTTGAGGTGACAAGGGCATAAACAACAAGACAAACTGGAGAAGGGCTCGATTCTCAGCACCGTGTATAAATAAATAAAATAAAGGTCTATCAACAACTAAAAAAAATTTTTTTTAAAGTCACTGTAGAAAATTTGGAAAATAGAGAAAATCATAAGTGAGGTAAAAATCCCATAGAATTGATCTAGCCAGTCACAAATGGCTTTATAAAACCAGCAAAATAGCAACTTTTTCCCTTTTTTGTTTTCAATAATAAAAAGAATGACCAATATTTAAAATATTTTCTATGCAAAAAAGAATTCATTTTCCCCATTCCTTCTTTTTTTAAAGTACTGGGCATTGAACCCAGGGTCACTTAATCACTGAGCCCTTTTTAATTTTATTTTGAGCCAAGGTCTCACTAAATTGCCTTTGAATTTGTAATCTGCCTTTGAACTTGTAATCCTCCTGCCTCACTCCCCAGTAGCTGGGATTACAGGCATGCACCACCATGCCCGGCTTCCCTGTTTCTTCTTTAAGAAAAAGAATTACAAAGTCGCCCTGCCCCCATACACCAAAGTAGGCTATCTGTTCAAAACAAGCTACTAAATAATCTCTTATATTACAGTAAAAGATAATTATACTAAGTTGGATTCTTTTAAGGCTTGCAAGGATTTTTAAAATTCATCAAATGGTAGAATAATTATGAATGTGAGAAGATAGAAGCGAACCCTAGTTTCTAACTACACCTTGTAGAACGGAGAGAGAAGTACTTTCTCTAAGATGACTTTTCAATTGTGAGAATAAACCCTGCCTAGCTCACCTCCCTCCTCACACTCTCCTACCTCTCCTGCCTATATGAGGAATGTTTGGATCTCTTTTTGAGTGAGACAAAGACCATAAGATTATATGAGTCTTTCAGCAAACTTCCTGCTTAATATTTAGTCTGCCCAGTCGAGGTGACAAGGGCATAAACAACAAGACAAATTGGGGAAGGGTTCAAACCAGTGGAAGGAAATTGGCTGCCTACTCTGGGTATGGCATCATCTCATTTAGTTCATGGCCCTATTCGGGCCTGTGGCCCAAGCTGTCTTTGGAGCTTTCCTTTCACTGGCTGCTGAGGTCATATTTAGCAATTATAAAGAAGAGCTAATTTTAAAAAATTGAACTGAAACTCTTGTGACTAGGAATGTAATTGAAAAGTACCAGCATTAAAAGTTCTTCATCTTCCCCCCATAAAAACCCAGGGTCATGATCAAACATTTACCAGAGCTGGAAGAGCAGAGCCTACAGGCACAAAGGAGTGGAAGAATGATTAATCTGGGAACTCCTAATGGGTCATCACACGGTGGTTTTAAGGAACAGTAAATTGCTGTTAAGACTGCTCTGTTTTATTTGTTTTGTTTTAGGTGGTTTGATGTTCTGGATGTTTCTCTATTGATGTAGGGTCTCAAAATGTTTATAAGAGATGAACTCTCAAAGTACCCTAAAAGAACAGATCCACTTCCACCCATCCAAGAACTGTCAGAATGTACTAGATCTTTTGGAGTGAGAAATGTTATTTTGAAATCTGCTTATGGGCAGGAAGGCTTACATCAGGGAATGGGGCTATTGGCAGCCTTCCCATCTCCTGCCATACCCAGGGCTGACTGCACTGGCCACGTGCTTGCTTTTTCGTCCCCTGGGGAAGTATGTTGAGTTACAGAAAAGCTAGCCAGAAAAGACAAAGCCACAGAAGGAGTTTTTTTCTGGATCCATTTACAAGCTTTGGATAGCCTCTGATCAACTGGGTGCTGCAGCAAATTCTGCCTGTGACTTTAAGGATTTGTATCTGATTGTGGGTTATTTCCTTAACTCGTCCATCTGACTCATGTGAACAATTTTCTCCTCCATGTATTCTTTAATAGGAGCATGTTTACTGATCTGAGATGAGAGCTGCTTTCTTTTTCCTTTTGTTAAATAATTGGATGACATTATTACTAATCTTGTCTTCTTCCTTCTGTGCCTTTCTTTGAAAAATGAATCGTTTTTCTCATGCTGTGGGGTTTTCTGGTGACAATACAAAACTATGTCTTCTGGGTCTCTCTTTTTTCTTTTTGGTCCTGGGCCATTAGAGCCCTACACTTTTTTGGAAGGAGGTGTGAGGCTGTGTGTTTTAATTTCTCTGGCAATGCTATGTATTCCTGACAGTACCAGGAAAATTTAGCTTTATTTTTCATTTCATTTCTTTCCTTGGGCAACTGATTTTCTTCAACCTCCTCCTATTATGGTTATTTTTATTTTGTACTCCAGGATACTGTACCTGGAAAAATAGCAAGATAACAAACAGTATTGGCAATGCTATGTGCTATTTACAAGAATCATTATTTTAATATGAACATTTGAGGTAAAAATTATCAATAAAATTCGACATTCTTGTCTCTCATATATAGGAAAAACTTAATACATTGCTACTATATTGTTGAATGAATGAATTAAGTAGCTAAATTATTCTGTAGTCAGTTTTAACTTATAGAAAGAGTACATGAACTATATAATAGATGATTTACTATTCATTTCTACTTATCTCCTCTACACTTCCCCATATATGATATAGGTTTCTACCTTTATTAATAGGTCATTTTCATGGTTAATAAGAATTTCACAAGATTTGGATTTTTTCTTAGGTAGTACATTTAATATTATAAAAAATTAAGACAATATAAAAAGGTGTACATAATGAGAAATCTTAATTCCCCATCTCTATCTACACTGCTCTTTTCCTACCCTCAACAAGTTTTATTCATGTCTTATAGATTCTTCCATCTTCCACTGTTTCTATATATAGATACAAGCTACAAGCAAATATGTATTTGTTATGATTAAAGGTTGTTACACAAAAGTAACATACTGGGCAGGGTCTTGAACAAATTTGAATGCCAGTTTTTAGAGATTTTGTCATTATTTTCAATAGCCCAAATGTGAAAAGAAACCAGATGTCCATCAACAGATGACAAAGTGTGGTCTATCCACATAATGGAATATTATTTAGTCATAAAAGAGAATGAAGTTCTGGTGTATGCTATAGAGGTATGACCCTGGAAAACGGTACACTAGGTAAAACAAGCCAGAAACAAAATATTTGTCTAAAATATAAAATTTCACATTAATTTTTTTGTGGTACTAGATATGGAACCCAGGGCCTTGTACATGCTAGGTAATGCTCTACCCCTTAGCTATACTCACAGCCCCTGCTTCCACTTCTAAGACATACTTAGGGAATTCATAAAGACCAAAAACTAGACCATAGGTTACCAGGGGCTAGAGAGAGGGATATGGGGAGTTATTGCTTGATGATGACAGAGTTTGTTCCTGGTGATGACAAAGTTTTGGAAATGGATAGTGATGATGGTTGTACAATCTCATAAATGTAATCAATGCCCTGAGTTGTACACTAAAAATTGTCAAAATGGGAAATTTTATGTTATATGTATATATATTTAACCACAATTAAAAAAAAATAATAATGCACTAAAATGTACACTTCAAATGGTTGACTTGTATGGCATGTGAGTTATATTTCAAAAACAATTTATCCTAGATGGATAAATAGATCAGGAAACACAGAACTTCCTCATTCCTACTTATTTATTCACTATAACTGTGATTATATGGATTACTAGCGTTTATTAACCAAACCCAATCTTTTGCTATTCCACACAGTGCTATAGTGAATTACCTTGGCCATTTGTCACCATATAGGAGTGTGAGGAGGTCTCCAGGAGCTAAGTAGACCTCTACTTGGACCATCCAGGTTCTTGGCCATGTTGCAAAAAGATTTAAAGACATGTCAGCTATGAGTAGCAGAGAAAGTGATAGATTGATCGATTGATTGATTGATTTAGCACTACTGGGGATTGATCTAGCTAAATTGCTGAGGCTGGCCTCAAATTTGCCTCAGCCCCTACCCGACCCCAGTCACTGGGATTATAGGCATGCACCTCTGCTACAGGCTTACAAGAGATTTATTATAAAAGGAAAGTACACACTTGAGAATGGGAGTGTGGGTGATCTCAGAGAGAGAGAAAGAGTCACTTCATCTCCGTCTGGGGTTTTAACATTTTAGAGGAGCAGGAGCTAGAGGGTTGAACTAGAGGTGGAGTCAGGGTAGGGTTATGCAATTTTGTGCCACTGTGCCTTGTGTCACACATTGCCATCCCATCTTCTAATCATACTATTTCCTACAATATATATGTCTCATTAGCATCTTAAATTGCCTCCCAAGGGTGTGCATCTTTCTGTTATAATGAGTTAGGGTCATTCCTGTGTCACCAAAGTCTCTAAAGTGCATGCTTCCTAAAGGAGTGGTTCCTCCAGATGCCTTGTGGTTATCTTGTAGTGAAGCTCTGGGCAAAGACAAAGACACAAACACATGGTATGGGTTGTTTGCAAGAAGTTTGTTCTGCTTCCCAGTGGTTTATGAGCATTTTTTTTTTGAGACTCAGTGTTCTCTATTTATCCCTAAATCCGTAACTCACATTCATGTGAAGGTATCACATGGGGATATCAAGTCTGCTGATACATCTTTGGATTTTTGGTAATCTGGCAAATGAGAATTACTATGTTCAATTACTATGACTAATCTTGAGGATTTTTCACATATGTAAGGGCCATTTTTTTTTTGTCTGTGAATTGCCTATATACCTTTTATTATTCTTCTGTTGGTGTGGTTGATCATTTTATCTCTCTTATTTGGGAGCTTTTATATACAAGGGGAGCAATCTTTTGAGTCATTCATAAAAGGCCATCTCCTCTACAAAGTGACAAAGGAGACAAAGGAATTTGCCTGTGTTTTCTTTTCTTTTTTCTTTTTCTTTTTTTTTTTTTTGTTACAGGGGATTGAACTCAGGGGCATTCAACCACTTAGCCACATTCCCAGCCCTATTTTGTATTTTATTTAGAGACAGGGTCTCACTCAGTTGCTTAGTGCTTTCCTAAATTGCTGAGGCTGGCTTTGAACTCACGATCCTCTTGCTTCAGCTTCCCAAACTGCTAGGATTACAGGAGTGCGTCACCACACCTGATTGCCCATGTTTTCTTTAAGAGTTTTTATTGTTTGAATTTCTACATCTAGCTACTTGAGCCATTTGGAGTTCATCTTGGTATATGTTTGTATGTACAGATCTAGATACATCTCTTTCCAGATGTCAAAATATCAATCTTAATTTTCCAATAATGGTTTTTAATAAAAATCCCTTTACCTGATTTAAGATTCCACCTTTATCATATATTCAATTCTGATATATATTATTTTTATTTCTGTGCTATTTATTCTGTCCCTTTAGTCTGTCCATCTGGTAGTCTGACTGAAACAAATAGTTTGTGTCGCTGTGACCAAAAGACCAGAAAAGAAGAATTTTATAAGGGGAAAAGTTTATTCAGCTCTCATGGTTTCAGAGGTCTCAGTTTATACATGGCTGACTCCTTTGCTCTGGACCTGAGGTGAGGCAGCTCCTTTGTTCTAAGGCAGCATGGTGGAAGGGTGTGCAATCAGGAAGAAGAGAGAGAGAGAGAGAGAGAGAGAGAGAGAGAGAGAGAGAGAGAGAGAGAGAGAGAGAGAGACACTCTAGCTAGCTCTGCTCACCAGGGACAAAATATATACTGCAAAGGCACACCTCCCAGTGACCTATCTCTTCCAGCCAGCCACACCCTACCTGCCACCTACCTTACCTTCATCCACCCAGTTAATCCATTCAAATGCATTAATGTACCAATTAGGCTAAAGTTTTGATAACCCAGTCCTTTTACCTTTAAACTTTCTTGCATTGTATCCCACCTGAGCTTTTGGGGAACACCTCATATCTAAACCATAACACTGTTTTAATTATTGACTTTTAAAAAATCAGATTTTCCTCTCTCTTTGCTCTTCCTTTTCAGAGTTTTCTGGGATATTTTTGTTTGTTTTTCCATCCAATCCTATTCTATTATGACCTTATAAGCCACTTAGTTCACCCTGTTGTGGGGATAAATGCCAAGGGTCCAGACTGAGGTCTGCTACATAATTCATTACAGTATCATGTCAAAATGCATTTTTAGCAGGAATTGAAAAAAAAACTTACAATAAAGCTGTTTACATCACTTGAGATATAATTTTGTTAGTCTTTTTAAACATAATGTTCCATAATTTCCTCAAGTATTCATCTATTAATAGTTGGACATTTTCTATTTTCCCTTATTGTTTATGGAAAACAAAGCAAAACAAAAACCAACTGTGCAATTCTTTAAGCATAAAAACTCATTATGGATCTTTGGCACTGATTATTTGGATTATTGAGGAAACATATAGGCTTTCTTTTCCTTTTGTGGCACTAGGGATTAAACCCAGGAGTGCTCAGATGCTCTACCATTGAGCTAACCTCCAGCCATATGTGTGTGTGTGTGTGTGAGAGAGAGAGAGAGAGAGAGAGAGAGAGAGAGAGAGAGAGAGAGAGACAGACAGACAGACAGACAGACAGACAGACAGACTAGGGATTGAACTCAGGAGCATTCAACCACTAAGCAACATCCCCAGCCTTATTTTGTATTTTATTTAGAGATGGGGTCTCACTGAGTTTCTTAGTGCCTCGCTTTTTTTGAGGCTGGCTTTGAACCCATGATCCTCCTGTCTCAGCCTCCCAAATCTCTGGGATTACAGACCCACACCACCACACCCGGTTTTTATCTTATTTTGAGACAGAGTCTTGCTAAATTGCCCAGACTGGCCTCAAACTTGTGATCCTCCTGCCTTAGCCTCCCAAATAGCTGGAATTATAGGTATGTACCATGTCTCACTACAACATCTTTAAGATGTAGATACCTGGGTTAGGGATGTAGCCAGTTAGGGATGTAGCCATTTACATTTCAGCACACTAGCATATACAGTATCAATTTTGTTACACTTTGTTCAACAGCAATTCATTGTTTCAGTCATTTGAAAAGTCACTTAGGACATTTTAAATGCTGTAAATAAGGGGATGAGTGGGCCCCATGGTGTTGGAATTGGGGTAGAATGGAATCTTTTAAAAAATAAGTTTTGTACAAGTTTTCTCCATCTTCAAATGCTGTTATGCTCTGGGTAGATGTAGATTTATTTACATAGTGGCCCAGGCAACTTCTGGGAGTTAATGTTTATAAGTCTCCTTCCCTCCACCCCTTCAAAAAATACTTCTGGAGATTTGAATTATGAATATTTATAGGGTTGGATTAGGATGGTACTAGTCAAGGCCCAGTGGTTTAAGTAACCAATAAGAATCTTGAAATGTTAAGAGAAATGAAACTAATGGGTAAACCTTGGCATGAACTAGGAAGAGGTAAAGTCCTTCAATTCCAGAGGCTGAGCAACCTTGGGGACAGTGATCAGTGAAGCTCTTTGAATTTATTCCAGAACAGGATGACCACCTACAAATAGAATTTGTTTGATTTTCTTAGTTGTCTTAGGGGCTGAAATTCTTATTTCATTGTCTGTGAACCTCCTTCCCTGACATTACCCTCCACTTGGGTTTAGATTCCAAGCTGGATCCATCTGAATGGAACATCTCTCATTTGAACTTCTGGTAAGTTCTTAGAGATCTCTAGACACAAAGAGAGTGGGAAGGGACTAAGGAACTATATCAGTCAGCTTGGACTGCCTTAACAAAATACCACAAGTAGGTGGCTTAAACTCACATTTCTAGAAGTTGGAAGTCCAAGGTCAAGGTGCCCTCAGTGTCACTCTCTTGGTGAGGCCTCTCTTCCTGGCCTGCAGTTAACCACCTTCTCTCTGTGCCTTCACATGACCTTTCTCTGTGAGCAGATGATGATAGGAGGAGCTCTGTCAGTTGCCGCAGTCTGGCTGGGCATAATTCAGGAGCCACTTGTCAAAAGAAACAAACTTTATTTTTAGAACACACACACACACCAAACCACAGAGCTCTTCAGGAAAACCTTCAGAGCCCAACTGCCACCACTGGCTTCCCACAAGCCTCTCAACCTCCCCCAGTCCTCCTGCTCTTGAGGCCGATTGGTTGGGTCGTGGGGGTGGAGCCAAATAAAGTCCCCCAATGAGCAGCTCCATGGTCTGAAAGGGCGGGGAAACAACCCAAAGAGCATCACCGCAGAGGAGCCAATCAGTTGGCAGCTAGAAGTTTGCTGGGGCCGCTGTGAGCCAATCATCAGCTGGCAGCTGGAAGTTTGCTGGCAGCTGGAAGTTTGCTGGCAGCTGGAAGTTTGCTGGGGCCCCTTCGGCTGTGGCTCTCAACAGTCAGTCTCCCTCTTCTTTTTAAGGATACCAGTACTATCAGATCAGGGTCCCATCTGGTGACCTTGCTTAACCTTAATTACCTTCTTAAAGGCACCATCTCCAAATACAGTCATTGTGGAGAACAGTTCTAGGTTACTCCATGATGTATAGAATAGTCTTCAGACTTTGCCTTATCCTGATTTAACTCCATTTTATAATACAGAAGTTTGCCATGAGTTACTCCATTTTAAGTATAAATACTGAGGCAGAATGACTCTACACCTTGTTTGTAAGTAAACAACCATCATCTGCCTAACCTGACCATATGGCACAAACTGATAGATCAATTAATCGTGCTAATAAAAATGACCACCTACATACATATTGAATTAATCAGAAGCACATAGATACATTGGTTTATTAGACTCATATCAGAAACACCGGACCCATGAGTTTATCGAACACTCAAGGCTACCGAATGAAGCAACCCCTTCACCAGAGGCCCATAAAAGGAGGAGCATCCCTAAGACTGGACACAGAGTCACTCTGACTCCATCACCAGCTTGCTGGTCATGAGTCTTGTCCAGGAAAATCACCACAATGACAAACCTCTGAATCTGTCCTCGGGCTTCAGCATAGCACCATTTCTTCTTCTACTGACAACCACACAACAGCCCACTCCAAGCTGAGACTCTGAAACTATCATCCCTCAGGACCTTAGCCCTAGAATAAGTTCCTGCGCTTTGACAGCTCTGCTCCCTGAATAAATTCTTTGGCTGCTTCCTAATCTCATCTGACCACCTATGGTGACTCTTTGCATTCATATCTGCCCTCTGCCTTTGCTCTCAGTTCAGCCTCCTGAACCCTATGGCTGCCTTAACTCTTTTTTAGTCTTTTTATAACCCTATATATGAAAGTGTGACTTGAGTGTCATAGATACAGGGGTTAAGATTGGAATAAAAGAATCTGTGATTGCCCAGCTTATGACTGTCAGGTGACTCATGAGTGTTTGGTGAACTGCCATCACTGAAAGTGGTGTAGCCTGTGGATTCATTGTTATTCAATGAATTTTGACATTATGGGAAGACACAAATGTGTTTGGTATATGTTAATGATGTAGCTTGTTCACGGCAGTCACACTGCAGGCTAGGGCTTTAACATATGAATTTTAGGGGGTCAGAATTTACTCTCTAATAGGAACCTTAAGAGGGTAGCTGGTACCTCTAGAGTTTTTGCTAATATTGGTAGATTGGGCAGGGAGGTGGGAAATACCAGAATTGACTGTGGATATTATACATAGAATTGGGAGTTGGAAGGGCATTTAGAAATCTGATCCTTATTTTATAGTTAGGGGTCCAAAGAATTCACAAGGGTGGCCTAAATTAAATATAAGACTTGAATTCATTTTACTTCCAGTAAATTATTGATTACATATGTCAGGCCTTCTGCCATTTATATTTCTTTCTCAGCACTAATTTTAATTTGTATTTGTGTTTTACTTTATTACTGTAATGTCTAGGAAGACCCAAATTTGCCCATATTGTTTATTAATCTATCAGTAACAGTGCCTAGCATGTTGTTTGACCATTGATAGTACTCAATAAATATTTGGTGAATGAATTAATGGTAGAATAATAAAAGCTAACCTTTAATAAATATTAATTATTGGCCATGATCAAAACTTTCTTTTTGATAACAGGGATGAAACTCAAAGGAACTTAACCACTGAGCAACATCCCCAGCCCATTTTTTATTTTTTAAGAGAGGGTCTTGCTAAATTGCTTAGGATCTCACTAAGTTGCTTGTGATCTTAAACTTGTGAGCCTCCTGTCTCAGCCTCTCATGCTCCATGCCTGGCTCAAACTCTTTACATACTTGATTGTATTATCTTATTTTCAATTTGTCTTTCCAAATTTTGAGAGAAGGAATCTGGAGCTAAGGAAGGATAACACTTTCTTCAAAGACAAAGCTAGGAAGGTCAGAGTTCAATTTGAATTCAAGACTAGAAGACTCCAAAGTTTATCCAAATGGCAATCAAAACACTGAGTCTGCCTGCTTGAAACTTAGCAAGGATCATAAGGAAAGGAGGGTGATCTTTGGGGGAAATAGAGAAAAACTATATAGAAGTTATCTTTTAAAAACATTTTTTTTTTTTTGGTATTGAACCCAGAGGTGCTTAACCACTGAACAATATCCCCAGCCCTTTTTATATATTTTATTTAGAGACAGGGTCTTGCTGAGTTGCTTAGGGCCTCCCTAAATTGCTGAGGCTAGCTTGGAACTCACGATCCTCCCACCTCAGCCTTTCAAGTTACTGGGATTACAGGCATGTGCCATCACACCCAGCTAGAAGTTACCTTTATTTTTTAAAAAAATTTATTTGCTCTAATTAGTTATACATGACAGCAGAATGCATTTCAATTCATCATACACGAATGAAGCACAACTTTTCATTTCTCTGGTTGTACATGATGTATAGTTGCACCACATGTGCAGTCAGTCATACATGTACCTAGGGTAATGATGTTCATCTCATTCCACCATCTTTGCTATTGCATCATGCCCCCTCCCTTTCCCTCCCTCCCCTTGGCCCAACCAAAGTTCCTTCATTCTCCCTACACCCCCCACCCCCATTAAGGATCAACATCTACTTATCAGAGAGAACATTTGGTCTTCGGTTTTGGGGGATTGGCTTACTTCGCTTAGCATGATATTCTCCAACTCCATCCATTAACCTGAAAATGCCACAGTTTTATTATCTTTTAATGCTGAGTAATATTCCATTGTGTATATATACCACAGTTTCTTTATCCATTCATCTATTGAAGGGCATCTAGGTTGGTTCTACAGTTTGGCTATTGTGAATTGAGCTGCTATAAACATTGAAGTGGCTGCGTCACTGTAGTTTGCTGTTTTTAAGTCCTTTGGGTATAGACAAGGAGTGGGATAGCTAGGTCAAATGGTGGTTCCATTCCAAGTTTTCTAAGGAATCTCCAAACTACTTTCCAGATTGGTTGCACCAATTTGCAGTCCCACCAGCAATGTATGGGTGTGCCTTCCCCCTACATCCTTAGAAGTCACCTTTTAAGAAGTGTCTTTAAAGTATGTTTGGGTGTTGTCTTCAGGGAAGAGTCACTCCTTCATACAGAGGTAAGGACATAAACCAAGTGTTTCAGATATTGGAAAACTGAATAAATTCAGAAGGCCCAGAAGAGGAGGAAAATTGCAACAAGCAGCAGCAAGAGAACTGAGAGGTAATTTGGGTCAAAACTGTGAATGGTCCTATTTGCCAGGGGTCAGAAAAACATGATCTATAGGACAAATTTGTCCTACACATCATTTTTGTTGTCTGTTAAATGAGAACAGTTTTCACTTTTTTTCCCCCAGTACTGGAGATTGATCCCAGGGGTCCTTTACCACTGAGCATATCCCCAGCCCTTTTCATTTTATTTTGAGACAGGGTCTTGCTATGTTGCTGAGGCTGGCCTTGAACTTGGATCCTCCTTCCTCGACCTACCAAGTATTTGGGATTATAAGTATATGTCACCAACACTGGAACTTTTTACATTTTTAAACAATTGTTTCAAAAGAAAATGATGCAACAAAGACCATAGGTTGCTAACAAAGTCTAAAATATACTTGTCCCTCTGTATCCATGGGGGATTGATTCCAGGAAACCCCGTGGATACCAAAATCTGCTCATGCTCAAGTTCTTTATATAAAATGGCACAGTATTTGAATAGAATCTGTGCACATCCTCTTATATCCTTTAAGTCACCTCTAGATTGCTTATAATACCTAATGCAATATAAATGCTATGTAAGTAGTTTTACACTGTATTATTTAGGGAATAGTGACAAGAAAAAAAAAACAGCACATACATGTTCAGTACAGACATTTTTTACCCCAAAATATTTTTCCATCTGCAATAAGTTGAATCTGAGAATATGGAACCTGTGAATACAGAGGACAACTGTTTTTACTATCTGGCCCTTTACAAAAAGAGTTTGCCACTTCTCTGCATTATGCCTGGAGAAGTTTAGATTTTATCTTGTAAAGATTGTCTTATAAGGACAATTGTTGCTAAATAGTCAAGAAGGAGAAAAATTGCTTACCTTTGGGAGATAAGGGAGGTGAAAAAGGAGTAACTGACCTTAAAATTTGTCTTATTACTTTGGGCAGCTTTAAAGATAGCAATAGTTGCCGCAAGCAGCGGCAAGTGCCTATAATCCTAGCAGCTCAGGAGGCTGAGGCAGGAGGATTTCGAGTTCAAAGCCAGCATCAACAACTTATCGAGGCCCTAAGCAATTTAGTGAGACCCTGTCTCTAAATTAAAAAATAAAAATATAAAGGGCTGGGAATGTGGCTCAGTGGTCGAGTGTCTCTGGGTTCAATCTCAGCACCAAAACCAAAAAGATAGCAAGAGTTGTTTTGGAATATCTAGTAAGATGTGACTTGTGTCACCAAGATAAGGAAGAAGATTGTCCATTGAGTGGAAGTGTTGTCTGCTGTCCTGTTTTGTTTTTGGCAATCGGAGCTAAATTATTTTGAACAACATATAAGTTTGTCATAAACTTTTGAAATAATACCCATTGAAAAGTTAGGGACTACCCAAATAATGTTCTGCTGCAGCTGTAGATATAGGTGTTCACAATGAAAATGTTTATAGGTGCAAACTGATAAAAAAAAAATTATACCATGTTTTAGTCAGCTTTTGCTGCTATGATCAAAAGACCTGCCAAGAATAATATTTGGACTCAAGATTTCAGAGGTCTCAGTCCATAGACAGCTGACTCTATTGCTCTGGGTTTTGGTGAGGCAGAACATCATGGTGGAAAGGAGTAGAGGAGAATACCTCAGGATAAGAAGCAGAGAGACAGCTCCACTGTCAAGGGACAAAAGTTATATCCCAAAGGGCATGCCTCCAAGGACTCACCTCCTCCAGCCACACCCTACATGCCTAACATTACCACCCAGTTAATGTATTGATCAGGTCAAGGCTCTCAACTGTTTTACCTCTAAACTTTCTTGCATTGTCTCACACATGAGCTTTTTGTTGAGAGCCACAGCCAAAGGGGCCCCAGCAAACTTCCAGCTGCCAGCAAGCTTCAGACTGCCCCAGCAACATCTAGCTGATTGGCTCCTCTGCGGTGATGTTCATTGGGCTGTTTCCCTGCCCTTCAGACTGCCAGCTGATGATTGGCTCACAGCTGCCCCAGCAACATCTAGCTGATTGGCTCCTCCACGGAGCTGCTCATTGGGTGACTTCTTTGGCTCTGCCCACGCAACCCAGACAATCAGCTCAAAAGGTAGAGCTTAATGCAGTATTACAAACTTTTGTGATGTTTAAAGATTCTGTATTTAATTTATTTTCTGATAGCCAGTATATAGTTAATGCTATAGTATCCCTTGAAGATGCTGGTAGAATTTCCCCTTCTTCTACTGTTTTCTCTTTGTTTTCCACTATACAAAGTTTAATCTGGGACAGAAAAGATCCATTCTTTATAGGACATATCAGGGCACATACAGGATTGCCTGGAGCCCTTAGTTTAGGCAATGATTTAGCAGATAAAACTACACGTGACATACATATTTTCTCTGTACTAGAAGAAGCTATAAATTTTCATGAAAGATTCCATGTCAATGCTAATACTTTACAAAAGCGTTTTAAAATAACTAAGGAACAAGCTAGACAAATAATAAAACAATGTCAAAATTGTGTGACCTTTTTACCACAAGTTAATCTTGGAGTCAATCCTAGAGGATTGATGCCTAACCATATTTGGCAGATGGACGTCACACACTTGCCAGAATTTGGAAAATTAAAATATTTGCATGTTACAGTTGATACTTCTTCTGGATTTTTGATGGGCTCCCTTCATGCCGGCGAAAAAACTAAAGATGTTATAGCTCATTGCTTACAAAATTTTGCCACTGTGGGCATTCCAAAACAGTTAAAAACAGATAATGCCCCTGGTTATACGTCTACTTCTTTTAAACAATTTTGCTCATCATTTGGCATTACTCATATAACAGGAATCCCATACAATCCACAGGGACAAGGCATAGTTGAAAGAGCTCATCAAACTATTAAAATGTACTTATTAAAGCAAAAAGATGGAATTGGGAAGGGGTATATATTCCCCAAAGATAAACTTAAAATAACCCTTTTTACTCTAAACTTTTTAAATTTGGATTCATCAGGACTTAGTGCTGCAGAAAGGCATATGTGTCCAAAAAATGTACATAAGCCCAAGGTACTTTGGAAAGATATTCTAACAGGACAATGGAAAGGTCCTGACCCAGTAATTGTCTGGAATCGGGGGTCTGTTTGTGTGTTTCCACAGGAAGAACAGCAGCCGATTTGGATTCCAGAGAGATTAACCAAGGTTCTGACCCAGAACAGCAGCCGATTTGGATTCCAGAGAGATTAACCAAGGTTCTGACCCAGTGATTGTCTGGAGTCGGGGGCCTGTTTGTGTGTTTCCACAGGGAGAACAGCAGCTGATTTGGATTCCGGAGAGATTAACTAAAATCCTGACCCAGTGATTGTCTGGAGTCGGGGGTCTGTTTTTGTGTTTCCACAGGGAGAACAGCAACCGATTTGGATTCCAGAGAGATTAACTAAAGCGATTTCTACAGACCAAAAAGAAGATGATTTAGCTCAAATCCATAATAGCTGATATCCAAAACTCTAATTTGGCTATCCTTACATCTGCGACAGAACCAGGATGCTTTTTTCAATATCTATTTTATTATTGCCCTTTCCCATATCATGAAGTTCTATTTTATTTTTTTGAGCTCATACAGACCTAGGTTAATGTTTTGCTGATCAGTTCTATTTTTTTTTTGACTATAGAGTTTTTAAACATTGCAATAGAGATTTTACCTGTAAAAAGTTATAAGGCCTTTACTATTATGTTATGTGTTGTATGTATTATATTATGTGTGCACACTTGTGTTTTGTGTTATATGTTTGAATGTACGTATGTCCAATGTATGTATTTTCATATATATGATGAGCGCTCATGAAAAGATGGATCCAAATTTTTTTTTTATTCACGTGATTTAAATGGTTTAATTTAAATTGGGTAAATAACTGTTAAGAATTGTTTTAATATGTAAACAAAAAAGGAGGTTAACAGATCTGTTTGTTTACTCTCACCTTTCGTTTTCATTATATTTAATAATTCTCTTCACTATAATGTAAATTGTTAAGAAAATTGTTTTCTTTTAGTGCCTTCTGAAATGTTACCTAATTTTTTCTTTAGCCATTATTGCCAGAATTTCTATCTTCAGATGAAGATAATATAAATTGTTAAGAAAATTGTTTTCTTTTAGTGTCTTCTGGAATGTTACCTAATTTTTTCTTTAGCCATTATTGCCAGAATTTCTATCTTCAGATGAAGATAATATAAATTGTTAAGAAAATTGTTTTCTTTTAGTGTCTTCTGGAATGTTACCTAATTTTTTCTTTAGTCATTATTGCCAGAATTCCTATCTTCATCCCTGTGCCGGTGAAGACAAAGATAAAACTAATCTACAGTTTCTGCAATAGCCATCACTGAACTGCTTACAGAACTTGCACTGAACTGCTTACAGAACTATGTGTCATTTGTATGCATTGTGAACTATCTGTTGGTGCAGCGACTTGTGGTAGTGTTGGGGTATTTTTGCTGATGATTTCATCGGTGGTACAATTTTCCCAAAAGGAGCCGTCAATTGACTTGGTATATCTTCCTCCCTTCTGCTTGTCATGATCATTCAGCTAAAATTTGAGGGTCAACAGAGGTGAGGCAAAGAACCTCACCCCCCCCCCCCGCTGAGACCTCTCCACAGGTGTGGCTGTATACTGGACCGGTAGTCAATGACGGGTAAGATCCAATTACAATGGTACCAACCTAAGACAGGAGGCTGACGCCCTGAGGTCAGCTCATCCGAAGACGGGTAAGGACCATATGTATTGGACAACCTAAGGCAGGCACGGTCCATAAGCCACATGCTTGTTGTTTAAACAGAGGGGGAGATGTTGAGAGCCACAGCCAAAGGGGCCCCAGCAAACTTCCAGCTGCCAGCAAGCTTCAGACTGCCCCAGCAACATCTAGCTGATTGGCTCCTCTGCGGTGATGTTCATTGGGCTGTTTCCCTGCCCTTCAGACTGCCAGCTGATGATTGGCTCACAGCTGCCCCAGCAACATCTAGCTGATTGGCTCCTCCACGGAGCTGCTCATTGGGTGACTTCTTTGGCTCTGCCCACGCAACCCAGCCAATCGGCCTCAAGAGGAGGAGGATTGTGGGAGGTTGAAAGGCTGGTGTGGGGGAGAGAGGCTTGTGGAAGCCGGTGGTGGCAGTTGGGCTCTGAGGGTTTTTCCCTGGAGCTGTTTTGTTTGGCGTTTGTAGTTCTAAAAATAAAGTTAGTTTCTTTTTGACAAGTGGCTCCTGATTTGTGCCAAGCCAGACTTCGGCAGCTTTTAGGGGATACCTCACATCTAAAGCATAACATACCATTTAAAGTGGAAATTTTAAAAAGTCACCCCCTTGAGTACACCAGGAGGATCATAGGACTTTGAAAAGTCTGTGTATACAATTTACACAATAAACAACTTGTCATTCAGCCAACAAAATGACAGCTCTTTCATTACTGAGGAGGAAGAAAATCCACACTAGAAAAATACATTATATAATCAGCTTCCTTAAGGTAACAGCAAGGGCATATCTCCCCAAGATGGAAAGGAGACCATTAAAAACTTCCTTCTCAACACTTAAAGTTTTTAGAGAAATGATTGCCTTTTAATTCATTTTTTGGGTATATCAAGGTCTATTCTTTGGTATCTTAAGGGAAGTATTTTGTTTTCATTCTCTTTCATTTCTCCATAGCCATTTGGTTCTAAATACCATTTCCCTGACAGCAGAAAGGCTTCTTTCTGTAATGGGCAGATATTGCTAAGAATATGTCAAAGTGTCATTTAACCCAGATAACCCTTCATTTTGTTCTTCCAGTTTATGATTTTCCTTTCTCTTCTCTCAGTAGCCTGCCATTTGCTATTTCTCTATTTGTTAGCACCTTATTAGGAATGGGCTGGTATATTAGTCAGATTTCCATCACCATACTAAAATGCCTAAGATAATTAATTTATAAAGAGAAAAGGTTTATTTCACTTGTGATTCTGAAGGGTCCAGTCCAGTAGCAGTCCCATGCTTTGGACCTCTGATGAGGGCACCAGATGGTTATATCAGCAAACACCTGTCCAAGCAAACTGCTCACATCACAACTAGGAACAGAGGCAGGATGGGCCAGGGTCCTACATCCTCTAGAGGGGTATGTCCTCAGTTATTTAAAGACCTCTCATTCAACCCTACCTCCCTCAAAGTTATACCATCTCACAAAAGCAAGGGACCAAGGCTTTAACACATACACTTTTGGTGGACACTTATCCAAACTATAAAAGGAAAATTACAATGAAAGAAACATCAAAAGAGATTTTCAAAATGAAGTCAGGAAGCCAATAGGAAGCGGGACTTATACACATCACCAGCTGCTACCTGGAACATGAACTTTGGTCATCTCTTAGCTTTGACCTCAGTCATCTGGGATGACAAGAAAAACTAGACAATTACATGGTGCCCAAAGGTTCACGATGCATATCAAGAGGATTTTGGACTCTTCTTTTATAGACACTTCCATTCTTTTTGTACTTTTTTTTGGGGGGGGAGGATACTAGGAATTGAACTCAGGGGCACTCGACCACTGAGCCACATCCCCAGCCCTATTTTGTATTTTATTTAGAGACAGAGTCTCACTGAGTTCCTTAGTACCTCACTTTTGCTGAGGCTAGCTTTGAACCTGTAATCCTCCTGCCTCAGCCTCTTGAGCCACTGAGATTACAGGTGTGCACCATGGCACCTGGCTTGTATTTTCTTTTTAAAATTTTTTTTCTATGGGTCCTATAGCCCCTGTTCTTACCCAACTTTCAATCACCATATAAACTCTCACTTTATCTGCCTCTTCAGAACATGGATTCAGAGGTATCTGAATCTTTGTCTCCCAAATTACAATTCCTAAGACCTCATTTGCAGTTATTCAGTTTTTATTAATTCAAAATTTATAGCCAGTCTTAGTATTGAATTTCAGGGATCACAGGCTGAGGAACTTTAGAGAATTTAAAGGGCCAAAATTTGGGGGCTGGGGTAAAGTGTGCTTCCTGAATTCACACAAGGCCCTGGGTTTGGTCCCCAGAACTGCCAAAAATATCTATAAAAAGTAAAAGCAAATAAAGTATCTCAATGGCTATTTCCTTGATTCACAAATTCTTAACCTATGTCCTGAAATAACTTTAATCAATTTCAAGAGCCCAATTTTTAAAAATCTTGAACAAGTGGAGCACAGTGGCACTTGCCTCTAATCACAACTACTAGGATGGCTGAAATAGAAAGCTCACAGGTTAAGACCAGTCTGAGCAATTTAGCAAGGCTAAAATAAAAAAGGCTAAGGATGTAGCTCAGTAGTAATGCCCCGCTAGGTTCAGCACCTAGTACCAGAAAAAAATAAATAAAAAAAGAATCTTAAACAAGAGTTGGATGCAGTGGTACACTCATGTAATCCTAGCTACTTGGGAGGCTGAGGCAGGAAGAATGCCAGTTTGAGGCCCTGTCTCAAAATAAAATTTAAAAGGGGCTGGGTGTGTACTTCAGTGATAGAGTGTTTCCTAATTGCAAAAGGCCTTGGGTTTTAGACCCAGTACACAGAAAGAAAGAAAAAAAATCTTCAACAAGTTATCCTTCTTGGTCCTATTCTCAACGTAGGAATGAATTTGGGGAGATATAGGATAAATATAGGTTCTGTTACACTAATATTTTAAAGTTTTTGTCTAGTCATTATTTCTAGATAAAATGCTGTTTCTTGGAATCAGAAGCACTATGGACTTAATCACCTTAGAATAGGCAGATTATTTTAATGCTTTTGTATTCATGTTACTGGAGTCCTAAGCCAGAGGCCTGACTCTAGGGATTCAACAAATAGACCCAACCACTCGCCCCGAACAAAAAATAGAAAAATTGTGAAACAGTAAACATACTTTAATCACTTTAGCTATACTGGAAAGGCAAGAGGGACCTGGGTCCTTAGCCCTGTCTTTGAGAGGCTGACAATGACTTTAATGTTTTACAGAAAGGGGAATAAGCACAAGGGTTGGGGTTTGCCTAGCTGGAAGATTTGCACAGCTGCTAAAGCAGGAGATCTTGATCTGGTTCATCATCTCAGGATTGGTCAGGTGGGGCCTGTCAGCAATAAGAAAATTGCTGTTGCTTGGGAGGTAGTTTCCATGCATCACAAGATGTTTATCAATCACATCTGTTGTTTCTGGATTCCTAGGTGACTCAGAGCAAAGGAAACAGATACAAAATGGAGGCAGAGATGCAGTCAAAAGTGAAGTCCTTGTTAAATTTAGAATACTATGTGGCTGGAGTGGTGGTGCACACTTATAATCCACTGACTGGGAAGGCTGAGGCAGGAGGATCACAAGTTCAAAGCCAGCCTCAGCAACTTACAGAGGCTCTGAGCAACTTGGCAAAACCCTGTCTTAAAATAAAATTTTAAAAAAGAACACTGTGTTTTCTATCAATGTCCAAATTTTCTAATAGTCCCCCCCTCTTTGAGGCACTTAACTCTCTTCTGTTCTCTTTGTGCCATGTGTTTGGAGAGTTTACTTTTTATCACCTTGCTCCTCTACCCCCAAGACTCTGTAAACCACTTTCATGAACATTAATGTAAATAAAATTACTGTTAGTATTGCCCTCATCTCTTCCTAGTCACAGCAAAGATAATTTGCTTTTTCCAATCTATTTTATTTTATTTTTGGTACTGGGGATTGAACCCAGAGGTGCTTTAACCAGTGAACTACATCCCCAGCCCTTTTTATTTTTTGAAACAGAGTCTGGCTAAATTGCTGAGGCTGGCCTTGAAATTGCAATCCTCCTGTCTCAGCCTCCCTAGTCACTGGGATTACAGGCATGTGACACAACACTCAGCTTCCAATCAATTTTAAATGAAAGGAGAACAAATAATTGAAGCTAACAGGTTAATTATTTGCACAGATATAGTAAGAACTAAATAAACACAAGTTTCTTAATAGTTAATGGAAATTAGTATCAGATTACACATGATAATAAAGGTAAACAATTTGATTTATAAGGATATTACATACTTAAGAAAATTCTTTCTCAACAAATAACAGAAATGTAAACTTGCAAGCTATCTAAATGAAAACAATATTAGTAAATAAGAATATTATTTTTAAAAGTACCAGGATTTGAAAGGTCAAGTGAAATAATGCAAGTCAATGTTTTAAGTAATACAGTGTATACTAGATATTCTTGATCTTCTATTAAAATAAATACTGAGAGGGCCATTTTGTTTAATTGCACAGCAAATTCAGATACAATGCAAGTTGGAAATAAGTTTCAGAGCCTGGTGTGGTGATACATGCCTGTAATCCCCTGGCTTGGGAACCTGAGATAGAAGGATGGCAAGTTGGAGGCCAAGTTTAGTAATTTAGAGACCCTGTCTCCAAAAAAAAAAAAAAAAAAAAAAAAAAAAAGAGGGTTTGCTGGGAATTTGGGAATCGTAGTTCAGTGGCAGAGTGCTTGCATAATATGTGAGAGGCCCAGGGTTCATTCCCTGGTACTATAAATAAATAAATAAATACTCAAACAAATAAATAAATAGTTTTGGGCTAGGATATATGAATTTGGGTTAGCTGTTTGGTCACCATCATGCTTTTACATTCTGTAGAATCCCATGGAGTTTTTGAGTAAAAAAACTTGACCTTATTGCTCTGTCAGATTTAAATAGAATGATTTTTTAAAATTATGTGCTCTTGAGTAACTCCTACGAGGCCAAATCCAAGGACTTCCCGACAGAGTATATGGAGAGAAAGGTTCTGATTCCCAGCAGCAGGGTGTTAGAAAAATTTGTCCCTTTGGTGAGTGAAAGGAAAGTGACCACAACACTTGGAGCGACCAAGAGATCTTTTTGCAGCAGTGCAACAGAGGAGAAGAGAGAGAGAGAGAGAGAGAGAGGGAGAGAGAGAGAGAGAGAGAGAGAGAGAGAGAGAGAGAGCGCGCAAGCGCAAAAGCAGGAGGGAGTTTTTATAGCCCAAATCTCTGGTCTGCAAGCTGCCTTGTTGGCACAAGGGGGGTTAAGTGTTCAGCCTTGAGTGGGGGTTGAATGTTCAGCTTTGACGCAAACAGGTGATAAAGGACCAGACAGAAGGAGGTTTAAGTGTGTGGGCCATCCTGCAGCTAACATTTGTTCAGCCTGCCCTGCAGATAACATAGTTAAGCCTGTTCTGCACCTAACAGTGAGTCCTTGCCTCTTTACCAAAATGTGGCTTGAAACAGCATTTGTCTTACATCTTTTTAAAATCCTTTTTCCTCAAGTGATTGAATCCATTAGTGCTCAAAACACTGTTTAAAAAATTATTTTGACACTTTTTAAAATGGTACGGAAGACTTTATTCAGGACTCTTGAAATAGGTGTCAGGACTACTACAATGAGGATGAAGGGTCCAGCTCAACAGTAAATACAGCAAAGACAGCTGAAGATTTATAGTCAGTGAAGGTCTGTGTGATCAGATAACACATGCGGGATGGGGAATTTGAATGGATATTGAGGGTGATTTGACATCAAGGGGTCAGGGGATTCTCACTAACCTGACTTAGCAGTAACCTTTTTTTTTTTTTTAATTGTTTGGTAGTTGTAGTTGGACAGAATACCTTTATTTTTATTATTTATTTTTATGTGGTGCTGAGGATTGAACCCAGTGCCTCACATGTGTTAGGCAAGCACTCTACCACTGAGTCACAACCCCAGGCCCATTTAGCAGTAATCTTGCTACAAGTAGATGAAGCAGGCCAAGGACAGAACCTAAGTGGGTGGCCTAGGGAAAATAAAAAAAGAGCTTCATAAGAGCCTTTTAAGTTTGGTCTCTGTCAATACCAACCTGGTTTTCCCTCTACACTACCACGTGCAGCCCCTCCACCCATTTCTCCAGCCCCGAGGCTCTTTAAAACAAAATAACTGAAATTATGATTATGGAAATTCTAGAGGGGGTTGGGAGGATCCCACGCCACGTAGGAGGAGGGCAACTGACTACAACTCCCATAGCCCTCGCGGGGCTAAGAGCCGACTGTCCCTCCCCCCAACCTACCGAGCAACGCGCCTGCGCAGATGGTCTTGCGCGGCGAGAAGTGGGCGGGGACGCGACAACGCGCCTGAAGGAGGAGGAGGAGGTGGTGGTGGAGGAAAAAGAAGAGACCATAGACTTCTACCTTGGCCTAGAGCGGCCCTTAAAGTGCGTGGGAGAGGAGGGCGGGCGGGGACCACCCCAGAACTGGCCGCCGGCGGTATCATGGCGTCCCGGAACCCCCCTCCCCAAGGTGAGCGGCCAGGGCCCGAAGTAGTATTTGGGACGCGGCTCACAGCACTCGACCTTGTGCCCACAGCGCTTATTCCTTCCCTATGACCACCCCTTCCGAATTAGACTTCTCCCTATCCGCTCTGCGGAACTCAGGCGGAGAATGATCCCCCACCCCCAACACAGCCCTACCCGACCTTCACCTCTAGCACTTCATCTCCATCTTCAAACGTGTTGTTTTTATTTGAGTCCCATTCTGAAGTGTTTTCCTTTCCTAGAGGAAGACCCTCTCTTTCCACTGATGAAAATGGACCCCGTTCAGACCCTGACCCAACTCTGAGATTGGGTTGAACCCTCACTTGCTGTGTAATTCTGAACTGACACTGGCTCGGGGTCCCCAGGCGATCCCTGGGCCTTTGGAAAGGAGGTGGGGGTTTTATTACCAGGCCCTCTACTGTTGAAGCCCTCCCCTCCCCCCACCCCCAGTACTTAGGATTGAACCCAGAGGCCCTCTACCACTGAGCTGCCTTATTTTTAATTTTGAGACAGGGTCTCTCTAAATTGTGCAGGCTGGCCTTCAAATTGGGATCTTCCTGCCTCAAGCCTCCCTAGGAGTAGCCAGGATTACAATTGTTCACCACTATGCCTGGCTAGTCTCAGGAATTGAGTTAAACAAATTTATTAATTTCTATTTGGGCATTTTGACCTTAGGCCAAAAGAAAAATGTATAGAACATTTCTGACTTTCCATTGACTCAATTTTATTTTTCTATTTTGTGTTTTGAAGAATACGAAAGTGATGACGACTCTACGAAGTGTTGGATTTAACTGAGTATGCAAGAAGACACCACTGGTGGAATCGAGTGTTTGGCCACAGTTCGGGACCTATGGTAGAAAAATACTCAGTAGCTACCCAGATTGTAATGGGTGGCGTGACTGGCTGGTGAGAACATCTTTTTCATTAAATTTCATTGAGAGCCTGACTATTGTCCTTCTATAAATGGGCCAGAGTCACCATGCACATTCAGTGGGTGTACACTGTTAATTTCAGAAGAGTACTACTTTGAGGGGTTTTCTTGTGATCCAAGTGGTGTGATCTATCTTCAGAGACTTCCTGTTGGATTTTGGTGATCCCCTTCCATGCCCACCAATATTTCACTCTTTCCTCCTATCCTTCCTTTGGCTTTTTTAAAACATATTTCCTGTTTCTCAAGTTTAGCAAATGTGGATCTGATTCAGTGATAGTGAGTAGATAGGAAGAAATATATGAAAAAAACTATATATAAATTTTTGCTTGCCATTCAGTGCCAACAACTGGAAAAACCTGTGAGAACTCCTATAGCAGAACTGGCCTCTATAATTGTCAACCTTGTAGAGAGCAGTATAAATGCTAGGTAAAAATTATAGATGAAAGCTGGCTCTGTGACACATGCCAGTAGTCCCAGCTATTTGGGAGACTGAGGCAGGAGGATTGCAAATATCCAGGCCAGCCTGAGCCACTTAGGGGAGATTCTTTGTCCTAAAGGAAAAAAAAAAAAAGGATGGGATATAGCTCAGAGATAGTGCTTCAAAAAATTAATGATGATACAGCTGACATTTTTTGTGGGCTGGTTCAGATTATGATAATGCTTTAAAGAAGAGCTGTTGAATATTCTATGTTGGAATTAAAGGACTCATTGCTTACTGATGTAATAATATTGTGGGGTACATTAAGGAGTAGTTAATAAATAAGCTAACCAAGTAACATCAGACCACATAATTACACAGTTGCTACTATTGATCTAATTCTGTTATTTTTGGAACAAAAGATTACTCGGGTAATGGAGTAGGCAAAAGCAAGT